>NC_067207.1:17621820-17949362 GCF_026262505.1 Trichomonas vaginalis G3
TTATTTTCACTGTCATTATATTGAGGTTTTTCTCAGTCTGGATCATTTATTGTCTCTTGGAGTTCAATGCTATGACACTTCTTTAAAACCAAAATTATCTTTATTTTGCCACATCAAAAGTATTTACAATTCCACATTTCTGAAAGAGCGTTGGCGCTATATTTCATCAAGCAAGTAAATCTCAAAAATGTCTTGATAAATAATCTTTCTTCATTTCCCAAAAAATATAAGACAACTTTTTTTCAAACCAGCTGATGAAACGAAAAGCTTATTCGTTAAAAATACTCGTATTACTGTAAATTCAACTAATATTTTATTAATTCTGATAATAAATCAAAAATAAATAAAAAACTAAACTAAATTTAAAATTACGCACTGAAATGCTTATGGCATTACTTTTATTACTAATCAGAATGATAAAATATGATTTACTCTTCTTCTATAAGTTTGTTATAAAGATATTGACCGACAATTCCTATTCAAATGATGGGAAAACACTAATAAGTTACAGACCAATTCAAGTGAAACTCAGAATATCAGCAAAATGCGAAATAATTAAATTCAAACTTGTTTTAACAATCTACAAAGCTTAGTCATTCATTTATTTCAAGATTAATACCGAATTTAACAACAAATAAAAAAGCTATGGTTTCAAAGAATGCTCAAAATTAAAATTTAATTAATTATCAATTTGTACAAAACTTGTTAAGATTGAATTCGAGGCGCATTTCAATTCTGCAGACAAGTCAAACAAGTTATATTCCAAGTGACTTGACAGAAATTTCGTTGGTTGCTTTTTCAAGATACATGAATATTACAATTATTTTTCATTCCAAAATTCCTTTAAAACAGTACGTGAAGTTGCTTTTGCCAAACTGCGACTCATTATAGAGAAGTTTCTTTTTGCAAGAAGGATCAGTTTTAAAAGATTTTAGATTCAGAGCATTTGCGGATTATACAAATATCCATTCATTTCAAATTCCAGAGAAGTTAAATTATGTTGGATGGAAATTCTTATTCCCTATGGACGGATGCCATTTTATATAATTGTCTATTCATTAGATTTTAGAGAATACAAACCTAATGATTGAAAATAAATCACTGTTTTTCCAAAATGATAAATCTAAGTATTTTGTTTTGGTGAAAAACAATTTGATACCTATTGATATTCCTTCCTTCAATAACATTCATTAGAAGATTCGTGTTTTCATTATTTCGAAGATTAACTCCCAATGATAGTTCCAAGTACAAATTAAAAGAGTTGGCGCCAGTTTTGTATTCTAGTTCATAACAAAAAAATTTGAGAATGTAAACATTTTAGGACCTTTAGTATTACAATATCGGATCAGTATAGTGGACTCCTGCACAAATCCTTGAATTTATTTATTCTTTTATCAGACAAATAAAGAATGTGAATATCTAAACTCTTTTCCCAAAGAATTTCTAAGTTCGGACTTATTTTCTCTTCCAAAACCCGTCTTTCGGAGTAAAAAAACTATAAAATGGAATTGGTAAAACATTTCAAATATCAGATATCCGAAAATTTATGTATTGACACAAATTCATTGGTAATGGACTTTGGCCAAACCAAAATATAAAATTATATATATAATTATATATTAATAAAATAATCTAACAAAAAAATTAATAAAAAAAAAATAAAAATAAGAACTTAATGCTAAATAATAAAAAATTCAATAATAAGAAATAAAAAAAATAATAATAAATAAACAAAAAAAATAAAAAATAAACACATAAAAATATCAAAATTGGGTTAAAAATAAATAAAAAAACGATAACTAAAATTTTTTAAACATAAAAAATAAATATAAAAAAAAAAAATAAAAAAAATAATAATACATTAAAAATAAAAATATAATAAAAATAAATAAAAATAACAATCAATCATCTTCTATGAATTTGGGGATCTCGCTATAATTATTTTTCAAAAATGGGATACAAATTATTCTCGAACAGTAACAAACTTATTAAAGGAAAATACATTTGTGATGCTGATTTTTTTAAAAATTCCGGGTCTTTGATTTTAAACTCAGCAATTACTAAAGCTGCATTGAGGATCTATAATTGCATTACATAAACTGCTCTTATTGCCAATTTCATTAGTGTTTCCTTCTAAACTAAATGTTATTTGGAGCTTCTTCCTTCAAGGATTGGCATTAAAACTAGATAATATTACATTCTCCCATTCACAAAACCACTACAGTTGTTTAGTTAATGCTTTTGAAAACTGAGTGGATTAAAGAAGTTATAGTAAATATGGACAAACGTTCAAATTTTTGCTTTTTGGATCACGAATTGGCTAATATTTAATTTCAGAATTATGTTGATACAATTGGAATAAATTCATTAATGTAGGATACTGCATATCTCACCATCTGACATCGATTAATATTTCCATCATTCTATAAGAAATAATATCTGAATATGCATTTTCCATAACTTGCAATCAAACTCAGCTCAATTACACATTCCTTTTCGACATGTAATTTAAAGAACCATCTTGCTCTCAACTCATATTGAAGAATGTGATCGTCACTTCCCAAAAAATATCAGGTGACTTTCAAAGTAGTAAATATGAATAGCGCATTGAATACCATTCTATTTCAGTGAGGATGAAAATAAGAAACAATTATCTATCACTTAAGTAAAGTCAATTTTATGAGAAATTATCATTTTAAACATGCGATATTATCTGCAAAACACTCATTCTGATTGACTGTAACAATGTTTGTCAAACATCAGTCTTTTGCCTAATAGTGTTTCAATTGATTCGAAACTTCCTCCATTCTATCGATTGCATTAACTTGAAATACATCAATTTTCCTTATTCTTGTTTGAAAACAGTTCAATCTCTATCTTATTTGTTGAGTGCCAAAACAAATCTCTCGTTGTCCTGTTAATTGAAAAAAACCAAAACATTGAGATTTTGAAATGATATTACAATCTGGAATCTCTAAACCTTCTTAGTATATGCCACATAATTGGAAATACAAATGATTTTACATGAATTCCCTTTCTCTTTTTTTATGATTGTGCATATATTCTTACCTTAAATTCCAGTAATTGACAAAGAATATAAATTCAAAAAAATAAAAACATTTACTATTTTAAAAAGCATTTGATATTAACTGCAGAGAATTATAATTCTAATGATTTACAGTTAAACCAAACTCAAATTTAATAACAACTTTTTTAATTTGGAAAGGGGATGAGATTTATCAAAACCAATCACATGAAATATGAAAGCTGCCATGAATTCAATTGACTTAACTCGATTTTATAATCGAACCTTTTACATCGAGCATTGGAGAGTCTAAATTTTTTTTAAATTTGACAGCCAATTTTTAATTTTTAAAAACAATTTTTTGACTTTATCTAAGGTCGGTTGCCCAATTTAAATGGATCCACGAATTCCTATGAAGATCCAATTATCTTCATAGGAATCAAAGCATCATGAAGTGGCTCATCAATAATTTGTCGACTTTTATTTGGCAAATCAGATAAAGTTTATACCAATTTTTATGTCCTCAAGAAGGCTTGTCTTGTTAAGTTTTATACATGATAAATTTCTAACAAAAATACCATATCAAAATTAGTAAAATGTTGATTTTTCCTGATAAAATATTACAATCAAACTATCAACCTGCAAGTTAAACCAAGCATTACTACATTTATTCGTATTTTACTATATTTTATTGCTTATTACTGCTTTTTTAATTATCAAAAAATATACAAAAGTAAGTTTAATTTATATTTTCATTTTTCCCTCTTTGTTGTCAATTGATATTGACAGTAGTTTGTTATCAAGTTTGAATTGGTAAAACTCTTAACAAACGTCTCCCTGACAATTCATCCCAACTCAGAATTTCTGCACGATGTGAACCACAATTAGTGATAATTGCTTTAAAGGTCTTAAAATAATTTTCATTTTATCTTTGAAGACAATCCAAAAATTTAAACAAGTATTGGTGTAAAATGCTTTCAGAGAATGCTCAAATCTTTTCAATCAATCAATTTTATCATTCTTGTACAAAATTAAAAACAACTTGGACAAAGATGCTTTTTATGAATGTAAAATTAGTTTCACAAATGATTTTTACCCAAAAGACTTCAGAGATTGGATGGGGGTCTGCTTTTAATTATAATGAAAAAATTAACCAAGTATTCATCCCCAGCATCTGTCAAAACACTTGGTTGAGTTTCAATTTTCTGTTTGTCTATGCTGACAGATGTTTCGTTTTGAACCAGGTTTCATCTTTGACAAAATTAGAATTATGGACTTTGCCTTAAACACAAAATATTTTCCATCATTATTCAGATTCCTCAAGTGTAACAGACAGTTAGATCGGTGATGTTTTTGCGATGGTGTCAATTTGTAAATTCCTTATCTCTTTCATCCATTCAAACAAAAAAAACTTTCTTTTTAGACAATAATGTGTTTTATCACTTGATAAGCAATAATTATTTTTAATTTGGTGACAAACAATTTGAACATATCATTTTCCAAGTCAATGCTACAAAACCAATTGGAGGCTTATTTGCTTGATTATAATTCTAATATTGTCACAGTTGTAATCCCGACCACTATAAGAGAATGAAAAACTCTGCTTTTTATTGCTGTAATAAATGAAATTCACATTTTTTGGGACCAGTTGATCATATTGGAAGTTTATAACCTCATAGACTGTAGAAGTGCTAAAATTAGTTATATTTTCACCATCTACAAATGAAAACTAACCTATGAATTTGTTTACTAACGTAATCCATTTCCATGCAAGTTCAACGATGATGAAAGTAAAATCATTTTTTATCCCAAAACAATTTAAAGTTAAACGTGCACAATATCTCAATTCAGATTAAATGAAAATACAAATGCGTTAGGATCATTAATACTGACTGTCACTTGATCATGGGACTTTGTAACCAAATCAACGAACATATGTTTGAATTTTGGCGGGTGAAAGTACTATCAAGACTCTCTAATCCGTTTTAATTCCTTATAAGAACTCGTTAGCCTAAAATTTCGAAAGAAAATCATTTCAACAATTGCACAGTTTTTAACAAAACTCCAAATTTGATGTCAGATTCGGGGACATTCACTTCCTATTCAATACTTATGAGAATTAACAATGCATTCCTTTAATAACTTGAGTTGTCATGCATCATTACAATCCGTATTGTCATAATTTCGCTCGATCCTATAAACTTTACTTTTCTTGGAAATTCAATCATTCGAAAACTGCATCAATTAAAAAATGTTACATTTCGATCTTCTCATAAATCTCACTATTTTATGAAAAAATTTGAACACATTTAAAAATGCTCAAACTTAAAAGCGTTTCAATCATATCCACAAATGTTCAGCCAGATTTTGCTTTTCAGGATGTAATAAGATTGTCAAATATTCTCTTTTGGATGTGTTGGAATCAATTGGAAAAATTCATTTCAAAAGCTGTTCATCTTTGACTCTCCTCAGTCTTCCTTCATCTATCAAATCTATACTGCACGGATATACTGCCATTTTCGTGAATTGAACCGAAATCTCCTTAGGACATATTATCCTCTCATTCATGTCAATTGAAAGTTTTCCCAAACTTAATTCAGTTAAAGGTTTGTGATTCACTTCAAAATTATCATGTGGACTTTCAAAGTTAGTAAATATGAAATGACGCATGAAATACCAATCTATTTCAGTAGGATTTGTGGAATAAGAAACAGTACTTATTCACTTAGTTTAAGTCAATTTGAAATGAAGAATCATATTCAAATCGATATTACTGCAAAAACTATTTGTTGACTGTAACCAATGTTTCAACATCAGTCTTTTGCCTAATGGTGTTTCAATGATCGAAAAATCTTCATTCTTTCGATGTATTAACTTAAATACATCAATTTTCCTTATTTCTGTTGAAAACAGGTTCAATTCTCGCAATCCATTTATTGAATGCAACAGTCTCCGCTGTCCAGAATTTGAGAACAAAACAGATACCTATCTGAAATGATCATTCTCTCTGGTTTCTGCGAGAAAACGTCTGAATTCATGCCATTGTTAAAAGGAGTTACAAATGGACTTAATCCCATCAAAATTCTTCTTCTACCACAAGTTACAAATGAAAATTAATCAGCAATCATTATTAAATTGATATAAACTATTTACGTTTTTTTAACACATTAAATTCCTGTTGAATTTGAGTTTAAGCAAATAGGATGTTCAAGTACCCATAACATTTAATTATGGATTAAAATGTTTATGATTGCATAACATATTAAAATTCTATATTTTACAAACAAAAAATATAATATATATATTCAAACACCGATTAACAATTCGCAACCTGTACAATGACTCATCATGAGGTAGGACCAAATTTCTCTTCCATTTGCATTGGCTCCAAGCTTCAGATTAGACAGTCGGACCAAATGTGGAATTGAAACTTTGACTCATTTCATCTGCATTCTCTTGTTAATGCCAATGTCCATGGTTTTTTGTGTGTCTTCGATGCTCCAATCAAAACTTTCATTGGCCAAATTTCCTGGAACAGAAATCCAGCAGATTCTTTATTCCACTTCCACTTTCTATCAATGAAATTTCCGCCATTGTAACACATAACGCTTCTAATTTTTGTGTTTGCCTCCTGTTCTTTCTAGTAAGACAAAATGAAGAAATTGTGGAGATCTCACTTCTCTACAACAAATAGTTTTGAACGTGTGTCAAGGTCTGGCTTTCTTTTCGAATAAGGTTTGCTCCGTCATATTTGTTCTTGCAAAATGATGAGAAAGCTTGATATAAAACTATCTTTCCATTTTATCTAATACATACAAATTCTAAAATTAAGCAAGAATCCTTTGAAATCATCCAAGAACTCTCGCATCATCTTTATTTTCTTGCTTCATTCTCTTGTTATATCTTTATGCTAGATCCAGAGGATTTGATGTATCACTCCAATCCCATTCATTCTCCCTTCTCCCCTGGATTTCTCAGTTTAATTAATTTGAAATTTTGTATTTCTACAACATTCAAGATTGTATAAGTCATGGCCTAAAATAACACACATGTTCAATTTTTATCAGTTAATCAGATCCAGAATTAGATCCACAAAATAATATAACCTCTGTTTCTTTTATCTTTTATCATTTTCTTCATATAGTTTCCATGACAATTTCTTCTTTTTAACTTTATCATCCTCGAAATAATAAACTGAAATGGCTGACCGAAATCAAACAAAAACAAAGCTCCTGTGACAAAAATTGCCCCGCCATCAATTGCAGTATAAGAACCATTCAGTTTCGCCCAACTTTTTCAATCTGAGAAACTGCAGCCAAAAGGAAAAATGTTTTTTCATCGTATTTGTTGTTGAAAACGCTGATTTCAATATTTGACCATTACTCATATTGATAAGTTCTTAAGAACTTCATCTTGTACAATCTGCTTTTTCACTTGTTTTTCAACAAAATTTCATATTTTGTCACTTTTTGTTTTTTGGTTTTTCAAAAATTTTCAACCATTGCTTTGTAAATATTAAAATAGAGAAACTCTTTCTTTCAAAGAATATTTCTTTTTCTAGTCTAAAATATTTCCAATGATGTTCCCATTCTTGCAAAGATAATTCTTAATACTATCTATAATGACATTAAATGTTCACTTCACCTGTAATATATAAAACTGACCACGTTAAAATTGAAGCAAAAATGACTTGAATTTGAAATTTCAGTTCTCTATCAACGTAATTCATAAAACTTTCATAATCTGAAAATCTCCATTTTCTCCATTCGCTGCCAAAATTACAGAACAAACAGTTTTTAAATTGTCTTGACCAATGCAATAATTATATTTTTCTCAATCTAAAACTTCAAGAGCTTGAATTGCACACAAATCAAAATCGTCAAATTCAAACAAAAAACAATAAAGTAAATAAAAATTAAGCAGTCTACTTGAGCAAGAATTCCAAAACCATGGGTAAATGAAGAAAAACACTTGGAGAAATACTCCCCATATTCCAAGCAGCAGCAAAACTAATTGGAGAAAACAATCCGAAAATATGGTAATTTTTGACTTCAACCTCCCTTTCAATTTCTGACAGGGAAATAAATGTTTGTAATATAATTTCTTCCTGCTTTCTCAGACTCATCTGTGGAAATCAAGTAATAAAACAAAATGAAGTAATAAAAAATGTCATACAAATTGATGTCAAACTTGATAAAGTGGATTTTGCACACATAAATAAAACCAAATACAATCTAAAAATTTCTAAAACAACTAAAAACTGCTAAAACAATTATTTTTTGAATACTTGTTAAACTATGTCAGAATTTTGTTTGACAAAATAAGTAAACTGTTGATAAAAATACCCAGAACAAGAAGAAGAAACAAAATAACAACTACGAAAGAGGATAAAAAATAAATAACAATAACCGCACTAAAACCGTTATTTATTACCCTGCTGGAAATTGCAGAAGAATAAATGATTTTCTCAATGGACTAACCTTTCCTTGTAACTAAAACTGCTTGCCTAAATAAATCGAACAAACCATTAGAATTAGAATAAAAACCGACAAACCGATTAAAAACAGTTTTATATACTTCTAAACACGAGAAAAATTAAGAAAGAAATCCAACTTATTATCGATGCCATTTCTCCAGAACCATTCAATAGACTTATTTTCCTCTGAATTTTCTTCTCTGCTTCTATAAAATAGGAATTAAAAACGATTTAAAGTGAAAATCAAAAGTGACAAAACATACAACCTCCAAATTTTGTTATTTCAACCAAGAAAGGGAGAAACAATCAACAAATAATAGATCATCAAAATAGGACCGCAAAATCAAACAAACCATAAAATAAATGGCCGAAAATCAATCCCTTAAATGTATCATTCTTATATGACACATTTAATATTCTTCTTGGGAAACTAAATATCCAGAAAGAATCGAATAAAGAGAAGCACCATAAACACCAAGTATCAACCATACGAAAAGTCACACAGGCAAACATTAGAAACCAATCCATACAATAACATCACAAAACAATTTCCAATAAGAGGGGGAATTGAAACTCAAATCTGGCAATTTTCAAAATTATTCGAATCAAATTTGCCATAAAGAAATTTGTAAAACTTGTTGCAAATTGTCAATATTTATAAAACCAATCCAGCATATGTCGATTGCGAGAAACTATAATTTGCTGTTTATTCCTATCTCTTCCATTGTCACTAAGATCTAATGCATCTAATCACATTATCAAAGCTACCTAAATAAACAATAAATAATTACAAGATGAAATATTTAATTCTGTGTTGAACGTGATTGACATCTGTTTCATATTATCAATTGTGTTCCTTACATCTTCATCATATTTTCCATTCCCTTCCGAAATTCATTATCATTTTTGTAAATTTATTAAATATCCAAATTAAAATCGAGTTAAATAGAATGTCTCAACGAAAAAGAAGAATCATTCCATGATCCAGCCATCCAAAATCTAGAAGAAAATGAGATTGCGACCGCTTTGATAGCGACATCCAATTAATAATATAAAATAAATATTATTGAGATTTATGATAATAGAAAATCGTGATTGTTTAGATAAATAGAAGCATTACAATGAATGAACCAACAGAATGTCGCTAATTGTTGCTGACTTTTTGTGTTGCTGTTTTTATACCCAATAAAATAAATAACAAAGGAACAAGCGGCCAGACACGGCATGATATTCCCATGCCAAGATATTTATTAGTCCTGTAGATACTTGCCATCCTTCTAATCCAATTTTCGTAGTTTTTTCTGCTGAAAATATCATTTATAAAAAGTTTTAATCGAATCTATCTGATTTTGTCATCTCCATCATGTTTCATTTAACTTGAACTTTTCGCGAGTATAAGCATTGATAGAAGCGCTAAGAAGACTAAAATTGCCAAATTAAATCAAATATCCACCTGCCATCCATGATTTTTTCGCTAATCATGAATGCGTCCAAACGAATGTAAATGCCCAATTAGTAGTATACCAGCGCAACCATTGTTAATTTTGACCGATTTTGACATCTTAAAACCGTTATTTTTTCGAAAATTTACGAAAACCTAATAGCAAGAATTAGTAAAGCAGGAGGTGCAATGATTAAGTAATTCCAAGTACTGGAATAATCAATTGATAAAAAAAAGTCTTACATTCCCCACAACTGCATAATTAAAAAGAGTAGCGGCATAAACGAACCACCAATGTATTTCTATCTAGCTTAACTTGTGAAAGTCGCGTAACTTCTGTTTCAGAGAAATTAGCTATGGCGTACTCGGAGTAAAATAGAGTTTCCAATTGAAGAAATCTTTTTGCAGAATAATGGCCCAAGACTATATGACAACTACAAGAAATACGGAATTCCCCCACTGCACATAATTGTTCCAAATGTTTGCCGAGGGAAATCTTGTATTGGAAATTGCTTGCAGCATTTAGTTTGAAAAAGTGACAATAAGGATGATTACACAAAATAATCCTTTTAAAAATATTACTTGATGAAAGTATTGAATATAAGATTTCACTCGCCCAAATTATCTGTCAAATTAAGAAAAGGCTGGAAAGCGCCGTCTAAGAATTGACAAAAATACATTAACATTTCTGAGTTATATTGGAACAGAAAAAAACCAACATAGCACTCTCGCTAAAGACATGGATAACCGTTCGCGTATCAATATAATTCAAGAATTGCAATGACACAAATATCTCTATAAATATTAACACAGCGACATTAACAACACGAAGCAAGTACTCTATCCCTCAATTTAGACCCATGTTGAGGAAAAGCACAATAATCTCACACAATCAAAACTACACTCAAAAACCTAGTAATTAAAGCAAAAATCGTAACCGGACCACATAGCTACATCAGTCGGAGAGCAATGGACATGTCATGATGGTTATCCCAAGTCACCGGTCAAAACCCGGTCTGCAACTTCGAAGATACAATTTAACCACACCGACATAAATCACTACAGTACCTACTAACCGCACATTCACGAGAAAATCGAATCCACTTTATATTATAAATAATTCCAAGTTCATCAAGGTAGCAACATCATCCTTTCAGAAACCTAATCCAGTACTAATATAACCTACACTATCCAGAGTATAAACCTGTGCTATTATCTAAACGCAAAACCTAACATCAACTCATAACATAATGAGTTAAATCTTCTGGTATCACACTTATAAAGAACACTCAGAATACAAACTTTGGGTAATCACAGTACAATATCACTACACTGAAGAAACCAAAAGATACCGTGACAACTCATCTGACCCACATACTCCATGACACAAACATCTTGAATCCGTTATTTAAGAATTCTTGGCAGAATTTTTCTGAACAAAACACGATGAGGAACATTTGGACGAGGTATTCCATCGTCAATAATTTCTGTACAATAACATTTGCGTTTTCATTTAAAATGACTGGGGAGAATTTTAATAACTGAAAGATAGTCATCAATGTGATGAACAAGATAATGAAGCAATAGCCAAATCAAATTTTTCTCCGTGGTATTGTTCAATTGGCTGATCAAAATATTCATAGTTTGTTTGGTTTTAAGTTCTGTCATAATATCGCAAACAGATTTCCTTTGATTTTTCAGTTACGTATAAAAAAATGTAACTGTCTTTACTTTCATTTATAATGCTTGATCCTGTGCAACCAAGGCCACATCCCAAATCAAGTACATGAATATCCTTTGAAAGAACTGCTTTTAGATCTTAATACTCCGATAAACTTCTCTGTTCTTAAGATTGTAGGCTCCGGTACTTCAAATTTCTCTTAAAAAACCTTGATCGATTTGGTTTGCCATATTAAAAAATTATTTTTAAAATTCTATTAATTTTAATTTTGGGCATACTCTAGCAGGTTTTTCATTAATCATTGTTAATATAAAAGGCTCAAATTTTACAAACCTTGACTGACCTGCCGACGTTGGATAAACCGATTTTCATTTTTTTTTGAGCAAATTATATAGTTAAAGTCCAAATTAGTAAAATGCTGAATCCCAATTTTTTTTTAAAATTTTCACCGGTTTTGAATTATATTCAAATTCATTGCTGAAAATTTAATTTAATGTTTCTATATAATAGATTTATTTTTTTAATTTTTAAACTCTGAATTCAAAGATTTTGCGCAATTTCAATTTTCAATTTAAACGTTATCGTCATTTTTTTGGTATTGTCTTTTGTTTATAATATACTGAACTGAAATACTTTATTTTGATATCTTCGGAGATTAATTCTGAGGCTCAGAAACAAATATTGTCATGGTCAAGAATAATGAATACCTCCAAGTGCTATTCAAAGTTATTGACGGATGAAGGGAATGCTTCTTGATAAGGATGAAGTTAAAGATTTCTTCAAAACAGCTCGGCTGTAGTGATTATTACTCAAATACTTTTGCACCAGCTTTTTGTTGGAATAATTGGAGGAGCTGATAATAAAATATCAAATGCAGAGCTAACGTTTGCATTTAGGAACGCAGAGAGTTGGGAAATAAACAAATCCATAATAGAGAGGTTATCGATTTTGTAATTTAATCGTCGTCGTTATCGATTTTGTAATTTAATTGTTATTGTTTTTCTAAACGTGCATTTTTACATTAAAAGCAATGCAACTCCAAAATTAATTGGTATTTAGGACTTTAATTAGGTGCAGACAAAAACAAATGCCAGTCCAAATATTTTGGTGATATATGAAATTAACATAAATTTAGGGAAATTGAAATTATATCTTTTTAAATTTTAGGAAAACAGATTTTATAGAATTGTTTAAGTCATCAAAATAATGCAGACTTAGGTCAAATTTTCCAAATTTAATCATTTTGCAAGACTTTCAAGCGACTTCAAAATGTCGAAACTATAAGTCCAAAAATAAAATTACGATTACAGTCTATCCTCAATTATTATTACGCTAATTATTGAGTGACCCATGCGTTCGTCTTTCTTCTTGTGTATCGTATGCCATAAAGAGCGCAACGTCACCGTCACCGCTTGAAAACTTGAAATCTACATGCATCATTACCAGGTTTGCATTATATTTATGGCCGAAGACTAAGTCATCAAAATCATTGTAGTCTGTGTAGGCCAAAAGGAACTGCCAAAGCATGTATATTAATCAATTTAAAATTGTTCTAAAAATTCTTTGAATTTTTTTGAACTTTACATTTTAATTAACCAATTTTACAGGTATAATATAATGTATCGTAAAAGGATATGATAATCCTGCTGTAGACATCTGATCAAAGAATATACAATGAGTTATCTTTGGAATAAAATGGCAATAAATACAAATTTTACGCTTGTAATAACTTTTCAATCATTTGAATGGTATTCAATGGCGATTCTGTGATGAGTTAAGCAAAAGGTACATTCACTATTTTTGACAAAATTTTAAATTTTCATGGGGTTGTAAATCTTATAATAACTAGATGAATAAGGAATGAATCCCAGTTATAATGTGCATCATTATATTAAACACTATATGTAAGGCTAATGATTCTATTAACACTTATGAAGATCTATAGTATTTGAGCAGAATAAATTTGATAATTCCAAAAACTCTTATATATTCAAAATTAAAGTGGCGAATGCATTAAATGGAGCAAAAAGATATTGATGCTGTTAAAACTAGGTGTTAATTTGCAATTATTTCGCATCACAAGAACTACCAGTAAATTCGGCTATCTTTCTTGCAATTATTCTCCATTATACATATAATATAATGGTTAGGGTTTGAAGAAAAGTTACTAGAGAATTATTGACTTTTGAATAACTGCAGAATTTTACTTGAAGAAATCATTAATTTATGAGTTCCAATTGCTAAGCATGACGAAGGATCATTAAATTTGCTACAATTAATACACTTATTGCAGAATTAAGAATTTTGAAATTAAAGTTGAAATATTGCCTTTTTGAATAAAAATTTAAATTTTATTATATTATATGATAATATCTTATAGAAATTAAAAGAAAATATTTTAAACCATTCAAATATTTTGAATGTCTTTAATTTAAAATATTAAAAGATAGCTTGATTTTATCAATCATTAGTTGTTATCAAAGTTTTCTTCTTTTGATGAACAACAGTAAATGATTTGTAATTGCTGTCTTCCTTTTTCGCAGCAAAAATGAAAAGTTATGATGATAATCTTGCTGTCAATTTTGAAACTCTCTGATTTACAAGTAAGCCATCCTTTGGAAAAGCAGTCCTATTCTCGTTTTCAAGATATTTTAAAGCCTCCATTTCATACAATGCGCAGATCTATTCGAAATTGCAAGAACTCTCAAGAAAAATGCAGCAGCAAAGAAGATTCCATAGTTTCTAGCATCAAAAATTTACAACCTTAATACAACAGTTAAAGAGAAGCTCGAAAAGAAAATATTTAACCATTAAAGCTGGAAACCATTCGATATCTACTATTGGATCTAATAAAAAGTTAATTATAACATATTTAACATGCTATTTTGTTTGACTTTGTTCCATTATATTACCATATATATCTTTTTGAAATCATAAAATATTTTTATGATTTTAACCATGTGTTTTTGAAACCAATATCAATCTTAGCTAAAGTATGGTTTATGAGTCTGTCACCATCTAACGTATGAATTTTCAAAAAATGTCAAATATGTTCATTTTTTCTGTAGATTCAGCCATAATTTCACGTTGTTATACTATTCAACTATTATTTAATATTTTATATCAATTTAAATATATGATGAGATGCTTAGTTCTCCTGGAAATCGATTTTTAATCGGAATTTTAACTTTCCCAAAAAAATTCAAAAATAAAAATCCCTCTCAATTTTCTAAGTTTTATAACTCGCCAAATCTCTAGCCAAATTTTTTGGCGCGTATAAATATTGTTAGGCACTATATAGGGATGCTATTATGATCCTATTTTTCATCCCATTTTACTGTTATCGCCTAAGTGAATGTACCTTTGTTTTAAGCATCGTAATATATTGCTTATAAAAAGTAATATAATAAACTATTTAAAAAAAAAAAAAAAAAAAAGGTATTGGGGCTTCCAGGGCTGCGCCCCTCTAGCCCCTGAAGATGTTTAGTATAACAAGTAAGGGTCTATCGTCGCCTACGTCACCAGGTCCCTCGGTCCCTCGGTCCCTCGGTTAAACCAACTTCTCTGAAAAAATGAGACAACATGACATTTTGGACAACAGTCCAGGAAGTCTTAACAAGAATAGAATGAGAGAGGTTCTATAAACCGGAGAAAGTGTCATATAAACATCTGTCAAAAACCTTAACCGAGTAGTTTTTTCCATTTTTGTCCTTTTCTGTCACTTTCAGGGAAAAAACATTTTTATTAAATATAAAATGAATTTTACAAAACCACCGCTACCCTTCTTTGGAAATAAGAGTAGATGTAAAGATTATTCTATGAGGAGAACTTAGAAAACTACCGAATGGTCTAACATTTGTGAGATTTGTTCGTGGAAGTTTCATATAATTCTCATTTGTGCCATACTGATTTTCCTGACTCAAAGATTATTAGCAATGACTTCGACAACTATATGAACCGTCTCAAACATATTACAGACACAAACAAAATATTGAGTGGAGTGAAAGAAAAGATACCTATAGGCTAAGATGGAACGTTATACCATTAGATAAGAAAAATACTGTCAGAGGAGTTTTGAAAAAAGCAGAGTATATTGACTGGGATAGTATATCTTCTAGACTATTTATATAGTTGGTGCTATTAAGAGTTCATGACATTGAAACACTTATGTCAAAAGTTTTATATCTTAACTATACAAAGGTTTTCAAAAGAACATAGAAAAATATACTGAGGGTAATAGAGTTGTGAGATGTCGTTGGACAGAGTTGTATGAAAAATATAAAACAAGGAAATGTTTTCTTATAGTGGACCGCCGTTCTATAACACATGGGATTTTTCAATACCAAGTAGACTGGACTTTGAGAGACTCTTTAGAAACTTTAGACGTTTTACATAACCATCCATGCTTTTACTTTACATCCGATAAAAGTGGTTTGGAAAGTGTTAATGAGATGGTTAGAGGACATACATGACTATGAGTTTTAGATATGGACAAGATAGAATATGAGAGAGGTCCTAATAAACTGGAGAAAAGTGTCACAACAAAGAAAATTTTATTGGTAAGTAAATCGTGGTTTGAAAAAGGACTACTTGTTTTAGGTTTTTCCATTGTGTCATTTACTTATTTGACGGCAGAAAGTATAGAGAATATGAGATGAACCAATGCCAGCAAAATGTTCAGTATATGTACTCGTAAGAGATATTTTTATCTAATATTAAATGGACGCACAGAACTTAGCATGCACAGCAACCTGGACAACCAAACCCAGAGAATATTCCAAATGAAGTTAGAATACAAACTGCAATGGCAAACTATGGTCAAGTGCCAACAGATGTACAAATGCAAACTGCCATGTCAAAATGACGCTGCGTTAGGCTTACCACCATGGTATGCAAATATGAGATGGAAAAGAGTTTTAATCCACAAACCCCCGAAGTGGGTA
Source organism: Trichomonas vaginalis G3 (assembly GCF_026262505.1). Taxonomy (NCBI): domain Eukaryota; phylum Parabasalia; order Trichomonadida; family Trichomonadidae; genus Trichomonas; species Trichomonas vaginalis. The sequence goes on from NC_067207.1 coordinate 17,638,387, forward strand.
TAAACAACTCTATGCAGATGACGCGAACACAGGAGTTGACCCGGAATATGTTTTTCTACCAGAGGAGAAAACAGAATGTATGAGCTCCAAGTTAAAGAAATGCTATGGAACTCAAACAGGAAACGTAAGAGACTAGGCGGGACATTAGATTTTTTACATATAGTAAAATGGGGTTTCTTCAGTAGTATTGGGAAACTTCTTCAGAAGAGTTGGAAGAGGTATATGGAAATGGAATAAAAACCGTAGGAAGAGGAATTTGGAACGGAGTCAAAAATATTGGTAAAAGGTAGTCAGTTCGTTGGATTATAACCTAAAGACCCTGAACCAGAAGAACAAGCTCCTGTTATACAACAGCCTGAACCTGCACCACAGTCAAGTTGGCACCAAATCCAACACCTCAACCGTATTAAAATTATTTTTACCGTTCGATAGTAGTTGTGTATATGAGACTAGTTCTAAGTAAAAACGCATGGTATAATGGAACTATTTCTCTTCTTTCCATCTGTTGTAAACCATACTTTGAAAGTCTGAAATACTTCCACTCGGTGGTTCATATAGCTTTGTAGGTTTTTCGTAAAAGTCATTTGCCAAGCATAAAAAAGAGTTTTGGGCGCCAGAAAATGAAGCATGAACTATAATAGCATCTGAGTCGAAAAACATTTTCATATGTTCCATTAGGGTTTTCGACTTCATAAAAGTTCGGGATGTACTGGATATTTGCAGGCTGATTTAACATCCTCAAAAATCATACATGCCAAGTGTTTATATTTTGTAGAAATATAAAACGTCTTCTCCCAAGGTCTTCTATTCTATTGATTTAACAGTTGCATTTTTCCTGTCATATATTAATATCGAGATGGTACTCTCCTTCGTCAATGTTGTACTGTTTTGCATATTCGAGATAGAATATCGTTTATTTTTTCTTGAAAAGCTTGAAGAGTTGTTTCTAAGTTTACAAGCAAATTCACTTGTAAAGTTTTCCCTGTTCAAATTTCTCATACGATACGTTTTCTTTGTTATAGTATCGAATTTCAAAAGACGACCGTAAATGGGAAACCATGGTATGGCTTCTGAAATGAACTTTCATTCTACGAAAGCCAATAGCTTTTGTGACGGATGGGTCTCTTAACCATCTTAACGGGTAGTCAAAACGATAGCCTTCATGTTTTTACGGTCTCTGTCTCAAACTTTTGACCGAACATTAGTAAAAAGTTCATCTAATGGTTTTAGTTGTAGCAACTCTTGAATTTTCTTTTTCTATTGAAAGCATATTTTATCTATAATAAAAATGTCAATGAAACAGCGTCTATGAGAGAAATACAACACAACCGACAACTCATTATGCAAGCTCTAAATAAGAACACAACAAACTTTTCAAAACTATTCTAAGATATCTGGAGTCATTGAAAGGGGGTGACTTAAAACTGACATTAACCCAATGACAGATGAGTTTCTGTTTCAAGACAGTAAGAACCATACTGTCTGTGTAAATCCAACAAAAGGAACTTTAAACGAGAAACCTATAAAAGAAACTTCTTTTGAAAGCAGATGTTTGACAACAAAGCTGACAAAGAGTATGTCATTGAAAAAGTTCAAGAAGAACATGACAGAGCAGATGCAACATATGCAACAAAAGAACATACTCATCCTGAACTACAGACAAAACATTATGTTGACAATAAAATGTCAAGTGAAGTGACAAGAGCTGAAAACGAATATTCTAAAAAGACTCATATACATACATTGCAAATATTACAAAACTTACAAGAAACCTTAAACAGGAAAAGTGACGTTGGACATATACATACGCATTGCAAATATTACAAACTTACAAGAAACCTTAAAACAGAAAATGACGTTGGACATACACCATACCATTGCAAATATTACAACTTACAAGAAACCTTAAACAGGAAAAGTGACGTTGGACATACACATACCATTGCAAATATTACAAACTTACAAGAAACCTTAAACAGGAAAAGTGGACGTTGGACATTACACATACCATTGCAAATATTACAAACTTACAAGAAACCTTAAACAAGAAAGTGACGTTGGACATACACATACCATTGCAAATATTACAAACTTACAAGAAACCTTAAACAGGAAAAGTGACGTTGGACATACACATACATCTTCTGAAATAACAGACTTAAACGTTAGCCTTGAAAAGAAGGCAGATAAGAACCAATACAACACGATTTCTTCGCAACTGTTGGTATAGAAAATATTGCCAGGAACGGTTGAAGAACCTGATGGAACTGGTGGGATGCATTGTATTGGAACCTCCTAACTTTCCACCAAGGTTAACAATCGGAGGAGACATAACGACGATGAAATACACTTAGATGTAGAAATGTCTATGTCAGGAGGATGAAAAACCAAAGTTAAATTCACTGCCAAGATTTATATGATAAAAAAGCTGACAAAACATATGTTAAACGATGAGTTAGATAAAAAAGCTGACAAAACATATGTTAACGATGAGTTAGATAAAAAAGCTGACAAAACAGAGCTTCAAAACGTTAAAGACAGAAATACTTCAAACACTATATCCTATAGGTTCTATTTATACGTCAATGAACTCTACCAGACCAGAAGTAGTACTTGGTTTTGGAACTTTGGACTCAAATAGTCGACAGGTTTTTGTATTGTGCAAACTCTTCAAAGGAAACAGGTGGAAGTAAAACGATTTCAGGTGCAAATTTACCTGCGCCACAGTCACTACATAAATTTAAGTACATCTGAAGCAGGTTTGCATAGTCATAGATTTTGGGATGGTCAGGAATGACAAAAGGTAAAGGATATGATGTTAAAGAGGACGTTAAGTTTGCTATAAATTTGTTACTGGAGTAACACTGAGAGTAGGAGGAAGCCATACACATCGCGTTTCAGGGTATACTCAAACAACGGGACAAAGTAAAGACTACATGCCACCTTACATGACAGTTTACGCATGGTATAGAAATGCTTAGTCTCATTTTCAACTTCTTTAGCATATTCGTCAGGAGTTGTCTTTATATTTGTTAGGAACTGTCTTTGAAGTATACCACCTTGAAACTTTGACAAGTTTGAAACGAGGTCTGACAATAGTAGTTTTATCTTCTGCTTGCAGTCTGTACATTTTGCCATGTTTGCCTAAAAACTTCATAATATTCTCTTGTATACTTTCTTCTATTTTTACGAACACGAAGGTGAGTACCTGTCGAGTTCCCATTGTTGTCATAGTCAATAGTATTTTCATATGGGTCGCGTTTTAGGTATTTCTATTTTTACTTTGTTCACCTTTCTTAGTTTGAAGCCTGGCATTCTTTCTTGTTTGTCTCTTTTGACTAAACTATTAAATATATAGTCTTTCTCTAAGTCAGGGTTGTTTTTCATTTCTTCGGGGGAGTGGTTTCCCAACCTTTTTTGTTTACGGCTATTGTAAATATTTAAAACTGTCTCATCTTTGCCATGAGAAATGTCTATATTTGTCGTCATATGACATTTCATCTACCTCACCACCTGTGGGTTGATTTAAGTCTCTTAAGATTTTATACAACTGTCAATGACACCAAGAGCAGGAATGGTTTTGTCGACAATGAAATATTGGTTTACATTTTTTTGAACGCAGATAGTTTTTAATATCGTCTGATTTGAAAGAACTTTCACAGTCAGATGTCAGTTTGTTGGATGGTATTTGTCAACGAATATTGTCAAAGCAGTTTTTCACATCTAAAATATTTTTGGACCATAATGGTATGGCTTCACAGTATCTTGTGTTTTGACCAACCAAATATTAGCCAGTATGGTGGTCCATCTTCTCTATACTCGGAATGTTTTCCAAGATATCCATAAAACCAAGCATTTGGTGTTTGAACTAAAGATTTTTACCATGAGTGCCTTTCTTTGTTGCTTAAAACATACGGGTCCTTGTTTGAATTCGTCATTTTAAACCCATAAGAAATGGGTTTATTTGGCGCATTAGCAGGAGGTCGCATCTAGATTTTTACCCGCAGTGGGAACACTAGCCAGAGGTGCATTTGGAATTGGAAGAAGATTTTGAGTACATTAGGTATACTGAAAGAGAAAGCACAACCTATTTATACAAACTGTACAGAAAAGGTTGGAGGTAGCACGAGATGCACAAATCTTATTTCAAATCCTGGAAACAAGAGGAAAAGTTCAAGGATGGATGGACAATGTAGGAAGACAAGCAGGAAACTACTATAACAAAGCAAATGACTACTATAACCAGCAGGGCACTATATGGACCAAGGGTGAAAGATTCTTTAACAGAGGATATAACCATGCACAACAGTGGGTTAAACAACAACCAACCTCAACCGCCTCAAACGTGGGAATGTAAATTTTTTACTGAGATGAAATGAAACAATACAGCATTAGACAAATGGGCTCAAGATGGATTTGCGGCTTCCAGCAGTTACACCACACGTGGTTTGTCAAGTTCTTCTATACCTCAGGAAGTTTTAGACCGACTTAAAAAAACCTTAAACAACCAGTTGAAAACAAACCAAACTAAAATTTTTTACTGAGATGAAATGACCGAAGAAGTTGATGAAACGGTAGAATTTGACACCACAAACAAAAAGTTCAGAACCATTGTCAAAACCTGTCAAAGAACTTACAGATGAAGAGAAAAATTCAATAATAGAAAGTGCCAGGTCTGGAAATACAAACCCTAACTACAAAGTCAGCTTTTCATAAAAATTGGAACGGCAAGTAATCTCAAAAAAGAAACGACATCTGACTTTACAACCACTTGTTCTCATATTTTATGACATTAGATATTTCAAAGTTCAATCCAAGACAAATTCACATACCGAAGAGAGACAAACATTGTTAGAAGCAAACAAGAGTGTATATGAACTGTTCATAGATGAAACTGACTTTGAGTGTTTAGATGAAAGGTCATTGTACGATTCGTATAAACATATTGTCAAGAATATGGTTATATGGCAGCTCTTAACGACATTCTTGGCAAATGTCAAAAGTCTTTTAGATGTTCAGAATGGTGTATATACAAAGAAAAATTTTCTGAGTAAATTTAAAAAAAAATCTTTTTTATCCGATAGAAAAGATGGCAAAATCATCATCCAGTAAATAAGTACATGACAGAAGTCAAAGATAAGTTAGCTCCATTCGCATATTTGAATGTTTACTTCTACAATTTTGAAAAGTCTACATTTGACAAAATTTGGAACATTGCACCAGTTAAGTTTGCTGTTGTTAGAAAAGTGGTGCAACTTTTGAAGATTATACATTGACGGTATGTTGACAGTCAAGAAAAAAATTTTGACAGAAAGTTCTCAAAACTCGAAGAAGGTAAAGCATACAAACTTGTTATACCTTATGAACCAAAGAAAGCAGACGACTATGAATATTATGAGTCTAAGATAGTTGAAGTTCAAGGTAAATTGGGTAAAAAGATTTTAGAGTCTAAGCCAGTGTTTGCCCCTAAAGAGGAAGAGAACATTGACATTGACCCAGAAATGTTCTAAAAATAAAATTTATTTTTACATGTCAAATTTCTTTTTCTCTGGAACTGGTTCAGTTCTTTCTTCTCTTCTTCTACTTTCTTTTCTTTTCTTTTCTTTTCTTTCTCTCTTCTTCTTCTCTGGTGGAGTTATGTCAAATTTCTCCGAACCATTTTATGTAAAAGTTCTTTGTCCTTTAATAGCTCTTCTATTCTGTTTTCTATTTCATCTTCAAGAACAGCGCATGTGTCTTCTTTGCATTCTAAGAGTTTTGTTGACTTCATCTTTCCAAGAGGCGTCATCTCTGTCAAAAAGTCTGTCATTGACAAATTTTAAGACTGCTCTGCTTAATGTTTTATGGTTCTTGTCATATTCCCAGAAAACAGAACTTTAGAACAAATCACCTTTCTTGTTTTCACTATGTAAGATTTTATGGTCGACAGATGTTTTGCTGTCGAAAAGCTTGTCTCGAATATAGATAGCGAAATCGCTAGACATTTTCTAAAAGATAAAAATTTTAATTTTCTAAAAATATGTTAGAAAAAAAGTTTGCTGACATTGACAAGAAATTTGAGAATGTTTTAAACAAGAACAAGAGGAAGTTAGAAAATGCTCAGAAAAGCCTATACATGACAAGTTCTTATTTGCTCAGAATGGTATAACAGGTCTAATTGCACCACCTGGGTCGGGTAAGACTTTCACTTATCTTAAAATGGCTGCACAACAACAAAGATAGAATGAGAAGAACCCATTCTATGAGTTAGTTGTTATTTGTAGAACTTCTGGTCAATTTGACCAAACCGTCAATTCGTTCAAAGATATTATAAAGAAGTCTAAGTTAGTATGTATATAAAGACTCTGAGTTGTTGGATTGGATAAAGAAGTACCAAAGAAGAGTTTTGAGAGTTAATGCTATAAATGAGTATATAAATTCTAAGTTTTAAAGACCCAAATGAGGAAATGCAGAGAATATTAGAGAAGAAAACATTCAGAAACAAACAGAAAGAGATAGAATACATTTCGAAGAAATTGCAATCTTACGATTGGAAGACTTACCCTCATAGATGTCTTCTTATCTTTGATGACTTTGCTTCTCATCCTTTGTTAAAGAACAGAGAACAAGATATGTGTCGAATTCTTAAGAAGCTCAGACACTTTAACATCTCAGTCGTAATATGTGTACAGACAGCAAAGAGTTTAAGTAAGGATGTAAAGAGTACTTACTGACATTATACTTTTCCCGGATTGTCGAAGACGATTTCATGGAACTTATGAAAAGGTCCATGGCAGGTAAGTTTGACAGACATGAACTATGGGAGAAGTACAAAGTCATACAAGACTCATACATCTTTTCAGAATTCATATCTACGCAAACAAAGTTCAAATTGTAAAAAGTCAAGCTTGAAAAATCTAAGTGTTTAGTCTTAGTAAGATGGTGAGCTTCTTAAGCAAATACCATTGCTGAGTTTATGTACGTGAAGAGAAGTACAATGAATTCAATACGAGTACAGTTGCAATGACAACTAAGGCAACTATTTTTGTCTTTTGCCAGCAAGGGTACTTCTTCTCTTCCAATGGTTCGGCAGAACTATACTCACTCATGAGAAATGTCAAAACGGGAGTCTGTTTCTTTTTTGAGATACTTGCCGTTCCATTTTTATGAAAAGTGACTTTGTAGTTAGGTTTGTATTTCCAGACCTGGCACTTTCTATTATTGAATTTTTCTCTTCATCTGTAAGTTCTTTGACAGGTTTTGACAATGGTTCTGAACTTTTTGTTTGTGGTGTCAAATCTACCGTTTCAACTTCTTCGGTCATTTCATCTCAGTAAAAAATTTTAGTTTGGTTTGTTTTCAACTGGTTGTTTAGGTTTTTTAAGTCGGTCTAAAACTTCCTGAGGTATAGGAAGAACTTGACAAACACGTGGTTGTGTAACTGCTGGAAGCCGACAAATCCATCTTGAGCCCATTTGTCTCAATGCTGTATTGTTCATTTCATCTCAGTAAAAAATTTACATTCCCCACGTTTGAGGCGGTTGAGGTTGGTTGTTGTTTACCCACTGTTGTGCATGGTTATATCCTCTGTTAAAGAATCTTTCACCTTGGTCCATATAGTGCCCTGCTTGGTTATAGTAGTCATTTGCTTTGTTATAGTAGTTTCCTGCTTGTCTTCCTACATTGTCCATCCATCCTTGAACTTTTCCTCTTGTTTCAGGATTTGGAATAAGATTTGCTGCATCTCGTGCTACCTCCCAACCTTTCTGTACAGTTTGTATAATAGGTTGTGCTTTCTCTTTCAGTATACCTAATGTACTCAAAATCTTCCTTCCAATTCCAAATGCACCTCTGGCTAGTGTTCCCACTGCGGGTAAAAATCTAGATGCGACTCCTGCTAATGCGCCAAATAAACCCATTTCTTATGGGTTAAAAATGACGAATTCAAACAAGGACCCGTATGTTTCTAAGCAACAAAGAAAGCACTCATGGTAAAAATCTTTAGTTCAACACCAAATGCTTGGTTTATGGATATCTTGGAAAACATTCCGAGGTATAGAGAAGATGGACCACCATACTGGCTAATATTTGTGGTCAAAACACAAGATACTGTGAAGCCATACCATTATGGTCCAAAAATATTTTAGATGTGAAAACTGCTTTGACAATATTCGTTGACAAATACCATCCAACAAAACTGACATCTGACTGTGAAAGTTCTTTCAAATCAGACGATATTAAAAACTATCTGCGTTCAAAAAATGTAAACCAATATTTCATTGTCGACCAAAACCATTCTGCTCTTGGTGTCATTGACAGTTGTATAAAAATCTTAAGAGACTTAAATCAACCACAAGGTGGTGAGGTAGATGAAATGTCATATGACGACAATATAGACACTTCTCCATGGCAAAGATGAGACAAGTTTTAAATATTTACAATAGCCGTAAACAAAAAGGTTTGGGAAACCACTCCCCCGAAGAAATGAAAAACAACCCTGACTTAGAGAAAGACTATATATTTAATAGTTTAGTCAAAAGAGACAAACAAGAAAGAATGCCAGGCTTCAAACTTAAGAAAGGTGACAAAGTAAAAATAGAAATACCTAAACGCGACCCATATGAAAATACTATTGACTATGACAACAATGGGAACTCGACAGGTACTCACATTCGTGTTCGTAAAAATAGAAGAAAGTATACAAGAGAATATTATGAAGTTTTAGGCAAACATGGCAAAATGTACAGACTGCAAGCAGAAGATAAAACTACTATTGTCAGACCTCGTTTCAAACTTGTCAAAGTTCAAGGTGGTATACTTTCAAAGACAGTTCCTAACAAATATAAGACAACTCCTGACGAATATGCTAAAGAAGTTGAAAATGACGACTAAGCATTTCTATACCATGCGTAAACTGTCATGTAAGGTGGCATGTAGTCTTTACTTTGTCCCGTTGTTTGCGTATACCCTGAAACGCGATGTGTATGGTTTCCTCTCCCTAGTGTTACTCCAGTAACAATTTATAGCAAACTTAACGTCGTCTTTAACATCATATCCTTTACCTTTTTTCATTCCTGACCAATCCCAAAATCTATGCTTATGCCAACCTGCTTCAGATGTACTTAAATCTATGTAGTGACTGTGCGCAGGTAATTTCACCTGAAATCGTTTTACTTCCACCTGTTTCCTTTGAAGAGTTTGCACAATACAAAAACCTGTCGACTATTTGAGTCCAAGTTCCGAACCAAGTACTACTTCTGGTCTGGTAGAGTTCATTGACGTGTAAATAGAACCTATAGGATATAGTGTTTGAAGTATTTCTGTCTTTAACGTTTGAAGCTCTGTTTTGTCAGTAACTCTGTTTTGTCAGCTTTTTTATCTAACTCATTTAACATATGTTTTGTCAGCTTTTTATCATATAAATCTTGAGCAGTGAATTTAACTTTGTTTTCATCCTCCATGACATAGACATTTCTACATCTAGTGTATTTCATCGTCGTTATGTCATCCTCCGATGTTAAACCTTGTGGAAAGTTAGGAGGTTTCCAATACAATGCATCCCACCAGTTCCATCAGGTTCTTCAACCGTTCCTGCAATATTTTCTATACCAACAGTTGCGAAGAAATCGTGTGTATGGTTCTTATCTGCCTTCTTTTCAAGGCTAACGTTTAAGTCTGTTATTTCAGAAGATGTATGTGTATGTCCAACGTCACTTTTCCTGTTTAAGGTTTCTTGTAAGTTTGTAATATTTGCATGGTATGTGTATGTCCAACGTCACTTTCTTGTTTAAGGTTTCTTGTAAGTTTGTAATATTTGCAATGGTATGTGTATGTCCAACGTCACTTTTCCTGTTTAAGGTTTCTTGTAAGTTTGTAATATTTTGCAATGGATATGTGTATGTCCAACGTCACTTTTCCTTTTAAGGTTTCTTGTAAGTTTGTAATATTTGCAATGGTATGTGTATGTCCAACGTCACTTTTCTTGTTTAAGGTTTCTTGTAAGTTTGTAATATTTGCAATGGTATGTATATGTCCAACGTCACTTTTCCTGTTTAAGGTTTCTTGTAAGTTTGTAATATTTGCAATGGTATGTATATGAGTCTTTTTAGAATATTCGTTTTCAGCTCTTGTCACTTCACTTGACATTTTATTGTCAACATATGTTTTGTCTGCTAGTTCAGGATGAGTATGTTCTTTTGTTGCATATGTTGCATCTGCTCTGTCATGTTCTTCTTGAACTTTTTCAATGACATACTCTTTGTCAGCTTTGTTGTCAACATCTGCTTTCAAAAGAAGTTCTTTTATAGGTTTCTCGTTTAAAGTTCCTTTTGTTGGATTTACACAGACAGTATGGTTCTTACTGTCTTGAAACAGAAACTCATCTGTCATTGGGTTTAATGTCAGTTTTAAGTCACCCCCTTTCAATGACTCAGATATCTTAGAATAGTTTGAAAAGTTTGTTGTGTTCTTATTTAGAGCTTGCATAATGAGTTGTCGGTTGTGTTGTATTTCTCTCATAGACGCTGTTTCATTTGACATTTTTATTATAGATAAAATATGCTTTCAATAGAAAAAGAAAATTCAAGAGTTGCTACAACTAAACCATTAGATGAACTTTTTACTAATGTCGGTCAAAAGTTTGAGACAGAGACCGTAAAACATGAAGGCTATCGTTTTGACTACCCGTTAAGATGGTTAAGAGACCCATCCGTCACAAAAGCTATTGGCTTTCGTAGAATGAAGTTCATTTCAGAAGCCATACATGGTTTCCCATTTACGGTCGCTTTTGAAATTCGATACTATAACAAAGAAAAACGTACGTATGAGAAATTTGAACAGGGAAACTTTTACAAGTGAATTTTGCTTGTAAACTTAGAAACAACTCTTCAAGCTTTTCAAGAAAAAATAAACGATATCTATCTCGAATATGCAAAACAGTACAACATTGACGAAGGAGAGTACCATCTCGATTTTATATATGACAGGAAAAATGCAACTGTTAAAATCAATAGAATAGAAGACCTTGGAGAAGACGTTATATTTCTACAAAATATAACAACTTGGCATGGTATAGATTTTTTGAGGATGTTAAATCAGCCTGCAGAATATCCAGTACACCCGAACTTTTATGAAGTCGAAACCCTAATGGAACATATGAAAATGTTTTTCGACTCAGATGCTATTATAGTTCATGCTTCATTTTCTGGCGCCCAAAACTCTTTTTTATGCTTGGCAAATGACTTTTACGAAAAACCTACAAAGCTATATGAACCACCGAGTGGAAGTATTTCAGACTTTCAAGTATGGTTTACAACAGATGGAAAGAAGAGAATAGTTCCATTATACCATGCGTTTTACTTAGAACTTAGTCTCATATACAACTACTATCGAACGGTAAAAAATATATTTTAATACGGTTGAGGTGTTGGATTTGGTTGCCAACTTGACTGTGGTGCAGGTTCAGGCTGTTGTATAACAGGAGCTTGTTCTTCTGGTTCAGGGTCTTTAGGTATAATACCAACGAACTGACCTACTCTTTTACAATATTTTTGACTCCGTTCCAAATTCCTCTTCCTACGGTTTTTATTCCATTCCATATACCTCTTCCAACTCTTCTGAAGAAGTTTCCAATACTACTGAAGAAACCCATTTTACTATATGTAAAAATCTAATGTCCGCCTAGTCTCTTACGTTTCTGTTGAGTTCCATAGCATTCTTTAACTGGAGCTCATACATTCTGTGTTTCTCCTCTGGTAGAACATATTCCGGGTCAACTCCTGTGTTCGCGTCATCTGCATAGAGTTGTTTATATCCCACTTCGGGGTTTGTATAAAACTCTTTCCATCTCATATTTGCATACCATGGTGGTAAGCCTAACGCAGCGTCATTTGACATGGCAGTTTGCATTTGTACATCTGTTGGCACTTGACCATAGTTTGCCATTGCAGTTTGTATTCTAACTTCATTTGGAATATTCTCTGGGTTTGGTTGTCCAGGTTGCTGTGCATTCGCTAAGTTCTGTGCGTCCATTTAATATTAGATAAAAATATCTCTTACGAGTACATATACTGAACATTTGCTGGCATTGGTTCATCTTCATATTCTCTATATCTTTCTGCCACGTCAAATAAGTAAATGACACAATGGAAAAAACCTAAAACAAGTAGTCCTATTTCAAACCACATTTACTTACCAATAAAATTTCTTTGTTGTGACACTTTCTCCAGTTTATAGGACCTCTCTCATATTCTATCTTGTCATATCTAAACTCATAGTCATGTATGTCCTCTAACCATCTCATAACACTTTCCAAACCACTTTTATCGGATGTAAAGTAAAAGCATGGATGGTTATGTAAAACGTCTAAAGTTTCTAAAGAGTCTCTCAAAGTCCAGTCTACTTGGTATTGAAAATCCCATGTGTTATAGAACGGCGGGTCCACTATAAAGAAAACATTTTCCTTGTTTTTATATTTTTCATACAACTCTGTCCAACGACATCTCACAAACTCTATACCCTCAGTATATTTTTCTATGTTCTCTTTGAAAACCTTTGTATAGTTAAGATATAAAACTTTTGACATAAGTGTTTCAATGTCATGAACTCTTATAGCACCACTATATAATAGTCTAGAAGATATACTATCCCAGTCAATATACTCTGCTTTTTTCAAAACCTCTCTGACAGTATTTTTCTTATCTAATGGTATACGTTCCATCTTACCTATAGGTATCTTTTCTTTCAACTCACTCAATATTTTGTTTGTGTCTGGTATATGTTTGAGACGGTTCATATAGTTGTCGAAGTCATTGCATATAATCTTTGAGTCAGGAAATACAGTATGGCACAAATGAGATATATAGAAACTTCCACCGAACAAATCTACAAATGTTAGACCATTCGGTAGTTTCTTAAGTTCTCTCAATAGAATATCTTTACATCTACTCTTATTTCCAAAGAAGGGTAGCGGTGGTTTTGTAAAATTCATTTTATATTTAATAAAAATGTTTTTTCCCTGAAAAGTGACAGAAAAGTGACAAAACATGAAAACTACTCGGTTAAGGTTTTTGACAGATGTTTATATGACACTTTCTCCGGTTTATAGGACCTCTCTCATATTCTATCTTGTTAAGACTTCCTGGACTGTTGTCAAAATGTCATGTTGTCTCATTTTTTCAGAGAAGTTGGTTTAACCGAGGGACCGAGGGACCGAGGGACCTGGTGACGTAGCGACGATAGACCCTTACTTGTTATACTAAACATCTTCAGGGGCTAGAGGGGCGCAGCCCTGGAAGCCCCAATACCTTTTTTTTTTTTTTTTTTTTAAATAGTTATTATATTACTTTTATAAGCAATATAATTACGATGCTTAACAAAGGTACATTCACTAGGCGATAACAGTAAAATGGGATGAAAATAGGATAAATAGCATCCCTATATAGTGCCTAACAATATTTATACGGGCCAAAAAAATTTGGCTAGAGATTTGGCGAGTTATAAAACTTAGAAAATTGAGAGGGATTTTTATTTTTGAATTTTTTTGGAAAGTTAAAATTCCGATTAAAAATCGATTTCCAGGAGAACTAAGCATCTCATCATATATTTAAATTGATAAAAATATTAAATAATAGTTGAATAGTATAACAACGTGAAATTATGGCTGAATCTACAGAAAAAATGAACATATTTGACATTTTTGAAAATTCATACGTTAGATGGTGACAGACTCATAAACCATACTTTAGCTAAGATTGATATATGGTTTCAACAACACATGGTTAAAATCATAAAAATATTTTAGATTTCAAAAAGATATATATGGTAATATAATGGAACAAAGTCAACAAATAGCATGTTAAATATGTTATAATTAACTTTTTATTAGATCCAATAGTAGATATCGAATGGTTTCCAGCTTTATGGTTAAATATTTTCTTTTCGAGCTTCTCTTTAACTGTTGTATTAAGGTTGTAAATTTTTGATGCTAGAAACTATGGAATCTTCTTTGCTGCTGCATTTTTCTTGAGAGTTCTTGCAATTTCGAATAGATCTGCGCATTGTATGAAATGGAGGCTTTAAAATATCTTGAAAACAGAATAGGACTGCTTTTCCAAAGGAATGCTTACTTGTAAATCAGAGAGTTTCAAAATTGACAGCAAGATTATCATCATAACTTTCGATTTTGCTGCGAAAAAGGAAGACAAGCAATTAACAAATCATTTACTGTTGTTCATCAAAAGAAGAAAACTTTGATAACAACTAATGATGATAAAATCAAGCTATCTTTTAATATTTTAAATTGATAAGACATTCAAAATATTTGAATGGTTTAAAATATTTTCTTTTAATTTCTATAAGATATTATCATGATTATATAATAAAATTTAAATTTTTATTCAAAAAGGCAATATTTCAAACTTTTAATTTCAAAAATCTTAATTCTGCAATAAGTGTATTTAATTGTAGCAAATTTAATGATCCTTCGTCATGCTTAGCAATTTGGAACTCATAAATTAATGATTTCTTCAAGTAAAATTCTGCATTATTTCAAAAGTCAATAATTCTCTAGTAACTTTTCTTCAAACCCTAACCATTATATTATATGTATAATGGAGAATAATTGCAAAGAAAGATAGCCGAATTTACTGGGTAGTTCTTGTGATGCGAAATAATTGCAAATTAACACCTAGTTTTAACAGCATCAATATCTTTTTGCTCTCATTTAAATGCATTCGCACACTTTAATTTTGAAATATAAGAGTTTTGGAAATTATCAAATTTATCTGCTCAAATACTATAGATCTTCATAAGTGTTAATAGAATCATTAGCCTTACATATAGTGTTTAATATAATGATGCACATTATACTGGGATTCATTCCTTATTCATCTAGTTATTATAAGATTTACAACCCCATGAAAATTTAAAATTTTGTCAAAAATAGTGAATGTACCTTTTGCTTAACTCATCCAGAATCGCCATTGAATACCATTCAAATGATTGAAAAGTTATTACAGCGTAAAATTTGTATTTATTGCCATTTATTCCAAAGATAACTCATTGTATATTCTTTGATCAGATGTCTACAGCAGGATTATCATATCCTTTTACGATACATTATATTATACCTGTAAAATTGGTTAATTAAAATGTAAAGTTCAAAAAAATTCAAAGAATTTTTAGAAGCATTTTAAATTGATTAATATACATGCTTTGGCAGTTCCTTTTGGCCTACACAGACTACAATGATTTTGATGACTTAGTCTTCGGCCATAAATATAAATGCAAACCTGGTAATGATGCATGTAGATTTCAAGTTTTCAGCGGTGACGGTGACGTTGCGCTCTTTATGGCATACGATACACAAGAAGAAGACGAACGCATGGGTCACTCAATAATTAGCGTGATAATAATTGAGGATAGACTGTAATCGTAATTTTATTTTTGGACTTATATTTCGACATTTTGAAGTCGCTTGAAAGTCTTGCAAATGATTAAATTTGGAAAATTTGACCTAAGTCTGCATTATTTTGATGACTTAAACAATTCTATAAATCTGTTTTCCTAAAAATTTAAAAAGATATAATTTCAATTTCCCTAAATTTATGTAATTCATATATCACCAAAATATTTGGACTGCATTTCGTTTGTCTGCACCTAATTAAAGTCTAAATACCAATTAATTTTGGAGTTGCATTGCTTTTAATGTAAAAATGCACGTTTAGAAAAAACAATAACAATTAAATTACAAAATCGATAACGACGACGATTAAATTACAAAATCGATAACCTCTCTATTATGGATTTGTTTAATTTCCCAACTCTCTGCGTTCCTAAATGCAAACGTTAGCTCTGCATTTGATATTTTATTATCAGCTCCTCCAATTATTCCAACAAAAAGCTGTGCAAAAGTATTTGAGTAATAATCACTACAGCCGAGCTGTTTGAAGAAATCTTTAACTTCATCCTTATCAAGGAAGCCATTCCCATCATCGTCAATAACTTTGAATAGCACTTGGAGGTATTCATTATTCTTGACCATGACAATATTTGTTTTCTGAGCCTCAGAATTATCTCCGAAGATATCAAAATAAAGTATTTCAGTTCAGTATATATAAACAAAGACAATACCAAAAAACAATGACGATACGTTAAATTGAAAAATTGAAATTGCGCAAAATCTTTTGAATTCAAGAGTTTAAAAATTAAAAAATAAATCTATTATATAGAAACATTAAATTAAATTTCAGCAATGAATTTTGAATATATTCAAACCCGGTGAAAATTTAAAAGAAAAATTGGGATTCAGCATTTTACTAATTTGGACTTTAACTAATATAATTTGCTCAAAAAAAATGAAAATCGGTTTTATCCAACGTCGGCAGGTCAGTCAAGGTTGTAAAATTTGAGCCTTTTATATTAACAATGATTAATGAAAAACCTGCTAGAGTATGCCCAAAATTCATTAAATTAATAGAATTTTAAAAATAATTTTTTATATGGCAAACCAAATCGATCAAGTTTTTAAGAAATTTGAAGTACCGGAGCCTACAATCTTAAGAACAGAGAAGTTTATCGGAGTATTAAGATCTAAAGCAGTTCTTTCAAAGGATATTCATGTACTTGATTTGGGATGTGGCCTTGGTTGCACAGGATCAAGCATTATAAATGAAGTAAAGACAGTTACATTTTTAGACGTAACTGAAAAATCAAAGAAATCTGTTTGCGATATTATGACAGAACTTAAAACCACAAACTATGAATATTTTGATCAGCCAATTGAACAATACCACGGAGAAAAATTTGATTTGGCTATTGCTTCATTATCTTTTCATCACATTGATGACTATCTTTCAGTTATTAAAATTCTCCCCAGTCATTTAAATGAAAACGCAAATGTTATTGTACTAGAAATTATTGACGATGGAATACCTCGTCCAAATGTTCCTCATCGTGGTTTTGTTCCAGAAAAATTCTGCCAAGAATTCTTAAATAACGGATTCAAATCAGCTGAATGGGAGAATTTCGGTCAGATAGATATTCACGGTACCCCACATGATCTCTTTATAATGATAGCCAAAATTTAATTTTTCATGATTGGTTAATTTATCAGAATAAATAACTCGATAAGGAATAGCACCTAAGGTTACTGAGAAAATGAGCACCGAGAAACTTCCGAATTAATAAAAATATAAATATTCAATGAGGAATAACTTGAGTGATATTGAATTTTTTAAAAAGTAATCCGACCAACCGGATTCGAACCAGTGACCCCGGGATAACCACAATTCTACAGTCCCATGCTCTTCCAACTGAGCTATGGTCGGTTACATTTTCTTTAAAATTACTAGTCTTTTGATAGTTTGAGGAGATATTTCTTCCCAACATCTAAATGAATAGATACTCCTTAATCCTTGTAATTAAAACTAATGGCAATTGCAATTTCTTGAAATATATGAACCAAGGTTATCCATTCTTACAATCTATTGTTTTCTTTCAAAAACTCAAATGTAAGGATTTTTTCAATTCTTAACCGCCCAGCCTTTCTTAATTTGACAAAAATTTTCATAATCTTAATCATACTTTCATAAGTAATATTTTTAAAGGAATTATTTAAATATCTTATTGTCACTTTTTTCACTAAATGGCATCAATTTCAATACAAGATTTCCCTCGGCAAACATTTGGAACAATATGTTTGCAGTGGGGAATTCCGTTTCTTGTAGTTGTCATAGTTTGGGCCATTATTCTGCAAAAATTCTTCAAATGGAGACCTATTTTACTCCGAAAGTACGCCATAGCTAATTTTCTCGAAACAGAAGTTACCGACTTCAAAGTAAGCATAGTAGAATACATATGGTGGTTCGTTTATGCGCTACCTTTTTTATTATGCATTGGCTGGGGAATTAACACTTTTTTATCAATTGATTATCCAGTACTTGGAATTGACTTAATCATTGCACCTCCTGCTTTACTAATTCTTCTATTAGGTTTCCTAAATTTCGAAAATAACGGTTTTAAGATTTCAAAATCGGTCAAAATTACAATTGGTTGCGCTGGTATACTACTAATTGCATTAACATTCGTTGACGCATTCATGATTAGCGAAAAATCATGGATGGCAGGTGGATATTTGATAATTTGGCCAATTTTAGTCTTCTACGGCTTCTATCAATGCTATACTCGCGAAAAGTTCAAGTTAAATGAAATGATGGAGATGACAAAATCAGAAGATTCGATTAAAACTTTTATAAATGATATTTCACAGAAAAACTACGAAAATTGGATAGAAGGAGGCAAGTATTCTACAGGACTAATGAAATATCTTGGCATGGGAATATCATTGGCCGTGTCTGCCGCTTGTTCTTTGTTATTTTATTTTTATTGGGATAAAACAGCAACACAAAAGTCAGCAACAATAGCGACATCTGTTGGTTCATTCATTGTAGATGCTTCTATTATACTAACAATCACATTTTCTATATCAAATCTCAATAATATTATTTTATTATTAATTGGATTCGCTATCAAAGCGGTCGCAATCTCATTTTCTTCTAGATTTTGGATGGCTGGTCATGGACTGATCTTCTTTTTCGTTGGAACATTCTATTTAACTCGAATTTTAATTTGGATATTTAATAAATTTACAAAAATTGATAATGAATTCGAAGGAATGGAAAATATTGATGAAGATGTAAGGAACACAATTGATAATATGAACACAGATGTCAATCACGTGTCAACAACAGAATTAATAATTTCATCTTTAATTTTTATTGTTTATTTAGTAGCTTTGATATGTGAATTAGATGCATTAGATCTTAGTGACATGGAAGAGATAGGAATAACAGCAAATTATACGATTTCTCAACGACATATGCTGATTGGTTTTATAATATTGACAATTGCAACAAGTTTTACAATTTCTTTATGGCAAATTGATTCGAATAATTTTGAAATTGCAGATTTGAGTTCAATTCCCCCTCTTATTGAAATTGTTTGTGATGTTATTGTATGGATTGGTTTTATGTTTGCTGTTGACTTTCGTAGTGGTGATCTTGGTGTTTATGGTGCTTCTCTTTATTCGATTCTTTCTGGATATTTAGTTTCCAGAAGAATATTAAATGTTCATATAAGAAATGATACATTTAGAGGATTGATTTTCGGCCATTATATTTATGGTTTGTTGATTTTGTCTATTTTGGCTTCTATGATTTGTTTGATTGTTCTCCCTTTTCTTGGTGAAACAAAATTTGGAGGTTGTTATGTTTTGTCACTTTTGATGTCACTTTTATCGTTTTATTCCTATTTTATAGAAAGCAGAGAAGAAAATTCAGAGGAAAATAAGTCTTATGAATGGTTCTGGAGAATGGCATCGATAATAAGTTGGATTTCTTTCTTAATTTTCTCGTGTTTAGAGTATAAAACTGTTTTAATCGGTTTGTCGGTTTTTATTCTAATTCTATGGGTTTGTTCGATTATTTGGCAAGCAGTTTTAGTTACAAGGAAAGGTTTAGTCATTGAGAAAATCAATTTATACTTCATTGCAATTCCAGCAGGAATAATAACGGTTTTAGCGGTTATTTTATTTATTTTTTATCCTCTTTCTAGTTGTATTTTGTTCTTCTTCTCTGTTCTGGTATTTTTATCAACAGTTTACTTTTTTGTCAAACAAAATTCTGACATAGTTTACAAGTATTCAAAAATAATTGTTTTAGCAGTTTTAGTTGTTTTAGAAATTTTAGATTTGTTTTGTTTTATTTATGTGGCAAAATCCACTTTTATCAGTTTGACATCAATTTGTATGACACTTTTTATTACTTCATTTTGTTATTTATTGATTTCCACAATGAGTTCTGAGAAAGCAGGAAGAATTATATTTACAAACATTTATTTCCCTGTCAGAAAATTGAAGGGAGGTGAAGTCAAAAATTTACCATTTTTCGGATTGTTTTTCTCCATTAGTTTTGCTGCTGCTTGGATATGGGGAGTATTCTCAAGTGTTTTCTTCATTTACCCATGGTTTGGAATTCTTGCTCAAGTAGCTGCTTATTCTTTATTTACTTTCATTGTTTTTGTGAATTTGACAGATTTTGATTGTGGTGCAATTCAAGCTCTTGAAGTTTTAGATGAGAAAAATATTAATTATTGCATTGGCAAGACAATTAAAACTGTTTCTGTTAATTTTGGCAGCGAAATGGAAGAAATGGAGATTTCAGATTATGAAAGTTTTATGAATTACGTTGATAGAAGAACTGAAATTTCAAATTCAAAGTCACTTTTTGCTTCAATTTTACGTGGTCAGTTATATATTACAGGTGAAGTGAACTTTAATGTCATTATAGATAGTATTAAGAATTATCTTGCAAAGAATGGAACATCATGGAAATATTTAGACTTAGAAAAGAAATATTCTTTGAAAGAAAGAGTTTCTCTATTTAATATTTACAAAGCAATTGAAAATTTTGAAAAACCAAACAAACAAAAAGTGACAAAATATGAAAATTTTGTTGAAAAACAAGATGAAAAAAGGCAGATTGTACAAGATGAAGTTCTTAAGAACTTATCAAATGAGTATGGTCAAATATTGAAATCGCTTTTCAACAACAAATACGAAGACAAAAACTTTTATCCTTTTGGCTGCAGTTTCTCAGAATTGAAAAGTTGGGCGAAACTGAATGGTTCTTATACTGCAATTGATGGCGGGCAATGTCACAGAGCTTTGTTTTTGTTTGATTTCGGTCAGCCATTTCAGTTTATTTTCGAGGATGATAAAGTTAAAGAAGAAATTGTCAATGGAAACTTATGGAAGAAAATGATAAAGATAAAAGAAACAGGAGGTTATTTATGTTGTGGATCTAATTCTGGATCTGATACTGATAAAAATGAACATGGTGTTATTTTAGGCCATGCTTATACAATTCTTGATGTTGTAGAAATACAAAATTTCAAATTAATTAAACTGAGAAATCCATGGGGAGAAGGAGAATGGAATGGGGATTGGAGTGATACATCAAATCTCTGGGATCTACATAAAGATATAACAAGAGAATTGAAGCAAGAAAATAAAGATGATGGAGAGTTCTGGATGAATTTCAAAGATTTCTTGCTTAATTTTAGAACTTTGTATGTATTAGATAAAATGAAAGATAAGTTTTATATCAAGCTTTCTTCATCATTTTGCAAGAACAAATATGACGGAGCAAATCCTTATTCGAAAGAAAGCCCAGACTTGACACACGTTCAAAACTATTTGTTGAGAGTGAGATCTCCAACAATTCTTCATTGTCTACTAGAAAGAACAGGAGCAAACACAAAAATTAGAGCTGTTATGTGTTACAATGGCGGAAAATTCATTGATAGAATGTGGAGTGGAATAAAGAATCGCTCGGATTTCTGTCCAGGAAATTGGCCAATGGAAAGTTTTGATTGGAGCATCGAAGACACACAAAAACCATGGACATTGGCATTAACAAGAGATGCAGATGAAAATGAGTCAAAGTTCATATTCCACATTTGGTCCGACTGTCTAATTGAGCTTGAGCCAATGCAAATGGAAGAAGAAATGCCACCTCATGAGATCAGTACATCAATGAACTTTTAATATATAATTATATTGTTTTGTTTGTAAAAATATAGATTTATATGTTATGCCAATCATAAACATTTTAATCCAATAATTAAATGTTCATGGGTACTTGAACATCCTATGCTTAAACTCAAATTCAACAGGAATTTAATGTGTTAAAAAAAACGTAATAGTTTATAATCAATTTATAATGATTGTGATTAAGTCCATTTGTAACTTGTGGTAGAAGAAATTTTTGATGGGATTAAGTCCATTTGTAACTCCTTTAACATGGCATGAATTCAGACGTTTTCTCGAGAAACCAGAGAGAATGATCATTTCAAGATAGGTATCTGTTTTGTTCTCAAATTCTGGACAGCGGAGACTGTTGCATTCAATAAATGATTGAGATTGAACTGTTTCAACAGAATAAGGAAAATTGATGTATTTCAAGTTAATACATCGAAAGAATGAAGATTTTTCGATCATTGAAACACCATTAGGCAAAAGACTGATGTTGACAACATTGTTACAGTCAACAAATGAGTTTTTGCAGATAATATCGCATTTAATGATGATTTCTTCATCAATTGACTTACTTAAGTGATAGATCAATTGTTTCTTATTTTCATCCTCACTGAAATAGATGGTATTCAATGCGCATTCATATTTACTACTTTGAAAGTCACTGATATTTTGAAGTGAATCACAACCTTTAACTGAATTAAGTTGGAAACTTTCTAATTGACATGATGAAGGAATAATTATTGTCCTAAGAGATTTGCAATTACAAAATGAGTAATCAGATATAGATTTGATAGATGAAGGAAGACTGAGAGAAGTCAAAGATGAACAGTCTTGAAATGAATTTCTTCCAATTGATTCAACACCATCCAAAAAGAGAATATTTGACAACTTATTACATCCTGAAAAGCAAAATCCTGGAACATTTGTCATATTGAAAACGCTTTTTAAGTTTGAGCAATTTTTAAATGAATTTTTCATAATAGTGAGATTATGAGAAGATCGAAATGTAACATTTTCTAATTGGATGCAGTTTTCGAATGATGAATTTCCAAGAAAAGTAAGTTTGGATGGGAATATGATAGATTGTAATGATGTGCAGTTATAAAATGCATTGTTTCCAATAGAGAGTAATTCCGAATCTGAATCAATTTGGAGTTTTGTAAAACTGGAATTTTGAAATGAATTTTCTTTGATTTTTGTAACAGTTTTAGGAATTAAAACATTAAGATCTTGATAGTTATCACCCCAAAATTCAAAAATAGTTGTTTGGTCAAAGTCCATGATCAATGAATCAGTATTAATGATTAAATTTGTATTTTCATAATCTGAGATTGAGATATTTGCATTAACTTTAATTGTTTTTGGATAAAAAATGATTTTACATGTGAATTGCATGGAAAATGGATTATCGTTAGTAACAAATTCATAGGTTATTTTCATTGTAGATGGTGGAAAAATAACTAATTTTAGACTTCTACAGCTTATGAGGTTATAACTTCCAATATAATCAACTGGTCCCAAAAATGTGAATTTTTCCAATTTTTCACAGCAATAAAAAGCAGAGTTTTCAATTCTCTTAATAGTGTTCGGGATTACAACTGTGACAATATTAGAATTATAATCAAAGCAATAAGCTCCAATTGTTGTAACATGACTTGGAAAATGATATGTTTCAAATTGTTTGTCACCAATTAAAATAATTATTGCTTTATCAAGTGAATAAACAACATTATTGTCTAAAAGAAAGTTTTTGTTTGATGGATGAAGAGATAAATTTACAAATTGACAACCACCAAAAACATCACCATCTACCTCTGTTACACTTTCAGGAATCTGAAATGATGAAATTTTTGTGTAAGCAAAAGTCCATAATTCTAATTTTGTCAAAGATGAACCTGGTTCAAACGAAACATCTGTCAGCATAGAGCAACTAGAAAATGCAAACTCACCAAGTGTTTTGACAGATGCTGGGATGAAAATACTTGTAATTTTTTCATTATAATTAAAAGCACCCCATCCAATCTCTTGAAGTCCTTTTGGTAAATCAATTTGTGAAACTAATTTACATTCATAAAAAGCATCTTGTCCAATTGTTTTTAATTTTGTACAAGATGATAAATTGATTGATTGAAGATTTGAGCATTCTCTGAAAGCATTTACACCAATACTTGTTAAATTTGGATTGTCTTCAAAATAAAATGAAATTAAACTTTTAAGACCTTTAAAGCAATTATCACTAATTGTTTCACATCGTGCAGAAATTCTGAGTTCGGATGAATTGTCAGAGACTTTGTTAAGAGTTTTACCATCACTTGAATAACAACTACTGTCAATATCATTGACAACAAAGAGGGAAAAAATGAAAATCATAAATTAAACTTACTTTTGTATATTTTTTGATAATTAAAAAGCAGTAATAAGCAATAAAATATAGTAAAAATACGAATAAATGTAGTAATGCTTTGTTTAACTTGCAGGTTGTAGTTTGATTGTAATATTTTACAGAAAAATCAACATTTACTAATTTTGATATGGTATTTGTTGATTTATCATGTATAAAACTTACAAACAAGCCTTCTTGAGAATAAAAATTGTATAAAAAATTATCTGATTGCAAATAAAAGGACAAATTATTGATGAGCCACTTCATTGCTTGATTCCTATGAAGATAAATGATCTTCATAGGAATCTGGATCCATTAAATTGCAACCGACACTTAGATAAATTCAAAAAATTGTTTTTAAAATTAAAATTGGCTGTCAAATTTAAAAAAAAAATTTAGACTCTCCAATGCTCGATGTGAAGGTTCGAATAAAATCGAGTTAACAATTGAATTCTATGGCAGACTTTCATATTTCATGGGATTGTTTCTAAATCTATCCCCTTTCAAAATTAAAAATTTATTAAATTTGAGTTTGTTAACTTAAATATTAGAAATTATAATTCTCTGCATTAATACAAATGCTTTTTAAAATAGTATGTTTTTATTTTTTGAATTTATATCTTTGTCAATATGAATAAGGTAAGAATATATGCACAATCAAAAAAAGAGAAGGAATCATGAAAATCATTTGTAATTCCAATTATGTGGCATGAACTAAGAAGGTCTTTAGAGATTCCAGATTGTAATATCATTTCAAGATACTCAAATGTTTGGTTTTCAATTACAGGACAACGAAGATTGTTGCACTCAACAAAAGATAGAGATTGAACTGTTTCAACAGAATAAGGAAAATTGATGTATTTCAAGTTAATGCATCGATAGAATGAGGAAGTTTCGATCATTGAAACACCATTAGGCAAAAGACTGATGTTGACAACATTGTTACAGTCAACAAATGAGTTTTTGCAGATAATATCGCATTTAATGATAATTTTCTCATCAATTGACTTACTTAAGTGATAGATCAATTGTTTCTTATTTTCATCCTCACTGAAATAGATGGTATTCAATGCGCATTCATATTTACTACTTTGAAAGTCACTGATATTTTGAAGTGACTCACATTCTTCAATTGAGTTGAGAGCAAATGTCTTTAAATTACATGTCGAAGGAATGTTAATTGAACTGAGTTGATTGCAGTTATGGAATGCATATTCAGATATTATTCTTATAGATGATGGAATATTAATCGATGTCAATGATGAGCATCCATTAAATGAATTTATTCCAATTGTATCAACACTATTCTGAAACTTAATATTAGACAATTTCGTGCATCCAAAAAAGCAAAAATTTGGAACGTTTGTCATATTATAAACATTCTTTAATCCACTACAGTTTTCAAAAGCATTACTAACAACTGTAGTGGTTTTTGATAGGAATGTAATATTATCTAGTTTAATGCAATCCTTGAAGGAAGAAGCTCCAATAACATTTAGTTTAGAAGGAAACACTATGAATTGCAATAAAGAGCAGTTTATGAATGCATTATCCTCAATGACTTGTAATTCTGAGTTTAAATCAAACCGGATTTTTAAAAAATCAGCATTCACAAATGTATTTTCTTTAATAGTTGTTACTGTTCGAGGAATATTTATCCCATTTTGAAAATAATTATAGCGAGATCCCCAAAATTCATATATTATTGTTTGGCCAAAGTCCATTACCAATGAATTTGTGTCAATAACATAATTCATATCTGATATTGAAATGTTTACAATTTCCATTATAGTTTTTACTCCGAAAAGGGTTTTGGAAGAGAAATATATCCGAAACTTAGAATTCTTTGGGATAAAGAGTTTAGATATTACCATTCTTATTTCTGAAAAAGAAATAAATTCAAGATTTGTGCAGGAGTCCACTATACTATACCCGATATAATCTAAAGGTCCTAAAAATGTTACATTCTTCAAATTTTTTGATGAACTAAATACAAAACTGCCAACTCTTTTAATTGTACTTGGAACTATCATTGAAGTTAATTTCGAATAATGAAAACACGAATCTTCTAATGATGTTATTGAAGAAGGAATATCATAGGTATCAAATTGTTTTTCACCAAACAAAAATAACTTAGATTTATCTTTTGAAAAAACAGTGTTATTTTCAATCATTAGGTTTGTATTTAAATCATGAATAGACAAATTTATAAATGGCATCTCATAAAATAAATTTCCATCAACATAATTTACACTCTCTGGAATTTGAAATGAGGAAATATTTGTATATCCAAATGCTCCTGAATCTAAAATCTTTAAAACTGATCCTTCTTCAAAAGAAACTTCTCTTAATGAGTCGCAGTTGGCAAAAGCAGAACTTCCAAGTACTTTTAAAGATTTTGGAATGAAAATACTTGTAATATTCATGTTATCTGAAAAAGCAAACCAACCAATTTCTGCAAGTCCACTTGGAAATATAACTTGTTTGACTTGTCTGCAGAATTGAAATGCGCCTGATTCAATCTTAACAAGTTTTGTACAAATTGATAAATTAATTAAATTTAAGTTTGAGCATTCTTTGAAACCATAGCTTTTTATTGTTGTTAAATTCGGATTATCTTGAAAATAAAATGATACTAAGCTTTGTAGATTGTTAAAACAATTTGAATTTATTATTTCGCATTTTGCTGATATTCTGAGTTCACTTGAATTGTCTGTAACTCTATTAAGTGTTTTCCCATCATTTGAATAGGAATTGTCGTCAATATCTTTAATAACAAATATAGAAAAGAGTAAAATCATATTTTATCATTCTGAATTAGTAATAAAAGTAATGATAAGCATTTTCAGTGCGTAATTTTTAAATTTAAGTCTTATTTTTTATTTATTTTTGATTTATATCAGAATTAATAAAAAATATAATTGAATTATACAAGTAAATAACGAGTATTTTACGAATAAGATCGTTCAATCAGCTGGTTTGAAAAAAAGATCTTATATTTTTGGAAATGAAAAGATATTTATCAAGAACATTTTTGAGATTTACTTGCTTTGATGATATATAGCGCCAACGCTCTTTCAGAAATGTGGAATTGTAATAATTTGATGTGGCAAAATAAAGATAATTTTGGTTTTAAAAAGTGTCATAGCATTGAACTCCAAGAGACATAAATGATGAAGACTGAGAAAAACCTCATATAATAGACAGTGAAAATAAAGCTACAAGGTTTGCTTAAGAATTTCTCCAAGTATTAATATGAAGACGTTTCAAGTTGTCATCGAATTAACATATAATTATTCAAAGATAAATTAAATAAATATTCAATAGCCATTTTGTATGGATTATATTCACATGTGAATAAAGAATGCATAATATTATATAATCTCAATTTTAAAGGAATATTGAAAAATTATTAGTATCAAATAATATTTTATTAATTAAGGAATGAACTTTCTGTTAAAATTATATATTTAAAATGGATTTTTAGTAAAAATTGCGATAAAATTTGAATCACGAAGTGAGAATTTTCAGCCCGGTTAAAATCATGCGTCATTCCAAGGAATTCACATTTGTTTACTAACACTTTTGGAATTCCAGATTGAATAATCATATCAAGATACGCATTAGAACTGTTTTCAATAAAAGGACAACGAAGATTGTTGCAGTCAACAAATGAGTTAGTTTCAACAGTTTTGACACAGAGAGGAAAATTGATGTGTCGAAGATTTGGACATAGATAAAATGATGATGTTTCAATCAATGAAACTGTATTCGATAAAATAACAATATTTTGAATATTGATACAATTACTGAATGAGTATTGACATATGATATCACAGTTAATAAAAAGATCGATATCTAGTGACTTTCTTAGATGCAGCATCAATTGACTTGAATTAGAATTGTTATAATATATAGTATTATTAATGCATTTATATTTATTAGACTGAAAGTCACTGATGTTTGTCAATGAAAGACATCCATTAATAGAACTTATAGAAAATACTTCAAGAGAACATATTGATGGAATCACAATCATATTAAGTTGATGGCAATTACGGAATGCATAATCAGATATTGTTTTGATCGAAGATGGAATATTAATCTTAATAAGAGAAGTACAACCTTCAAAAGAATACCTCCCAATCGATTCAACGTCATTCAAAAAGAGAATATTAGATAAATTCACGCACCCTGAAAAGCAAAAATCTGAAACATTTGTCATATTGAAAACGTTTTTTAGGTTAGAACAATTTTTGAATGTATTTTTCATAATAGTGAGATCATGAGAAGATCGAAATGTAACATTTTCTAATTGGATGCAGTTTTCGAATGATGAATTTCCAAGAAAAGTAAGTTTGGATGGGAATATGATAGATTGTAATGATGTGCAGTTATAAAATGCATTGTTTCCAATAGAGAGTAATTCCGAATCTGAATCAATTTGGAGTTTTGTAAAACTGGAATTTTGAAATGAATTTTCTTTGATTTTTGTAACAGTTTTAGGAATTAAAACAGGATTAGAGTCTTGATAGTTATCACCCCAAAATTCAAAAATAGTTGTTTGGTCAAAGTCCATGATCAATGAATTAGTATTAATGATTAGATTTGTATTTTTATAATATGAGATTGAGATATTTGCATTAACTTCAATTGTTTTTGGATAAAAAATGATTTTACATGTGAATTGCATGGAAAATGGATTATCGTTAGTAACAAATTCATAGGTTATTTTCATTGTAGATGGTGGAAAAATAACTAATTTAAGATTTATACAGATGAGGTTATAACTTCCAATATAATCAACTGGTCCCAAAAATGTGAAATTTTCCAATTTTTCACAGCAATAAAAAGCAAAAATTTCAATTCTCTTAATAGTGTTCGGGATTACAACTGTGACAAGATTCGGATTACAATAAAAGCAATAAGCTCCAATTGTTGTAACATGACTTGGAAAATCATATGTTTCAAATCGTTTGTCACCAATTAAAATGATTTTCGTTTTATCATGTGAATAAACAACATTATTGTCTAAAATAAAGTTTTTGTTTGATGGATGAAGAGATAAATTTACAAATTGACAATCAACAAAAACACCACCATCTATCTCTGTTACACTTTCAGGAATCTGAAATGATGAAATTTTTGTGTCAGAAAAAGTGAAGAATTCTAATTTTGTCAAAGATGAACCTGGTTCAAACAAAACATCTGTCAGCATATCGCAATAAGAAAATGCATACTCATCAATTGTTTTGACAGATGCTGGGATGAAAATACTTGTAATTTTTTTATTAGCACAAAAAGCATCCCATCCAATCTCTTGAAGTCCTTTTGGTAAATCAATTTGTGAAACTAATTTACATTCATAAAAAGCATCTAGTCCAATTGTTTTTAATTTTGTACAAGATGATAAATTGATTGATTGAAGATTTGAGCATTCTCTGAAAGCATTGTCACCAATACTTGTTAAATTTGGATTGTCTTCAAAATAAAATGAAATTAAACTTTTAAGACCTTTAAAGCAATTATCACTAATTGTTTCACATCGTGCAGAAATTCTGAGTTTGGATGAATTGTCAGAGACTTTGTTAAGAGTTTTACCATCACTTGAATAACAATCACTGTCAATATCATTGACAACAAATAGAGAAAAAATGAAAATCATAAATTAAACTTACTTTTGTATATTTTTTGATAATTAAAAAGCAGTAATAAGCAATAAAATATAGTAAAAATACGAATAAATGTAGTAATGCTTTGTTTAACTTGCAGGTTGTAGTTTGATTGTAATATTTCGCAGAAAAATCAATATTTACTAATTTTGATATGGTATTTGTTGATTTATCATGTATAAAACTTACAAACAAGCCTTCTTGAGAATGAAAATTGTATAAAAAATTATCTGATTGCAAATAAAAGGACAAATTATTGATGAGCCACTTCATTGCTTGATTCCTATGAAGATAAATGATCTTCATAGGAATCTGGATCCATTAAATTGCAACCGACACTTAGATAAATTCAAAAAATTGTTTTTAAAATTAAAATTGGCTGTCAAATTTAAAAAAAAAATTTAGACTCTCCAATGCTCGATGTGAAGGTTCGAATAAAATCGAGTTAACAATTGAATTCTATGGCAGACTTTCATATTTCATGGGATTGTTTCTAAATCTATCCCCTTTCAAAATTAAAAATTTATTAAATTTGAGTTTTTTAACTTAAATATTAGAAATTATAATTCTCTGCATTAATACAAATGCTTTTTAAAATAGTATGTTTTTATTTTTTGAATTTATATCTTTGTCAATATGAATAAGGTAAGAATATATGCACAATCAAAAAAAGAGAAGGAATCATGAAAATCATTTGTAATTTCAATTATGTGGCATGAACTAAGAAGGTCTTTAGAGATTCCAGATTGTAATATCATTTCAAGATACTCAAATGTTTGGTTTTCAATTACAGGACAACGAAGATTGTTGCACTCAACAAAAGATAGAGATTGAACTGTTTCAACAGAATAAGGAAAACTGATGTATTTCAAGTTAATGCATCGATAGAATGAGGAAGTTTCGATCATTGAAACACCATTAGGCAAAAGACTGATGTTGACAACATTGTTACAGTCAACAAATGAGTTTTTGCAGATAATATCGCATTTAATGATGATTTCTTCATCAATTGATTTACTTAAGTGATAGATCAATTGTTTCTTATTTTCATCCTCACTGAAATAGATGGTATTCAATGCGCATTCATATTTACTACTTTGAAAGTCACTGATATTTTGAAGTGACTCACATCCTTCAATTGAGTTGAGAGCAAATGTCTCTAAATTACATGTCGAAGGAATGTTAATTGAACTGAGTTGATTGCAGTTATGGAATGCATATTCAGATATTATTCTTATAGATGATGGAATATTAATCGATGTCAATGATGAGCATCCATTAAATGAATTTATTCCAATTGTATCAACACTATTCTGAAACTTAATATTAGACAATTTCGTGCATCCAGAAAAGCAAAAATTTGGAACGTTTGTCATATTATAAACATTCTTTAATCCACTACAGTTTTCAAAAGCATTACTAACAACTGTAGTGGTTTTTGATAGGAATGTAATATAGGGTGTCCAAAGGTGCGTTTAGCACAGCGCTCTATATGAGACTATTAAAGGAGATATATGCTGATTATAAATATATAATTAAAAATATGAATATATGTATATGATGAGTATGTTGTATTTTGGCGCCATGCCGGGATATAAAATGAATTTTGAGACAAGAGGCGGTTTCGCGGGAAATTTTGGCGGGATTTTTTTCATTTTTTTAATGAATCATAAAGAAAACATCCTCGCTCTTGCAAAAAAATGCAAAGACTGTAAAAAAATCTACGAGACATTGGTAAAATGCTTCGGTATGGATGCTCCTAGCTATTCCACTGTAACGTATCATGCTAGGATGTATCACTTCATGAACAAAAAGGCGCCCATCATAAAAATTGACAAAAAATCGCCGGATCAAAGAAAAATCAAAGCAATTCTTCAAGCGCTAGATGAAGACCCAAGAGCATCACTCAGAAGGATAGAGGAGATGACAAAGATACCACGTACAACAGTCAGTTATTATCTGCACAATTATTTGAACTACAAACTAGCGTATACACGTTGGGTTCCGCACAACCTTAATTCAGTTCAAAAAAAATCTAGAGTCCAATCTTCGAAAGAGCTCCTCTCTATATTGGGTGCGTATCAATCCAAGAAGTTTCGCTTTTTAGTAACAGGGGACGAGTCTTGGTTTCAATATGCAACAGAAGCCAAAATCATGTGGATCCCGAAGGATGAAAATCCGCAAACATTCCCGAAGAAAAAAATTGACACACCAATGATGATGTTGTCGGTTTTTTGGGGCGTGAATGGCATCATCGCAATTGATATTCTTCAAAAACCTAATACGATGAATGCTCAGTATCTAATTGACAATGTTCTTACTCAAATTATCAATTCTGATGAGTTTGAGAAATCCAAACAACAAAAACAAAAGTTTGCAATTCATTTTGATAATTCAAGAGTTCACAAAAGTCATAAGGTAATGAATTACTTGGTGGAAAACAATGTCAAAGTTGTTCCAAACCCAATTTATTCACCTGATATTGCACCCTCTGACTTTTATTTATTCGGCACGCTAAAAAAGAGAGCTGAAGGACGCGAATTCGCGAGTCCAGATGATCTTGAAAATTTTGTAAGAGAGCAATTTGAGCAATTTTCTCATGATGATTTAAAGCATGTCTTTCAAGCCTGGATCGATCGCTGCGAACGCGTGATTGAATCCACATGTAGATGAACAAAAGCTAACATTATATTTAGATTATTATAGATATAAAAGATATAATGCAATAGAAAAAACGAGAATAGTATATTATTATACAGATGACAGAAATAAATATTATAGTCAAGATTTTACCTACCCTGAAAACATAAGATTATATTATAAAAAATATTCTGACACAAACCAGAAGAAACCTGAAATAGTTGCACTATATTTTAAGTTCAAAAGAGACAATCCTATAATATCTCATATGTTTGATTTAATGAACCCAGTAGGTTCTATTTATACATCTATGGATGCAAGAGGTCCTCAAGTAATGTTTGGTGTTGGTGCATGGGAACAAATAGTCGACAGGTTTTTGTATTGTGCAAACTCTTCAAAGGAAACAGGTGGAAGTAAAACGATTTCGGGTGAAAATTTACCTGCACACAGTCACTACATAGATTTAAGTACATCTCAAGCAGGTTGGCATAAGCATAGATATTGGGATTGGTCAGGAATGACAAAAGGTAAAGGATATGATGTTAAAGACGATGTTAAGTTTGCTATAAATTGTTACTGGAGTGACACTCAGGGAGAAGGAAACCATACACATTTCGTTTCAGGATATACGCAAACAACGGGACAAAGTAAAGACTACATGCCACCTTACATGACAGTTTACGCATGGTATAGAGTTCAATGATGACAACATGACATTTTGACAACAACATAAGAAATTTGATGTAGTCCAAAAATAAAGTTAGTTTTAAAATTATTTTTATTTTTTCATTTTGTATGAAAGAACAGAAATGTCAGTCGAAGCAAAAACATTCACGAACAAATCTAATGGCGAAACATTCACAAAAGGCACTTATAATGGTATTGAAGTCTTACGTAGAGACAAGGATGGTTACATTAATGCAACAAAGATGGCAAGAGAAGCGGGAAGGTTAAACCATTTAAACAGATTTCTCAATAGTACTAAAATGCAGGAAATTCTCGAGTTTTGGATGAAAGAATACGGTCAAGCCAAAAGTGGCTCGACCTCAAAACGAGCATTTTATGAGCTTACTAAGGGTGTTATAAATGAATTCAAAGGTATTTACATACATCCTGACCTCGTTCATTTTGTTGCTGAATGGTGCTCTGTAAAGTATGCATTTTATGTCAAAGATATTATGGACTCCATAGACAAGAAAGTTCATGAGAAATTAGATGAAGAAGAACTCGAAGATACAGTGGAGAATGCTAAACCTTTGTTCGAACAAGAAGTTAGGAAAATGCACGAAAAACAATTAGAACATGAACGTGAGATATGTTATGGTTATAGAGATTCTCCATACGAACTAGACCAATGGGAACAAGAAGATTTAAAGAGAGAATTTAGAGAATATGAACTCGCTAAGATAGCATTTGAAGCTGCAGAAAAGAAGTTAAAAGTTTGGGGGTCGTTTGTACAAAAATATTGTGAGTAAATGAACCATTAACGATAACATTAACGACCAAAAATATATGTTTCGTTAATGGTTTCGGGTTATTCAATAATTAATTATTTTTGAAGAACTGAAGGTGTCACTACGTCACCATGTGTCACTCGGTTAATTAACTTCTCTGAAAAAATGAGACAACATGACATTTTGACAACATCACTGGAAATATATGTTTACGTTAATGGTTTCGTTAATGGTTTCGGGTTATTCAATAATTAATTATTTTTGAAGAACTGAAGGTGTCACTACGTCACCATGTGTCACTCGGTTAATTAACTTCTCTGAAAAAATGAGACAACATGACATTTTGACAACATCACTGGAAATATATGTTTACGTTAATGGTTTCGTTAATGGTTTCGGGTTATTCAATAATTAATTATTTTTGAAGAACTGAAGGTGTCACTACGTCACCATGTGTCACTCGGTTAATTAACTTCTCTGAAAAAATGAGACAACATGACATTTTGACAACATCACTGGAAATATGATGCAGTCCAAAAATAAAGTTAGTTTTAAAATTATTTTTATTTTTTTATTCCTATATAAATGACAGCAACAAACAACAACAGCAACTATATTGTTTCTGATGAAAAAGTTATTGATTCATTAGTTGAGGAATTAGTTATAGCAGAAACTAAAACCCTCAACGAAAGAATTGGTGAAAACATGATTGATTTACACAACTACCTCAAACATGATGGAGGAAGAGGAAGGAAAACTGGTATGGCTTTATTAGTAAATAAAATATCAAATTTAACGATTATAGATGTCGATATCAATAAATCATACAATGATGAACTTAAAGAAACGGTTAGAAAAGACATTTTATCAAAACTTTCGGATAAAGATGTTATCGTTAAAACCGCTTCAGGAGGTCTTCACATTTATTGCAACACTAATTTCTTCTATGCAGTTTCGAACAGAATGATTAAATGTTATTCCTGCAATGATTATGATATTGATATAATGACTTCTATTGATGATTCAAAGCGTTCATTAGTAGTTATGGCTGATTCAAGAGTTCGCAAGAATGCAACAGAACCAATCAATACATACTCATTCATTCGTGGAAGTTACGATTCAACATTAACCAGAACAGTGAATGATATATTAAATGATTTGAATATTAAGGTAAGAGTTGAACAAAAGAACGAAGAAATAAAGAGTATAATGAATGAAAACAAAGATGTAAACATTGACGATAAACTAGCTCAAAGCATAGTTGATGGCATCTGTGATTTTGAAGTACATAATGACGGTGGAAACATGAATTTAGAAAAAGAAGTTACATTATTCACACTGTTTCAAGCAATTAATTCGTTACCTAATCATTTAATTAATGAAGCATACGATAACGTTTATAACTTCTGCAGTTTAACAGAAAATGCAAAAAGTAATTTTGAAAAAGCACGTGGTAGATATGCACATTTAATGACTTCTCCATTTGTTTTGGTGAAGATTCTAAAACTATATCAAAAGGAATATTATGATGAATACGTTTTACCTTTATTACGTAAGCCAAAAATAACATTTGATATAAAACTTGATGACTCGTTTTTGATAACAGATATTAGACGCAAGGCTGAAAATCATCAGTATAAAAACAGTTCTGAAGTAATTGAGGATTTATCACGTGTAATCCGTTTTGTAGATTGTGAAAATAAATATTTCATTCAGAAAGATTACAACATACACGACAAAATGAATCAAATATCATTCGTTCTTGAATCAAACATGAAAGAGTCACTTAAAATGATTAAATTATTTAAAGAAGAAGGTAAAACAATAACAGCATGGGATGTACTACTAAATCAATTGTCTTCATTAACCGTTAAGGGTGTTTGCTTTAAATCTGATTCCCCCGATGTTTTCTCAACGTTTCAGGGTTATAAATACAACATTCTCGAAAAAACAGATTACTCAAAAATTGAGATGTTTATGAATTTCATTAAAGAAGCCATATGTGATAATAACGATGAAGTGTATAAATACCTTCTCGGCTGGATTGCATCAATGATTCAACATCCTGGAATCAAGAATGAAACAGCAATTATTTTGAAAGGACTTCAGGGAACAGGTAAAAACAGATTTACAGACATTATTTCTGAACTTCTCGCTGGTTATTCATGTAAAAACATTACTGAAATAGGTGAGCTAACGGGTAATTTCAATTCAGTAGTTGAGAATAAAATGTTTCTTGTACTTAATGAACTCAAGAATGTTGGTGAAGACAGACTCGCAAACTTCAACGCTTTGAAATCAATTATTACGGATAATGAGATTAGAATTAATGAAAAGAATCAACCCAGAAGAACTGCACAGAACGTTGCAAACTTCATTTTCGTAACTAATAACGTTTACCCTGTCAAAATTGAAGTTGGAGACAGAAGATACGTAGTTTTAAGGGTTAATGGTAAATTTAAGGGTCAATTTGATTACTTCAAGAATTTAATGGATTCATGCACAAAGGAATTTTATGATAATTTACTGACGTATTTTATGCAATATGACCTTTCATCATTTAATGTACGAATCATACCGATGACTGAAGCCAAACAAGATTTAATAGAATTATCAACAAATCCTTTAGATGTATGGATAAATACACATTATGATGAATTGTGTGCAGGTATGACGTGTAAAAATGCTCTATTCTGCAAACCATCAGACATGAAAGACAAAAACTTTCAAATGAGCATTAAAGATAAATGTGATAAGAAACAGAGAAGAATAGATGGTAAACAAACATGGTGTTATGTTTTGAAAGAAGAAATGAAAGGATTATATAAACAGGTTGAACCAAACGATGATGAGGATTCATTTACTGATGATGAAATACCTGTAAATGAAGCTTTATAAAGTATGATTGGAATTTATTTTTGCCTTCCTCCTATGTTGTTGTCAAAATGTCATGTTGTCTCATTTTTTCAGAGAAGTTAATTAACCGAGTGACACATGGTGACGTAGTGACACCTTCAGTTCTTCAAAAATAATTAATTATTGAATAACCCGAAACCATTAACGATAACATTACGAGTGACACATTTTGACGTAGTGACACCTTCAGTTATTCAAAAATGCTTCATAAGTGCCTTCCTCATTAATCCCCCCGTGTTGTCAAAATGTCATGTTGTCTCATTTTTTCAGAGAAGTTAATTAACCGAGTGACACATGGTGACGTAGTGACACCTTCAGTTCTTCAAAAATAATTAATTATTGAATAACCCGAAACCATTAACGATAACATTACGAGTGACACATTTTGACGTAGTGACACCTTCAGTTATTCAAAAATGCTTCATAAGTGCCTTCCTCATTAATCCCCCCGTGTTGTCAAAATGTCATGTTGTCTCATTTTTTCAGAGAAGTTAATTAACCGAGTGACACATGGTGACGTAGTGACACCTTCAGTTATTCAAAAATGCTTCATAAGTGCCTTCCTCATTAATCCCCCCGTGTTGTCAAAATGTCATGTTGTCTCATTTTTTCAGAGAAGTTAATTAACCGAGTGACACATGGTGACGTAGTGACACCTTCAGTTCTTCAAAAATAATTAATTATTGAATAACCCGAAACCATTAACGATAACATAACTGATAACAAAATTTTATTTTTATATAAATGGATACCCCACAAGCTCAAAATTTACCACGAATCATAACAAGGGAGGAAATGATAAAAATGATGCAAAAACTAATTAAAAACAACAAACCACGAAAACCGAGAAGATGTGGTTATGCAGTAATGATGGAAAGAAGAACCCAGAAGGGTTTGGGAAACCATTGACGGAAGAGGAATAAAAATTAAATTTGGATTGAGTTTAAAAATTCATCTTTATTAAATTCATCTCTTCCAATCAATTTATTTATTCTATTAAATTCTTTTATTTTTGCTTCACTCAGTTTAAGGATTGAACGGTAAGTTTTTAATTTTTCTATTATTTCTTTCCTCTCTTGATCGTTTTCAGCCCCACCGCATTGCGGCTTCTTTTTGTAATAGCATATTTTTGATTTAATTCTGTTTAGTTTCTTTTTATATTCATCGTCTGGACTCTTGGATGCTTCGTTGTCACTCATTTCTTACGAAATAAAAAAAATTAAATATTATTTAAATATAATGGAGTAATAAAATAAATCGGAATTTCTATTAATTTATTGTCAACTTCAACTAATGCATTACCGTTAATATATCTAACAAATTCAGCTATTGTGTCAAATCTTCGTCTTCTTTTTGTCATTGATTTATCAGTTTTTCCATAATCGAGATGAATCAAAATTTTATCCCCTTGTTTAAAATTCATGAGCCCCGAATTAATTTGTTCACGTTTAACATCATTTAACCTTTCCATTTGCTTTCTAATATATTCCCATTCTTTTGAAATATCATTTTTCATTTCCATTGGTTTCATGTTTATAGTTCTATGCCATGTATTATTGTAATAATATACTAACTGCTGTATGATGGAGTCATGATTTCCATCCCAGTATATCTGACCGTTAACCCCTAACGCATCTCTAAGAGTTCTCATTACCGCATCAACTATTTTATTATGAAACGTATATGGAGAGGATGAAAAGTAAAAATGAATTTGTGGGAAATAATGAGCCATAGCTGCCTGAAATCCTTTATCACCATCACCCCTTATATTATCTACTCTTTCATGATCTAGTAAGTATTGTATAGCTCTTCTTGTTTCCTGTGCTGTTTTCCCTTTCACTGAAATGCAATATAAATATCTAGTGTTAATGTTAATGGCAAATAAATAAGTAACGTTTCCTTTTGAATATTCCAGATGATCGATTTCGTATGAATATGGATATGGTGCAAATGAAGGGCGACCAAATTTTTCCTTTAACGGTTGAATTTTCGGGTCAATTGGTTTATTTAATATCTTGAAATCCTTTTTAAAATCTTTTTGCTTCTTTAATGTTTGAAATGGATATAATAAAGTGAATGATGAAGGATTAACTGAAGGAGGAAGAGGTACTGTCGTTGGAGGTTTAATTTTATCTGCTTTGATTTTGGATGATGAAGTTTTGGATTTCATTCCTCCTTTCATTAATTCTGGATGTATTCTATTCATTTGTTTTAAATATACTGTATATAAAGGTTTGATATACTTTCCCGCTTCGAGTTTATGTTGAAGGATGAATTCCAAAAGTTGATCTTCATTTAAAAGTCGGACTGAATATGGTTTAACTAATGAATCATAAATTAAAGCTTGTGCATCATTTATGGTTTGAAGGACCTGGGCGTTTTGCACCTTTTGTTTTTGCGGCTCAGGATTATATAAATTATATAATTCATCAATATCTTCTTCTGTTAATACTTTATTTTTGAAATCTTTCAATTGTTTAAGTTGTGATTTAGTTTTTCCCTTTGTATATTCATTATTTTTAATTTTGTCTTTAATTTTAGAAATTATTCTATCATGATATTTCAAAATTTCATTTTTATAATACGGATAATAATAATCCATATCATCACCCGTTATATATGGATCATGTTTTTGGAGATATGCTTTTAAATCGTAATAATCAAGAAAATTTTGATTAAATACTAAATCATCAATTAAAATTTTTAAATCTACATTATCCATTTATATAAAAATAAAATAAATGTTTAAGGGTGCCCACCTCTTTGAATCATAGTATCAAAACCATTATTAACGGTTCCTTTTGTCTCTTCTGTGGCATTTTATTAAAAATAAAATTTTAAATTGTATTAAATAAATGGCATACAACATCCATTTTCACAACATACAGCCTTAGTGTGTGCTCCTGTTAATGCAGTCTTACCGATTGTTAAGCGAGTCATTGACCCGTTTTGAAGTTGTAAATTAATATTCTGACCATCAAATATCACTTTATCATTTATTATATCCAAATAATTTTTAGGTGTTAATTGTTTATTTTGTCGTAAACTAACACCTTTCATTTTTTGTGCAATCTTTTTAAAATCACTTCCATCAATTGAACCGTTGAATGATGTATAACACTTAGGGCATAAAGCAACCATGTTATCACCTTGTTTCTCAATTGCTAAACCCAATAACTTCTTCTCATGTGCTTTTTCTTCAGCTTTATTCTTTAATTTAGGTTTAAATTTCTCATCAAAACAGAAGAAATCAAATGGTGCGAATTTGAAAATGTTTTTATCATAAAATTGTTTATCGGTTACAATTGCTTGAAATGCTTGAGTGTTAGGAAGATTTGGATCGCCAGCGATTGCCCAATAAGATGAATCAGTATCACCTTCAATGAAATGAAAACGATTAACATTCATGCATTTATACATAAAATCATAAATGAAAACCAAATACCAGTATTTAGCATTATCTAAAGTAAAGAATGCCTCTTGTAAACATGTTTCACATCTATAAAATCTATCTTTGAGCATCATTTGATACGTATCTTCACCTATTTCTCTTATGTTTTTAAACTTATTTGACATACATGCAACGCGTGCCTTCTGTGCATTCATTATTTTAGTCTTTGCGTAATTTTGTGTATTCATTGCATCGTAATCATATGATCCATTAAGCGAAATCTTGCAAAATAAACTTTTTCCTTTATTTCCTTCTAATTTAGCCTTTTGTCTTTCGTTCATAAATTCGTTCGCAAATTCATTAAAGCAAGTGTTTTTAGTAAATGTTAAAATTGATTGAATATCATCGATGATAAAATGAAATCTGTCGATTAGATACCAAAGATAATAAGATGAAAATGGTTGATATTGGTTGTGTGTTGATGCTAACTGAGTTAATTTCCTCTGTTTCTGGTCAACCGGTAGATTGTTTGATTTCATGTAATTATACATAAAACTGCCAATTGTTTTTTCATCTGTGATAATATCTAAGTTTCTTATTATCGGTAAAAAGTTTATGTAATCATTAATGTATTTTTCATCAATGTGACCCTTTACTTCAGCCACGAATAAAGTATTTTTCTTCTTAATTATTCCCAGTGCTTTTGCTTTCTTTGTTGCTGTATCACAAATGATAACACCATTCAATCTTCCCGGCATATACATTTTATGGTCAGTATATTGAATGAAATCATGAGGATTAGATGAAAATGATGAAGGATATAATGAATTAAAATCAACACCAACGAAATGAGTCATAATGTTGGTGGTGTCCTCATTTGATACAGTTTTAGTTTCTGGATTATATGAAAGTTTATTAATGTGTGTGATTCCTTTAAGATTAACACGATGTTGAACATTTGATAGACCACCAGTAATTCCATTACGGAGAATGTGATAAGCTTCAACTGAATCTAAAGTCATTGGTAAATTATTTTTTAATGCATAATTTCTTAAATTGATTCTTAAACGTTGAACATCTTCATCTTTATTTGATTTCACGACATTGCAATAACAACACATTAACTGACAATTTTCTTTAGTATGTGGTTTTTCATTATCGATTCTATCCAATGTTGGTTTATTTGCATATGTAAACGCTTTACCACACATTTTGCATTTAGATGAAAGGATTAAATCGTGATAGTATTGAAAATCATCCATTGAAACATTATTTTTAGTATCCCTTTCTGCTTTTTCATCTTGTTTCTTATATGATTCAATTTTATATTTCCAATACTTTTTCGTTAATTCAAATCTTGATTCTATCTCTTCCTCAGGATATTTTTCATTAGGATTAAAGTCTTTATATGCTAAAGCGTAACGAATCATTGAAGCATTCGATGATAAAGAAAGATTATGAAGCATATCAATTTTATAAACAAATGTTTCTTCAATAATTTTATCGATTGGGTCAATCATAATTTCAACATCTTTATTGCAATAATGAATAAAATATTCTAATCTATTCTTAAAATTTTTAGCATCATTGAGATATATTTGATAATCACTATCTGATATAGTTTCTTGAGTTAATGCTGAATAAAATGAATCTTGAGTGAATGGTTCCTCTTTATATAATTCTTCTTCGTAATTTTCCCACGTGATGAATTGATAAGGGAAAAAGGATTTAACACGTGATTTATTGTTTCCGAAATCTTGAGTGAATTGATCTAATGTCCCACCCGCTATATAATTTCTGATGTCAATAAATCTCAATTCATATGGAACGTTTGTTTTCTTTACAATGATTTGCTTAAATTGTGAAGATGAACCCAGCATTGATTTTATTTTCCATTTTGCAGTGTTTAAATCATGAAGAATCAAATTTAAATCAAACTTTCCCGAATTAAAACCTATGATATTCACTTTATTGAATTCCTCATCTAGAAGTTCTTTAAATGCTTCCTTCTGTTTTTCATTTAATGTATGGGACTTCATTAATTCTTCATATTGTTCAATATTTGATTTGGCAACTAATGAACAGGTTGAAAATAAAAACTCAATCCAATCAGAAATAAAAGAATCACTCGAAGTTAAGCAAAAATTCTTCGTATATGTTTTATCATTTAATTTAACCGTTGATGATACCATGAATGGTTTTAAGTAAGCATTCAAAGTTGCACACTCAGAAAGTTGTAATTCTTCTTTAGTCTCTAATG
Source organism: Trichomonas vaginalis G3 (assembly GCF_026262505.1). NCBI lineage: Eukaryota > Parabasalia > Trichomonadida > Trichomonadidae > Trichomonas > Trichomonas vaginalis. Next base: position 17,680,677 of record NC_067207.1, read on the forward strand.
TTTCAAAGTCAAAAGTAATATAATATCTTGTCGGTTGATAATATTCCTGCAAATTATGAGCTAATAACCACTGATATATCTTCTGTTTCGTAATATGTGGTGCATATGGTTGCTGTGTCTTTTGCAACTGAACGTCTTGAATTAATCTTCCATTATTTTCTTTACATTTCTCACAATGCTTTAAAAATCTTCTTTGGTTTTTCCTTCTCGGATCATTACGGATAGAATAAACTTCTTCTTTACAAAATGGACAAACTTTATAACCAGTGAGTGCTTCAACGTCTGTTATTCTGTCAGCGTGAAGTTTTCCACATGGACTCTGTGTTAATAAAATATTTACTGTTTCAAATTCTGGATCTATCATTATTGATTCCACTAATGGAAAGTCTACCTTATTTATGTCCACGTCTTCTGGTTGAGGATCACAATAATAGAAATCAATATTAACATTTAACATTCTCGCTAATCTCTCACTTTCTGATGAAATGTCAAACCCGTCATATGCATCTATTGCTTCATTTAAATAGCTTCTACGAGTTTTAGGATTAACACCATCAGGAATGTTATAGAAGCGTTTAAATAACCTTCTACCTTCTGCTCTAATTTGATTATCATTCATTTTAGCTGTTCCGTTTTTGTTCATTTATGTAAGAATAAAAAAAATTAAAAAATAAATAAAAATAAACTTTATTTTTTAAAGCCCATAAAATGAATTAAGAATACATAAATTTTTATCATCCGCGACGTGACGAATACATTTTAATTTACTCAAGAATGTGTACCCTGATACATTAAATCTAATTCCTGTCTTATTTAATTTCACAACTTTGAAAAGGAATGTATGAATAGCTATAAAATGATGAGAAGATGTTTTATGGGTTGCTTCCATTTTTTCTGAAATAAATGAATAAATATAATGCTTATAAGTTTTCATATCTTTTATGTTCTTAATAACGAATGGTATAGACCTTTCCACTTCGTCTTCCTTCGGTGCTGTTCTTTCATATGAAACATTATTGGTATCTTCAATAATGAAACCACAATCACACAAAATTTTATAGGTTCCAATGGTTTCTTTTGATATTTTATCTAATAAATCAAAAACTTTATCAACACCTGTGCATTTATTTAAATAATAATTTGTGTAAATATCATGATCTTCTTTCTTAATCGTATTAGTTGCATATGTCACGTTTTTAAGAGCTTTTTTGAATTTTTCGGAATCTAAAGGTGGTGAAAGTAAGATACAGGGGTATTCTTCATTATCAATAAATTGTAACTTATGTTTACGAATAAATTTAGTACCTTCTTCTGAAAGTGTTTCATCTATTTCACCATCTAATAAATTTTGTGTTGATTCTGAGACATAATTTTTATATCTTTCTTCATGAGATTTCTGAACTTCTGATTCTGAAGCTGGGATATTCATTAAACCCTCTACTTCATTTTCATTATATTTTTCAACTTCTCTTAATTCCTTAATTTTTTCATCTATTTCATCTCTTATTTTTTCCAGTCTTTCAATTTCAATTTCATCATATTCATCATCTTTAATTCGTTCTTCATAATATTCGGGGAAAACATCAGGTTCTTTAGGTTTTTTTTTCTTTAGATGTGGGATATAAGAAATTTATAACATCATCTTTATTCATTTTTCCATCATAATCAAACTCATTTAAAAACTCCGCGAATTTTTGACAATTTCTTAAATAATATCTATCAACTTCATAACCCGCCTCCTCTAATATATCCTTTATTTCCTCGTTTGTGAATCCTAATTTTTTAACGTTGTTAGTTTTGACGCTCATTTCATACAAAATAAAAGATGGAAAAATAAATTATTTTAAAAATAATCATTAGTTTCTAATTTCTTTTTCTCGTTTATGAGGTCTTTGATTATGACTTCATTGATTCCATTCATGATTTAAACAATGTTTAATTAATCGTGGAATATCTGACATCATCTATATATAGCTTCTTTTATAAAAGATAAAAAATAAATTATTTTAAAATTAATGTTAATTTTTTTAATGTGTTTATTACATTATGTATGGGCTGAGTGTAAATGTCTTACATTTTTTACTTCATATGTTAAAAAAAATGATACAAAATCGTTCGATATTGTATGAATTCTTACGTTTACAAGAAAAGTCACAAAACCCATCCTATCCTACTACTCTCATCATATACATATATTCATATTTTTTATTATATATTTATAATCAGCATATATCTCCTTTAATAGTCTCATATAGAGCGCTGTGCTAAACGCACCTTTGGACACCCTATAATAAGAGTTTAGTCAAAAATAACAAAAATTAATTTCAATTTAATTTCAAAGTAAATGATGAATCGAAACTGGACTTATTCCCATCATTATTCTTAAAAGAAACAAAATATGTCATTTGTTTTCCCTTTCCTTTCAGGTAAATTAATCCTCTTTCTTCAATCACAAAATCTAAGTGTTCAATCATTTCTTTTGTTGATGCCGAAATCTGAACATTACCTGGTATATCTGTTGATTGTAATCTTGCAGCAACATTGATCGTATCACCAATAATATCAAATGTTGGTTTATCAGTTCCTAAGACACCTCCAATTAGTGGGCCACCACTATTGCAGCCAATTCTAACTTCTAATGAAGCATTTAGTTTCATGTTGATTTCTTCCATTGATTTTGCGCATTTCAAACAACATCTCACAGCATCTTCTGCATGCTGCTTAGACTCTTCCTTTGGATCTTGGAATAATCCAGCTGCAGCCATGTAAACATCTCCAATGAGTTTGATTTTCGTTATTGATTGGAATTCAGAAACTATTCCATCAAATGTTGCGAAAACTAAACTGAGATTTGCCATGATCTCAGATGGCGTCAATAGTTCTGCATATGATGAGAATTTAACAATATCAATAAAGAATATTGTTGCGCTAGGAATTGTGAAAGAAATATCTGTTTCTCCTCTATTAAGTCTGACAACGATATCTTTTGGAAGTATTTGATATAACAGCTTCTCTGATTTTGCCTTTGATTCTTCAGCCAACTTCTTTTGTTTGATTTTTTCTTCTTCATTTTCTAAAATGAAAACAAGAGATGTAATATCAGCTGAGCCTTCGTTTTCTTTCATTCCAATGATTGTGATTCCAAAAGGAACTTCGGAGCCATCATCTTTAACGAGCTTTGTATGATCTTGCCAAACGCTTGAACCTTGACCTGTTGTCATTAGTTGGATTTGATTTCCAATTCTATCATGTTCACTCAATGAAATGATATTTGTAATGCTTTGTCCTAGTATTTGATCTGGTGTTATATTGATATTTGCTGTTAATGATTGATTAACAATCTCAATGATTGCATTCTGATTAGTAATTGCAATGCATTCGGAAGTATTATAAACAACGGATTTAGATATAGTCATTGCTTCTGTATGATGATGCTTTGATTTTTCTCTGAAGAAATCAAGTATTTCTGGAGTATCTATTATTACTTGAGGTGGCAAATGCTTTAAAAGCATAAGTAACATCTTATAGTTTTCCCAGATTACAGCTCTAATAAACAAAGGTAAAATGAATAAAAATAATGATATTAACAATTCAATTACTAAATAAATTGTTAATTTCTTCATTCCTGCATCGAAATTGTCTTGTAATAAACTCTTCACTCTTGTTGCGGCCAAAACTGTTAATGGATAGAAATGATTGTTAATTAAGTGCATTACATTTTGAGTTACTTCATCATTAATTGCACCAGATAATTTATCTGGATTTTTCATTATATCTCTAACATTGGTTGTAAGAAAAGCTATTTGTTTATCAATTGAACTACATGCATACATATCATGCATTGATTTTGGATCTCGCCCAAGTTCGCATACTTCCATGAATTGATAACTATCAGATTCGGCATCAAATCCAATAAATCTTTCAAAATTATTCCCTCCTTCAATAAGATATTGATTATATCTTTTGAGTAGATCTATTTCATCTAATGCCGCTTGATAAATATCTTCCAGTGGAATGATTTTATTTGGTAGTGAATCATTGAGCAAAATGATATGTAAGATATTATTTCTTAATTCTGAAGAAGCAACATTTCTTACACAAGAAATATAATACCAATCCAACAAGTTTGCCATCAAATCATTAAAATAGTATGTATATAAACCAGATAAACAGTATAATACTGTAATCAATGCTGCACTTGCAAAATAAATGAAAATTGAGATTTCAAGCAATTTGGATTTCTTTGTTTTGTTTGAAGTTTCTACTATTTCGTCTGTGTTTTCGATATTCAATCTCTTTTTGGCATCTTCTTTTGCACTGTTGGGGAGTTCTAGTAGTACTTTTAATAGGCCATTAACAATTTTATAATAGTTTATTATAATAATTATCATTGGAATAAAAGTAACAAATAATACTATTCCTCCTCCGATTCCAGTCCATAACCAAACATCATCAATCAATTTTTGAGATTTTTCGACACTATAGTCTAAAATGTTTTCTATTGATTCTTCAGCATTTTTAGATAGAATATACGAATTGGCAAATAACTGGCAATAAAAGTCATTTTGATAAATGTTTGGAATATCTTTATCCATTACATGAAAATCTCCGGCAAAATTATCTTGGAAGAAATGAATGATAACAAATTGGTCCTTTAAATTACCCGGCATATCATGAGAAATTTCATAATTAGTGCAAGCATAAATCTTTGATCTAGGCTTCAGCAATAAAGGAATAATTTCATAAATATCTTCCGTTCTTGCCGAATCTGCCATTGATTGATATAATGTTTCCAAGAAATCTTTCGCTTGATCAACTGTTTGGTAAATTGTTTCATAAGCTGGCTCCCATTTATTTTTAGCAATAGGATTGTCTTCAAAATCAATTGATATGTTGCCCATGATTTCAGTTGAGTTGTCATATCTGTCATGCATTCTCGCCCATTCCAAAGTTAAAACGAATGAAGCATAATAAGTTTTATCTAAAGCAAGTGACATGTATCTGAATTCAACAAAAGCATCTCTTCTCCATTTTAATTTATCCTTCTGATATGCATAATAAGCAATAAAGATTGAAAAGCAAACCACTAATATTGAGTTTGCCAAGATTGTTAAATTTTTCATGTGATGAGGATGTAAAGTATGAATACTCTGATGAAATGCCAATCTGACTTTTGAATCTCTTAAAACTCTTTTGCTGACAACTTCTTGCGTTTCAAGATCAACTGTTAATGTTGATGTGTTTGTTTCTTTTGAGCTTGAACCTGATTTGCTTTGATTGCTTGAATTATCATTTAATGGATCAGAATTCCTCTCTTTCAATCTCATTATCAATCTTCCTTTTGTGTCCAAGATTTTGTCTTTCAGATATCTTGGGAATTTGTTAACCAAGGATCGGAAACTTATATCAACATTGAAATTTGTGCCATTGAGAATCCTTTCAACTTTGACTTTCTGTCTAATTGCTTCATCAAAATTTGTCATGCATTCAATCAAAAAGTCAGAATATTCTGTAGCAATTCTGACATTATTTGGATTTTCTTGGATTGTATTAATGAACAATGAATTAATGTCATTAACAGTGATACTTAATGATGACAAGTAATTGATTTTACAACTAGGAAAATCCCAAAATGATCTAATACTTTGTTTACATTCATCATTTCTTGCTTTGAGCTTTGTGTATGTTTCAAGTGTTGATTTTGTATCAGTTACTAATCTTCTTGTTTTAATCCTGTAAACTTGGTATAATAAGAATCTGTCTGCAAATGAAAGCTTTCTCTTCATAATAAGTTTCTTGTATAAAACATCCATCTTTCTAGATTCGCATGGGAAAAATGTAACAACTTGTAATAAAATTGCCAATATTCCTTCAAATTCGTCAACTTTTATAATGTAATCTGTCAAAGATCCATCAACAAAGTAGTCGCATATTTGTGTCAAGCCGACAACAATATATTCCATTGCTCGTAATTGTGTTGAATCAATATTTAATGATGCTAAGTATTCAGGTGCTTTTGGATTGTCAGTTCTGAAAGTCAAATCTTCTTTGATTTGTTTTACTTTCCTTTTATAAAATATTGAAGCAAAAATAAAACTGATTATCAAGGATCCAATTAGAATGAAGGGAATGTATTCATAAGGAATTGATTTGATGAGTTGCATAAGTATTGAATAGATATCAAGAACGATTGATGTGATTGCAAATGCTAAAACTGATGCATTTCTATATAAATCATAAAATGGTATGAACAATAGTCTATAACAAAGATAACAACTAATTATTGCATGAATAACGATAACAATGATCTGCGTCCAGTTTTCAAAGTATGTTAATATGGCTGATAAAATGCAGCATAATGTTGTACTTATCGTCCAAACAACGATAGAAGAACTGTCAAAAAGTGGAAATGTTAGATTTGTCAAAGCAACGGATCTTGCTTTCAATGTTGTAGTTATCGAGAAATTCATAAGTGTAATGCCATAAGAAATAAACCCAATGATGATTTCACCTATAATTGTTGAGTTATGAGCATATTTTAAGTTTACAATTCCATGACATGCAACATAAGCGGAAGGTGTGATAAATACTGGTACCAATATATCAACAATCAGTGATGTAATATAAAGAAGTGGAACGGGAATCGAATATTTTAATTTGTGATAATAAATTACAAAAAATACCCAAAAGAATGCGAAAAGTGATACTATGAGTGTCCTGTACATATTCAGACCTTTGACCTCTGTGTAATGGATTGCATCTCCATAAATAAATACTTTTAAAAATATTTCGAAAAATTTCGAATATTTTGAATTAATTCTTAAAAATGGTTCTGTATAAACCCAAAAAGCAATTATTAGTATTTGTAGCATGATGTAGAAAGCAACAAAAGCTAAAAACCATTTAGGAAGAATTGCTTTTTGCATCATTTGGTCGTAAACAGGGAAAATCTGATCAGATAATGAATACTTACCCTGTATGACTGAATCCTTATTGACTCCAATTGAGCTTACTGATGAAGTAGATTTGGATACAGAAGATTCGCTAGGATTCATTTTGAATACTATTAAAAATATTAGTTCGAAAAAACTATTCAAAAAATTCGTTAACTTGAGCAGATAGAAATAGAAATCAGAGGCCAAATTATGCCACTATGTATACGATGACGATTTTATCAAGTTGTATTTGAATGAAACCGAAGAAAAAGTCTTGCAATTTTGGTTAAAATATCATCATTCAAATTTCTTTTGTGATAAAAATGTATCTGAAAAGATTCATCAGCAATTGTAATTCGAGTTAAGATTTAGCAGTGTCTCGAAAAATTATTTTATTTACAGAAATTTGAATGCGAAATTTGAATCGACAACGTTATTTTGTTTATTTTATCAAATCTATTTTTGGCATGGAAATAAAATAATAATACATCTTTTCCTTTCGATTTTAGATCATTATATTAGCGGTCTGTGCTATCAAATTGTCTTATAAAACCTGTAATGCAAATAGCATATATTATGCAATATATAGCAACAGAATAATGAAATAAAATATATATCGTTGCAAATTCAATTTGATAATACTATCAAAACTTGAAAAATTTGAAATATTTTATTGCATTTAACTAATGTATCATTTCTACAAATATTTTTATTCACCTGTAAAATAATATTAAATAACGGTTTCATTCAAATTTTTGCGAAATGATTTTGCACTTGCCTGTAACAATAGGAATTTATTATAACAAAATATAATACATATGTTTGTATTAATTGTAAAATACATTTAATTTCGATTTATATCTTTTCACAGGCAGCAAATTTCAAATTTCATGAATGGCCTGACAGTTATTGCAATGAACTTTGGATTTCATATTTAGTTAGGTATGTAGTAGTGTATTCAATGCTGAAATGTTCAATATGACCGAGTTTCAAAGTGATCGAATCTTGAAAATATTGAAATTCCGAATTCTTTTATTATATTTTAGTTCTATGATAATAGTTAATAAGAATCCTCATAAAAATGAATGTAAATATAAATAAATCATATAATTTTGTCACTTTTTTGCGATGTCGACGAGTTTCATTGATCTTGATTCATTTAGAGAGGCATCCATTGAAGTCTTTAAAGCTTTTAGAGATAAATTGAATGCTTCATCAAGTACAGATATTGTTATTACATCTCCACCAAAAATTCAATATTATATTACACAATTGTTCACATCCGTTAAAGGAATCATGTTCAAGCCACTTTCTACAATCTTTAATACAGAAAATGCATATACTGTTATCGCAATTACAAATTCTGATCCAGAAAATATGGAATTAATCTGTACTAAGTTCCAGAATGTTCCTAAACTAAGAAAAGCACTTCTAATCATTCCAAAATTTACTGAGACCGCTAAAATTGTGCTTGAAAAATACAAATTACAGATAGTTTCCGAACCATCCAAATTTCAATCGGCACAAGTCTATGTTGGCGAGTTCCCTGCCGATTTTATTCCAGTAGAAAATGATTTCTTCCTCATGCCATGCAACAATGCTTTCAAGAAACTCTTCCTTTTCCATGAAACAACAGATCTCTACAACTCTTCACGTGCTTTAGCAAAAATTCAATATGTCTACGGTCGAATACCACATGTTATAACGGTTGGAGAAACTGCTGAACGAGTTCAACGTTTAATGGAAGGAATGTTGGACCAAACTGAGACAAAGAAGACAGATTCACCAGATATACATTCATTGCTTATATTTGATCGTACTGCCGATTTAATTACACCTCTATCTTTAGCACAACCCATAGAACAACTATATTATGATTATTTTGGCATGAAATACGGTCTGATGACCAAATCCAATGAATCGAACATCACTATTGCTATGAATGATAAAGATATAATCTACAAAGAATACAGACATAAAGACTTAAACTCAGGATTACAATATATCTCAAGTCTTAAGAACCAAGCACGAATTGGAGGTGACGAGGCCAAGGAATTCAATAGTAAGAAAGAGATATTTACAAGAAATAACGATATTTTCAATCGTTTACTTGTTGAAATTGATCATAACATATTTTTGAAGAGTTGCAACTGTTTCTATCATATGTTCGAACACTCCGTTAATGCAGAATTGTTTGCTGAACGTCTTGTCTCGATTTATGGTGATTGGAAGGCAGCTTTGAGAATTTTAATAATTGATTCGTTGTTTTGCTACAAGAGAGGACTTACAAAGATATATCCGTCAATACAGAATGAAGTGCTGGCCGAATTTGGCAGCAAAGCCTTAGAAGGACTGATGAATTTGGATATATTGAAATTAATTTCTTCTGAAAACTTCGGCTGGGACTTCGATTCGATTGTAAATAAGCTAAATTTGTTCTGCGAAGAGCCGCAAACTGATCTTTCCATTGCAACTTTCGGATTTACTCCGATATCTACTGGAATTTGCGAGAAAATCGCTACAAACACCATTAGTGATGTTCAGTATTTATTCCCTAATACAGTTACCGGCGCAAAAATGAATATTTCTGGTGAAAATGTCGAAATTGATGAAACTGAACACAGAAGAATCCTTGTTTTCTTTGTTGGAGGAGTCACACAGACAGAAGTGTCCTTCCTCAAGGAGATGGAAGTTGCAAAATTCGACGGAAAGGTTCAATTTATAATCGGAAGTACAGATTCAATCGGTGGCAATGAATTGATTGAAGAATTATGCCCATTCTTGAAGCAGTAGGTATTATTTTTATTTATTTGTTTGAAAAACGTTAAAAATTTAGAGATATTTTTATTATAACAAACAAGCTCACTGTTAATATTTTCCATTTAATTTTATTCAACTTTGGTAGATAATGGTTTACATTATGCTTATGAGTTCCATAATAATTATATTTCATATTTTGATTTATCCATAAAATGAAGTCTTTCTTAAGTGAAATTACCCCACAAATAAATAGATGTTTCTCACATGTTGATGTAACTCAATAAATTGATTCGAAGATCCAAAAAATGAGTAGGATCAGATTTAAAATTTTGTAAAACAAAAAAATATATTAAAAAAGTGTTCCCGGCGGGGCTCGAACCCGCGACCGTCTGCTTATAAGACAAAAGTGCTAACCGGCTGCACCACGGGAACCTCACGTTAGAAATGCTTGATTTGACCTGATGATAAAATTGGGTATACTTCTCTCTATTTAATGATTTTTCCAAATATCTAATGAAATAACAATTTGTACATTTTTATTGATTCTTTAACGATTTTATCATACAAAACATATCCATTTCAAACAATTTTTTGCAACCTGTTAATAATCCTCTCCATTTGTCTTTCAGAACTATCGTTTTCAAATTTCTATATAAATGTGTCATGTTTGTAGCTAGTTTGTTAATACTTTCCGCAATATTTAATTGTCAATTATTTTTATTCATCTCCTTTTCTATTAATGTATATTAGGAATGGTCCATTTAGTCGTTAACATTATCATTGTATCTCATATGTTGTTGTAAATATGGTATTTGACTCTGAAATGATTCGACAATCTTTTAAAATCTCTCTCACAATTTTTTCAATGTGTCTCAAATTAACGATGTAATTTTCCGATATATCCATACTGTTTGAACGTAGATTTTATAATTATATTTGTAAATCTAATCATTTATCGTATTTGCACGCAAAAATGTTTATAATGTCAATATTTCGATATAAATTGTACGTCTATTTTTTTGTATCAGCCATAAATAGCTCTATTAGAAATGATAGTGGCAAGGACAACTTTTGAAACTATCATTACTGCATCTCATATTCAAAATTTCTCTGAATAAGCTTTATTTATGAGTATCATGCAGATGTTAGAAGGAACCTGAGAAACATGTTTCATTCCTACAATAATCTAATGTTTAAATAGATATGGGCAGCAATAGGAGTAGAAGATAATGAAAAATGTGTATATAATCTGCAAGCTTATAAAATAGCAAGTGTATTACTGATTCAATCACAATGTTAGTGATAAATTCTTTGAAATCAATTTTTCCATCGAAATTGAAACAAAATCCCAATAAAAACGCATATTTATATATTTTTTGATGTTCATTCAATGGGTAAACATCAAATCGATAGTGATGATCACATTGCTTTCGTTCTATTATGATTTTTCAATTCCAAAAAAAATTCAAAAAAATATTTACCGAATACAAAATGACAAATTTTTCTTTGAAAAATTAAAATCAGGAAAATTTTGGAAAAACAGAGGCACGTTATATTTGCTGTTGATTGGAAAATAAAGAGTTATTTCATAAAATTAATCATGAATAAAAGAGGTAGGGCAACGATAGGTCAAAAAGGCTTCTCTGATAGATTTCCTTGCCTTTTGGATATGCTATAATATATAGCCTAGCATGATAGTATATGATGTCAAAAGTTAGAACATAACTTAGGATCTTGAGAAAAATGAAAAACAAAAATTACATAAAAAAAGAAAAATTTTATCTAATTTGTTTTTTTGGACCGAATAAGTAATTTTATTGAATTTCAATACGACACATAGATTTTATTATTAGTAATAAATATAATGGTTTACTATTAACAAGGAACCTAAACTAATGAAAATTTGATTTCAAATATTGTATATGATTATCATAGATTACCAAAATATATTGCTATTTATGAGGATATAATATTGATTATTAGTAAATCGTATAAATTTAATAAATATACCATGAATATTGAATGAATTTCTTGATTCATAGGGGTAAAACGCGCTTTTATATGATTTAGACAGAGAATTTATGAGATGTAAATAACACAATAAAGGTTTATATTGAATATTTTCTAAAAATAAATCGAAATTATAAAAAACAATACATTTATTCATTGAAACTACTTGGACAAATATGAAACAAGCATTCAGGCAATACTTTTGAGACTTCAACGCATCTGATAATTTTTATATAACTTCACCTCTTATGCTTAGAGTGGAGGTATTGAGATCGTATAAGTATAGATGAGCTCACATTCAGATATGATGTGTGAACTTCTGTTTTCACTGCAATTTTGAATCAGAATAAACTCAAAACAAGAATAAAATGATATACTCACTCTCTAAATGTGTTCGAGATTTAAAGTTGTATGAATAAAACGATTCATCTTTCGAAGCCTCCCATTTAATGAGAGACTTCGAAAGATGAATGTATTCATGTAGATGAAATACTATATATGACCATGTGTGATACTAAAGATATCAAAATGTTCATTTTTAAGTGCAATAGAAGGGTTATCTCTCGTAAAATCTCAATTTAAGGAAGATTTAGAAAGAACTCCTTTCCTAAGTAGATAGTGTGTGGTTTCTGTCTTTTGGTTGATCAGGAACTATGAAATTAAGTCGGACAGAAAGAAGTTCTTTCCAAAACAGACTCCAAATGAGTTGTTCGAAAAGAACTTCCTTCTGTATATGGATAATTGTAGTTACCGCACTGAAGTATGTGATTGTGATGATGGAGTTCTCGATAAATCTAAAATCGGATTAAGATTAATTGAAAACTCAAGTAATTCTTTGAAATCTTGTGTTGTCTGGCACTATAATAACCAAAGAATGAGAATATTATGTTGAATGATGAGTACGTGTGCTCGGCATTCGCCGAGCGAATTGAGTTTAACGTACTATGAAAAGTGACAAATTTGGGCTTTTTTTCCTAGGGTTATGATCTCTTCCTTTCTGCTCAATACGACAGAAATGAAAGAATGAATTTGTACTCCCTAATTGATTACTACAATCTGTATCTATCTTTAACATAGAATTAGCTGCATTGTGATTTATACTCCAGAATTATTCAATTTAAGATCAACCTCGTAAATTTTAATCATATTGCACCAATACTCCTACGTTGAGATAAGAACATGATTATACATACCAAAGCCCCATATTAAAAATCAAAATTTAGCACCTCCATTATGCAACCACATTATTCGTCGCAAATAAGTATATTTACGCATATTATGATGCATATTCACACAACTCGTATACATGAAAAGTTATTAAAATCAGACAAAATTATTGCAATAAGGAAAAAAAAACAACTTTATTATATATGTTAGTAATGAATTACAAATATTTCTACAAAGAATGCTCAATACTTCATATAATCTTCGAATATTTCTTATTACAAGTTAATACATTTTGACTCGAACATGATAAACAAAAGCTGACACGCTGATTACTACATTTATGAAAATATAGTACGTTTCCATTCATCTGTTTACTTGTTTTTGTTGGAATAAAATCATTTTTTTTTTCTTTCATGAAATAAGAATTTTGCTGCGAAAGCAATATCTCTAACAATAATTAATACATTACGTCAACTCTGGAATGAGTATTTATCAAATATGATATCAAAATCAAAAATTAGTTGTTTTTTATGAGTAAAAACGATGTAAATTGATTATTTGACTAATTATCAAATACTTTGATTTTCCAAATTTTTTTCGAAATTGATTTTTTCATGTGAAAATTCAAATTGTTTAATTTCATTTTTGAAATTTTGAATTTTTTTTGGAATTTTGAGTTGATCAATTCAGCAGAATTGATAATGCTATTGCTTTAGGGCATACCACAAGGTGATGAATAAAAGGTGAACATTAACAAATTATTTTAAATCACAAATATCATCCTCATCAACTTTAATTCTAAAAAGAACTGTACTGAATTATGAAAATGCATGATTTACATTATTAAAATCTTTGAATGAAAATAGTACAAGATAAGTTTTTATTCATTTTTAATTAGATTTAAACGAAAAACTACTCCATATTAAAATTTAAGTCGAGAAATCGTATTTTGTTCTTATTTGTTAGCATTTTGTAGACATTCTAATCTTGAATTAATTTGTTACATGATATTATTAACAAATTTAACTGAAAAAATATGTTAATATGGAATAAACCATGATTATATAAGCTATCAATGCTATATATACATATGTAAAAGATTCATATTAACTCAATTAACAAAAATGATAGATTTTCATAAAGGTTCAATCTAGGTTCGTCCGAAAATTTTGATTTTTATATAGAAGACATAGTTTCATATACATAATTAAATTTTCAAACAAATTTGATCATACCATTTATTAAGCAGGATAGTATATTAATTACTATCAGTATAAAAATATAAAAATGATTATATTTAATTATTGCATAATTTAGTCAAAGAGTTATAAGCCTCAAGTGATCGTTATCACCTTCAATGCACGTATACTTTATTGATTCATAGATATTTAATCTATGTTTGACATGTTGTTGTCGTCATTCGTTTTGTTCCCATTCTTCCTAAGTTAGAATTAGAGAATACACCATCCACATCATCTAATTTGGTCCTCAGCGATAGATTGGTTCATTTTGGAGGAGTCCCATCAGACAGTTTTCGAGCACCAAATATCAAATTTTAATGTATACAAATCTTTAGTGATTTATCTCTTTTATGATGAGTAAAAGGTTTCTGCTCATCAACATTTGATTTCCGACATATATGATTTCTAATTGCAATTATTTACTTTCTTTTTATAATCTAACTCTGTGACTCATACCATAAATTAATTATTGGAAAGTGTCAATATGTTTGGCACAACGCATGGCGGAAGATACCAAACCATGCAGGGAATATGATACGTTTAAGATCTCCGAACTTTTTTTCCAAAAATTTTCTATCGTTGCCCTACCTCTTGAATAAAGGAAGATCTCAAATATTAAATAGTTTTGATTTGGATTCTAGATTAAAGTAATACAATTTTATGGTTTAACAACAGGATATAATAATTCTGGTTTAAACACTAAGCCATAAGCCAAATCAAATAGATTCATGCATCTTGTAAAGGTTTTGCATTATAAATGTTGAATTCCCAAGTGTGCGACATGATAACTTTGAAAATCATTGCATAAAAACTCGAAATTATTAACCTTATTTTGTTACACGGTTGTTATTTTTATTACTTGGGAGTAACCTAACAAATGACTGAATTCAATGAGCTACTAATTGAATGAAAATTTTGAAAATTTGTTATGTCACATTTCAAAAGTTGTTGAAAACGTTTTTTACAGAGAAATACATATTTATCATTTATAGATAAATACGTTCCGCAGTTCGCTTTAAGGTGCACGTTTAATTATTTTTTTGAAGATGTCTCATTCGACCGTGATTCGTAGATTATTAAAAATATGCGAACAAGGAAAAGACACATCTAGATTAGAAGCATCAATTGCACTTAACATAGGCGAGTACTGTAAAGAACCCGTTTTTTATACTCTTCCATTAAATTTACTGTTTTCTATTGCTTCAAAATGCGATAATTTAGATGTTAAATCATTATCACTAATTGTTTCTGGTGTTTCAAGAGCTTACGGCAGTGATGGACTTCAAATTCTAGATTTTCTCCCAACAAACGAATCTTCGGACTCAAAACCATCTCAGAAACTATCAAAATTCAAATCTACATCAGACGTTAATAACTCTTTATCAAGTTCACCAAAACCGATTAAATCTACTTCAAAAGATGATCTAACTGAAGCCAAAACATCACCTTCCAAGTTTAAACAACGCAGTAAATCCCTATCAACAAAGAATTTCGAAGATAGATTTAAATCAATCGACTCAGAAGCAAGCAAGAACGCTTCAAATGATTCATCAGAAAGGGGTTCTCATGAGCCAAATCCGTTTGAAATGATCGAATCTGGAAATTTGGAAGATTTCAAAAAATATATTGAAAAGAATTCAAATAATATCAACAAAACAGATCAATTTGGCAACACACTCTTACATATTGCGGCTAAGTATGCAAAGAACGATTTTCTTTTATATTTATTAGATTTTCCAATAGATCTTGAAAAAAGGAACAAAAAAGGATGGACAGCAATGCATTTTGCTGCAATGGGTACTAACTTATCAACTCTTGCTCTATTGATCGATGCTGGCGCCAATGTAGAACCTTATGGAAAAGATTCTCCTTTACATCTTGCTGTTTACTACGATAGATATGACAATGCTGAATTGCTTCTAGAACATGGCGCAGATGTGAGAAAGAGAGGTTATACACTTGGATTTGTTCCTTTGGGTTACGCTAAGAGTCAGAAAATAATCCAACTCCTTTCTTCATTCACTGAATAACTGTTTGTTCCACAAGTTTATGTATTTCAGTTGTTATTTTGTTTATTATTATTTATTTCTATTGATATTAGTAAAAAGTATATATTCATTGAATATCTGCTGACCAACAATTAATGTTTTTGGCTCCTTTGGCTAATCGTTTATTAAATAATATGAGATTGTATTAAAAAAACTTCATTTCAATTCTGATATAACGAATATTATCTTCTCTATATTGAACAGAGCAACGGGATGATATACATTATTAAGTTTTTTGAAAAGTATTAAATTTATAATCTTAAGTTGTTGTTTTAACTAAAAATTGTATTGGGTAAGTTTTTAATATTTATTTAAACATGTATTTCTGAGTCAAGAACAATAATTACATAAAAGTAATAAAATAAAAAATTATTTGCTGTCAACTGCTGGGAAATTTGGAACATCCTTGAGTTCTTGGACAAAGCTCTTTTGCATTTGTGAAACAACTAAGTTCAATTGCTTCTTGTATTCACTCAAAGCCTTTCCAAAGATTTCATCCTTCTTCTTGTCAAGAGCATCAACACCAGTAATGAATTCATGATGATGCTTATGATATTCAGCACGTCTTTGAAGAAGTTTTGATTCATCATCTTGTCCGACTTTTCCTTTTCCAACAGACTTGTTATACTTCTGTTCTTGAGAGTTGAGAAGAATCAATGCTTCCTTTCTTTGATCTGATTCATGCTTGAGTCTGTCGATTTCTTTCAAAGCGTCTTCCAAAGGAGAAACAGCTGTTGCAAGGAATAATTTTTTAGAGCTATGGATTGTATCCTTGCAGGATTTGGCAGCATTGTCAAGTTGAAGAGAATAATCGTGAAATTCGCCTTTGTCATTTTCAAATGTTTTTACATATTGATTTGATATTTCGGCTTGAACATCTCCAAAGTTTTCAAGAGATGTTGCAAAGCTTTCAAGCGATTTCATTAATGATTTCAAATGTTCTTCAATTTTCGTTAAAGTGATGTATCTTTCAGTATAATCAGTATCAGCTGGAAGCTTTTTAGCACCAGTCATATCGGCAACTGTGCCAACGCCAATTGTAAGTGTTTCCTTTGTCTTTGACCAAAAACTTTGCATCCAAATAAAATAGTCACTTTTAGTATCGGTAATTTATAAATTGGTAAAATTATTGTGTTGCATGTGAATGATATAATTTCGACAAATCGATTTTTGTCACAAAGGTTTGAGAGAAAAGTTCACCAAAAACAGTAAGTGGAGATATTGAAACCTAATACCATTAATCTACATCATTACTCAAGTTATATGACTGAATATTAAATCTGGAAATTGGAAATTCAAATTTTGATTCAAAAATTCAACCGACAAACAAAACCAAATATAAGTTATGAAGTGACTTCGCTTAAAATGACAGAATTTCTTCCTTTAAAAGTCTGGTTTTCTACACCTAATTTGATATCTTTGAAGTAAATGTGAGTTTTGTTTTCAAACTTAGAAAAAAGATATGATTTGTTATAATAAAGAGAGATTAAGTGATAATTTAGTCGAAAGCATGGCCAGCGCAGCCGAGGACTTCCTTATCCTTGCGCATGTACATCTCTGTAAGCTTTGTACGAGCTTCACCGAGGTACTGACGTGGGTCGAACCATTCTGGGTGTTCAACGAAGAGGCGGCGGATTGTGCCTGTCATGACCATACGGCCATCAGAGTCGATGTTGATCTTGCAGACAGCAGACTTGGAAGCCTCACGAAGCTGAGCTTCTGGGATACCGATAGCTTCTGGCATGTGGCCACCGTACTTGTTGACCATTTGGACGTACTCCTGTGGGATGGATGATGAGCCGTGGAGAACGATTGGGAAGCCAGGGAGCTTCTTCTCGATCTCGTGGAGGATGTCGAGACGGATTTCAGCCTTTGTGCCCGGTGGGAATTTGTAAGCACCGTGGGATGTGCCGATAGCAATAGCGAGTGAGTCAACACCTGTCTTGGAGACGAAGTCCTGAACTTCCTCTGGGCGTGTGTATGTGTGCTTTTCAGCCTTGACATCATCTTCAACACCAGCGAGAACGCCGAGTTCGCCTTCGACTGTAACGTAGTCTGGGCGGGAGTGAGCGTATTCGACAACCTTCTTTGTGAGAGCAACGTTCTCATCGTATGGGAAGTGGGAACCATCGATCATGACGGATGAGAAGCCGAGATCGATGCAGGACTTGCAGAGCTCGAAGGAGTCACCGTGATCGAGGTGGAGAACGATTGGGATGAGCTTGTGCTCTGGGTGGATTTCCTTAGCGAATTCAGCAGCACCCTGAGCCATGTAGCGGAGCATTGTCTGGTTAGCGTACTTGCGGGCACCAGCAGAAACCTGAAGAATAACTGGAGACTCTGTCTTGACGGAAGCTGTGATGATAGCCTGAAGTTGTTCAAGGTTGGAGAAGTTGTATCCTGGGATAGCATAACCACCCTTGACAGCCTTAGCGAAGATATCCTTTGAGTTGACGAGGCCAAGTGACTTGTATGAAACAGCCATTGGAAAAATGAAGTTTAATTTTAACCGCCTTTTAACAGTTCAGAATTTTTATTTCACATTTTAGGTGGTCATAAATTGAATGAATGCTTTTGAAAGCAAAAATTTTACTGATCTATTTTATAATATGCAACAATAATTTTTAATCGAAAATTTTGCTGATCTCCTTTGAAACATTGAAATATTTTGAACTAAAAATAATCGTTTGCGTCATCGGGGCGAGAAAAATTGTTTGATAACTGGTCGGCTATTTTTTTATCAATTTACGATCGCTATTCGTTGGATGAATAATGATAAAGATACACAATGCATCGTCATCTCAATTTATGCCAGCTATTTTTTGTGAAATGTTACTTCACTTCACGCCCCATTTTCATTTATAAATTATGTTATTCATAGCTGTTCAGTTCACCATTTTGCAATATGCGCTCTATTATATGATCCAGAGCTCATTAGATCTAAAATTCTTGTCCGAAATTGATCATATTTTTTCTTCGACTTGACCATCTATAACTTTTCATTGATTTCAAGGTAACATAACATTCCTTCTTATATTTTACATAAATCAAAGTACATTTCCTTGAAATTCTTATTTTATTCGTCAATTGTTGTTTCGAAACTCTAACCAAGAATTTCAAATATCAGATATTTCTGAATAACAATAGCCTTTTTCAAAACTTGCTACTTTCCTTGATGATTTTTCTCAATCTCTTTTTGAGGTAAAATTATATGAATGATTGATTAAAGCAAACATGGCTATACAATTTTGTCCTTACAATTTCTGATTTGTAGAGTATTTAAGATCTGATCTGAATATGATGCTAAACTACGCTAAATGTATAATAAATAGGTTATTGTGTTTCAGAACTTTTCAAATAATATGATAATGCATGATAGTTAATTGGGAATAAAATTTTCTATATTGGATATCAACATTCTATCAGTATTTCTAATTTCATTCATTATATTATCAGTATATATGATTAAAAGAGCCTATAAATAGCTTCAATGTTCCTTAATAAAATTTTGAAATTATATTACCAAGAAATAGAAAACATTTGCTAATCAAAATCTACTGAAATAACAATAAAATGATGTATTCAATGAATGAACAATTCCTAAAAATATTGTAGTTTGAAATCTTGAAAATTAGAAAAATTCATTGGTAATTTAGGAATAAAATCTTATGATTTGATATAATTGCGTATAAAAATAAAGATCATTCGTTACAAAAATAAAATTTCCATCATTCTGTTATAAATTTTCCGATTTGTGATTTTGAGAACCTTCTCAAAAAATTCAGAGAAATTGAGCACTTTTTGACAGAAATCTTTCTACACAATGATAATATGAATCTAAGGATTAAGAATAGTATTCATCTAATAAATTCAAAAGTTTCAGACATAATAATGAATTAATTTTTTAAAAAAGACAGCTATTTACAATAGAAATTGATTAAAGCTTGAAAATAGCTGATCATCATCCAACTCTTCAGTCATATTTATTGCTGGACTATCAACCAAATGATTCAGATCCAGTTCTTCGATGTCTTTTCTGCTATCATCAGGTAAAGCTTTTGGAAATTTTACATGGTTTTTAATAGTATCATCGCTCCATCATAATAAACAGTGCACAGCAACTTATACCTATAAGTTTCTCCATAAAGAATCGAAACTGCCCACGTGTTTCCATATTTTATATAAGATATCTTAGTTTGGTTCCCATTCAATTGATCAATCATGTTCAAACAATCAGTATTACCATTATTTAAGTCGTCAAAAGCTTTAAGTAGAAGATCTTTACTCTCCTTTTCCATTTCTTCTGGTGCTTGCTGTTTTAAAGCAGTTTGGCGTGTTTTGATTATCAAAGAATTAATGATAGGTCCATAAACTTCTTGATTATAAAGGAAATGATATTTTAATAAAGTTTTATCCCTACAAGTATCTCTTTGAAGCATTGGGAGCTTTGCAATGTAACAGAATTCATTTATTATCTTCGGCAAGTCCCTAGCAGTATGTTTCTTGATTTGGGATTCAATCATTGCTTCATATTTTCGATCTATTGTTAAATTTTTGCAATTCCTTCTTAAGATGTTGATTGCTTTCTTCATACTTGTTTGATCACCTCTAGTCTTGATTGACTTGGTCTCTTTGCTACGGGTACTTAAGCTTTTGAATCCTTTCATTAGATTCTATATCTTTGTCTCTTTTCACTTGTAAAGTATACAATTTCTGAATCTTCACATATTGTAATTTTTTTATTAATTTTCCGACTTTGTAAACCATTCCTGATTGTTGATTTTTTATCGATCTTTTTTTGAATGAGGTGCCAGATGTAAATTGACAAAAAATGCAATTTTAGAATATAGGTACCTCATCCCATGGCAATGTATAAGAAATCATTTCCGCGTGATGCAAAAAATGCCAGTTATTTTTGGCATGATTTGACACTACTAAAACATATGTTAGAATGCATTTGGCATGTTTACACTCACAGTATATGTTCAAATTTATGATCTGTTATATACAAAAATGGTTTCCATTAGATTCCAAGAATGATCTAATTGATTACTAATTTATCAGATAGTTAATCCCAACAGCCATCTAAAAGACATTTCCTTCAGCAGAATGAAAGCAGCAATATGCAATGACACACTATAACTCTCAAAATTCAAAAAATTATATGTTGTATTAGATTTTTATTATACGAATCAATATATCCGAAATATTAGTACTCCTATTCGTATATTTTAGTTCAAAAACTATTGAAAAAGGAAAATCTACAATTGAGTTAATTGATTGAGGGAGAATAAATAATTCACCAATAAGTTATATCTCAGAAAATAGTAAGAAACAAGCCAAACCAGGTACATTTATCTCAATGAGTCAAAAGCGCTACTTATTTCCAAAAATTTATCTTTATTTTAAACAAAAAATTCGTAAGCGATAAAAAGCAAGTAACTTAACCGACTATTTAACAAAATCAAACAATATGTTTATATAAAAACAAAACAAAGACAAACATTAAATTTATAATGACTTTAATATATCAAATAAGCAGGAATTTCCAGAAAATTTATAATCAGAAGAGTTAATGTTCATATTTTTTGCAACAGAAATTGGTATGAAGGCAATTGGTTGAATTTGGAAATCTTCGCAAATTGGTTTAATCATTTCAACATATTTTTTGTAGTACGACTCTTTGTCCTCTGAAGTGATAAATCAAATTTGTTGAATACGATGATAATTTTATCATTTTTTTGTAATTTTTCAAAATATATTGACATGATATCAAAGTATTCGTTAGTTGTATCTGTGGCATCCATCATAACAATATATGAAGAGTTTTCGATAAATTTATCGTGAAAAACAAAAGATTTCTTTCTAAGATCTAATGTGAAGTTTCCACTTTTATCTTCTGTTGCAATTTTGTTAATTAATTTTGTCTTGCCACTTTTATATGGGCCAATTATTGAAATTTGTATAGAATTTTCTGCTATTTTGTTTTTAAATTCTGTTGTCTCACTATTATCTTGGCCATCATCATCGAACTGAGTATCACCATCCTCTTCATATTGTGAATAATCGTATTGTCTGATTGTAAATGGGCCAAATTGACCATTCTCGATATATTTTACAAGTAAATCCAAATCATATTCGTGAGAAAGTATAAATTCAACCAAATCATCTTCAACATAGTTAAAAAAGGAATATTTTGATTCAATTTCATCTAAAATTTCATTTATAAGATCAACATCACCTTCGAATTCCTCTTCAGAACTATTGGAATGCTGATCCCAGAAGAGTTCGTCTTCTTCCTCCATTACTTTTTAAATGTTTTTACTTTTTTTTGTGAAAATTTTGGCTTTCTCAAAAATTCTGCCAATTTAAAAGGTACCCCCACTCTAAAACTGTTAATAATTTCGACTTGGTTTTAAGGCTATAGATTATATAGATCATTATAAGATATTATGCGTTGAGTAATCAAAAATTCGTCTGTATCATCTTGAGATAAAGAACAATCAAAATTTTAATAGATTTTATATTATTTTTCATGTTTTACAATTTTTGAATTAAAAATTCACCAAAGCGAAAAAATAAATCGGCAATTGTTTTTCATTTTACATTTAGTAATTAATACTTTATCAATCTTGAATTTATAATTTTATTAATTTTTTTTTGGGAACACAAGTTCGATGCCTAGGGAACTCAGTTTTTTCTTTTTAAAAAACGAACATATAAACAATTTTTATTACAAAATTAAATTTCATTAATTTCCGCTTGAGAAGATATTCTCCAGTTTTTTGAAATCAGGTTAAACTGAAGAAGATGTCTTCTTTTCATCTCTCTATTGTCGACTTTAAAACATCCAATTCAAACTGAGATTCGACATCAAAAACAAAGCCAACTAGCATATATAAAATTTATGAAAAGACGTTTTGTTTGTTTTATTATTAATAGCATTATTTTTATTTTAGAAGCAATTTTTATCACTTTAAGAGTTCAATGTACAAAAAGTTGAAATATTGAATTTATTTATTAGATAAACTTCTCAAAATTAATAGTTGATTCAATAAGAATTTTCCATATAATTTATTGTTTGAATTATATTAGACCTCATTTTGAACTTTATGATAGAAATACATTTCGTATCTCAAAATGATACAGACGAAAATCTTTTATAATTGGATATGCTTTTACACATGACTATATGAGTTCATTCTTAGATTGGCAAAAAGTTTTCATTAACAGTTTTTGAGCATTGAAATTTAACAATTTAACATATGAGTTTTCTGGTAGGAAATCGATTATTTTTACGTATATATTTGACTGTTAAAGTATAACCTTGAATTAACAACTTTGATTTTTAATTCGAAATATCTTCAAACATTTTTCAGGATAATCTAAATATGTATTGGTGAAAATATTATTATCGTCCTATACAAACATATCAATGTATGCTTTTAAATTGTCATCCAACATAGCTGGACTTATAGGCGTTTAAATACACCCTTAATTCACGAAAATTTAAGGTTAAAAAGTGGGGGTACCTTTCCAATTTATATAGAGATTTGCAGTGTTTCCTATAGCAATGCAATTTACATGTACTTTCATCAAGTATTTAAAAAAAAAAAAAAAAAAAAAGGTAGTGGGGCTTCCAGGCACTTCGTGCCTTCTAGCCCTGATGATGTTTAGTAATAAATGAAGTTTTTATTCGGAAAATTGTTAGTCTTCTGGGTCGAAAACATTATATAATGTTTCACTTTTCACAATTTATATATGTTTTCATGTTTTTGTCAAGACTTCTTCGTAAATGTTTTGTCAAGATTTCATCGTAAATGTTTTGTCAAGACTTCTTCGTAAATGTTTTGTCAAAACTTCTTCGTAAATGTTTTGTCAAGACTTCTTCGTAAAATCAGACAAAAATATATTTTAGGTGAAGAGGTGAGATCTCACCTGTTTTCTCACCTCTTTTTTCACCTCTTGAATTTTCATGATTTCATCGTAAATGTTTTGTCAAGACTTCTTCGTAAATGTTTTGTCAAGACTTCTTCGTAAATGTTTTGTCAAGACTTCTTCGTAAATGTTTTGTCAAGACTTCTTCGTAAATGTTTTGTCAAGACTTCTTCGTAAAATGTTTTGTCAAGACTTCTTCGTAAAATGTTTTGTCAAGACTTCATCGTAATGAGTGTAAAGGACCCAAAAATAATGTTTAGGTGAAGAGGTGAGATCTCACCCGTTTTTTCACCTGTTTTCTCACCCTCTTGAATTTTCATGATTTCATCGTCATAGGCACGGAGATAGGACGGTTATTTTACAAAACTGACAACACTTTGACCGAGTAGTTTTTTGTGCTGAACAAAAAGTGTCATATATACATCTGTCAAAAACCGCTTTTTAACTTCACTTAAAATGCCACGTAAGCTACGTAAGAATATACGTAAGAGGAAGGGAGCATTGAAACATCCAATAGTAAAACTGACACCACAACAACAGTTGCAACAACAAATGATGAATGACCCCACTATGTTGCAACAAATGTCAAGCAACCCTATGCTTTTAAGCCGAGTTATTGGTGCACAGAGTGGAGGTTTAAGAGCGGCACTTTTAGCGAAAATGGCAGGCTATGGTGGAGCTGCAGACGGAACAGCTTATAACCCTCAAAGTCAAATGAATTTGAGTTCACTCAAAAATCAAATAACAGATGTCAAAAAGTCAAACATAGACATACAGAAACAAATAAGTGAAAACGAAAAGAAACTAGAATATGACAGACACACAAAGAAACTCAATGAGTTAAACGTAGAGAAAAAGAAGAAAGAAGAACAACTGAAAGAACTAAGTACAGAGGAATATGCGAAAAAAGTGTCAGAAAAAGCAGCAGAAGTAGCAAAAATGGAACAAGATGTTATAAATTTGAAAAACCATACTACTCAATATAAAGTACTGAAAGATGAAGAAATAAAACAAAAAGCCCTGAAGACATATATGGATAGCGATGAGTATAAAAAAGAAGTTGAAGCAAATGTAAAGGCAGAAAAACTTTTACAGTTGCAAAACCAAACCGTACAGTATGAAAACTTAGCACAAGAAAGTAAAAATAACGACGCAGCCATGCAAAAGGCAATGAAAAGCGCAGAATATATAAAAGCTAATAATGACTGGTTAGATGCCCAAGCCAACGCCAAAGCAGCCCAACTTATAGGGTCAATAAGGACAAAAATACAAGCGGATGAAGACAGTTCAAATGAAGCTTTAATGAATGCTGACTTTAAGAACGCCTTCGAAGCTCTTCATAGTAAGGTGAAACTAGTGAACGACTTCTCATCTGGAAAGAAACTGAAGTCTGAAGGTTTCGACAACGAGTTAAGAGAAGTAGCACAAAATATGACGAAAATAACAGATGCAGCAACGAGACAGGCAGTTCAAAGTGCCTATGACGCCGTTAGAGCAACTGTTGTGGAAAGTCAAGAAAAAGAGTTACAACAGACCAAAACAGACCTAGTAAATGCTTTCTTAAGAACGAAAAGTCAGGTAGGACATTATGCTGCAGATGGAACATATGTGCCAGCTGGTGGAACTTATATACCAGCTGGTGGAACTTATATACTAGCTAGTGGAACTTATATACCACCAAACCCTCCAAGAGAAGCACCTGCACCAGGACTACCTAAAACATTTACATCGTCACATGGACACAGACACAGGCATGCACCAAAACCAACACAACAACCAACAGTTCAAAATCCAGCACAACAACCAACAGTTCAAAACACTGCACCACAACCAACAGTTCAAAACACTGCACCACAACCAACAGTTCAAAACACTGCACCACAACCAACAGTTCAAAACACTGCACCACAACAACCACAAACAGAGCAAGGACATAAAAGAAGTAGAGAACAAGGAAACCAAGAATTCTTAAAAATGCTTAAGGAAAATTATGGTTACCCAGATACTCTTGACTTTAGTGACAGATATAAAGAAGCTATTAGAAAGTTCAAGGAAGGAAATACTGACCCGAACCTATTTAGCTTTATGGTTCAGCACCAAATGGGATATAATTTCAAACCTGGAAAATACAAGCTCGCTAAGGGATATGATTTAATAGCATATCATCCAAATGACATGGATGAATTTACTCCGAGATATTTGGTGTCAGAGATAAATGATAATTCAACTATCTTCATGAAACGCGTAAAAAATAGAGACGGAACGAAAGAAGAAAGGGTTATGAATGCGGATGGCTTAAATAGGGAACTTGTTAAAAACGGTCTCGGAATATATGAAATGCCAGCAGATGAGGTACAAGAAACTCCACAGGAAGAAGTTCAGATACAACCAGACATGGAAGAAATAGTTCAGCAACAACAGCTAGAAGAGCCTGAAGGAAACGAACAAGTCCCTCCTTTGGAAACTAACTTCACAGAACTAGATGAAGATTTGGAACAGCCGAAAAATCTTGACCCTCAACAAGAGTATGCGGAGAATATGGAATCTTTCCAAGAGTCTAAGAAAAATTCAGCTGACATAGTAGAAGAATATCGAAAAATGTTCGCCGACATACAAAAGACTCCAACATCAGATGAAAATATTCAGCATAGAATGGAAGTACTGAAAGAAAATGTACGCAAATACAACAATCCTTTTTACTTACGACCATATAACGTTCAATCTTTGGCTGAACTCGGTGAAATAAAAGGTTAAATTTCAACAAAACATATAGAAATGAAACATTGTTTAAAGTTCATTCAGAACCTAACCAATATGGAAACAAACCTACTTTTTGTTTCTGCAGACTATGGAACTACAATGAGATGGGGTCATAAAGCTAATCCGGATAGGTGGTTCATAAACTTACAACCACAATTCCAAGAAGTTGTAGACGCAATGGAAGTGAATGGTGAACCAGATATAGCTGGTATTTTCAGCGCAGCTTTAATGCCATTGAAAGATATGAAACATGCAGATATTTTGGACCAGTATGAAATGAACATGGCTGATGGAAATATAACACCTGACGTTCTAGAACATTTATCTCAAAGAACTACACAGAACCATAGAGATGGTATATTTGGTGAAGAGTTTAGAAAGAAAGTTAGGGAGACAGAAGGAAGAGAACCTATTGTACATGACCTTGCAAACGAAAGTTTACAAAATGTCATAAAAACTTACTTTGCAGACAATGAACCGAGAAGGGATGAATATTTAAGAAAACTCAAAGACAGTACCAAATGAAATGTTAGTATTGAAAAACATGTTCCTTGACAAAATAAAACCAACTACAGAAATAAATGACGCAAGACTGAAACATTGGGTAAAAGCTTTCCCATTCACAAAAGATATTATTGGTAACATGGAAAGAAAACCAGAATGGCTACAAAAACATATATTTGGAAACGAAGCTTATTCCATATGGACAAGCTCTGTTTGAAGAGCTTGAACCGGAAAACTCAGGAAAGAGTCATGCAAACAATACGCGAAGACTCAAATACAAACTATGACAAAATCTTTCTAGGATATAGGTTACCTGAGTTGGGCGACCAGAGCCCAAAGGCAAAAAGGACATGGGAAATTTACAACATACTAGGTGAACATGAGGCAAAGATGCAACAACTTGAAGCAGAGGGCAAGTTACCAAAAGCGACACCAAAGAAGAAGAGTAGAACAAAGTGAAAGTAGTGAAGAAGTAACTTCATCTAGTGAAAGTAGTGGCAATGAAGGAAAAAGAAGAGTTAAAAACTCAGTTAAAAACTCAGTCAGGAAGAAAGTAAAGCTTGGTCCGAGTGGGTTCTATTATGATATATAAATCCAACTATTCTATATTTTTACCCATATGAAATGTACGCCGCTCAGAATATAACGCCAACAGTTTTGGATGCCATGAACGGAAATGTTTCCGAATGGTATAACGAATGCGACAATGCCATTAGAAGGTCAGAAATAGTTCCTGGAACTTACGAATATACAACTGCTGTTTCTTATGGAAACGTAGGTGAGTTTGGAGAGGGTTCTTCAACAACAGTAGATATTGCTTGCGACAGGTTTCATATTATTTCTATTGACAACTCATTCTTATACGTGGAACAAGACATTGAAATAAAACCTTCTGCCAAGTTGTCTGACAAGAAAGGTTGCAATGGAATTTTCTATGTCGGATACCAATATGCTCCAGAAGTTTTCATGGGATATAAGATATATTCTAACTCTGACTTAGTTCAAACAGTAACATGGGCAAACTATGAATGGTTCGCTTGAGAAACTCAGTACAACCACAAGCTAGAGAAAAACAGACCAGTATGCAAATATTGAGAAAATAAGAAGACTTGACCCTAACGTTCCAGGAGTTTATGTTAACCTTTCTGGTTCAGATGGAAATGCTGCCACTAAAGTAAAACTGAAACTTAGAGTTCCTTTGTCATCTTTCCTCATCTTCAGGTTTTTAAGATACTTACCAAACTGGGCAGGAAAAATTTCTATCGAACTTACTCCAAGCAAAAATAACTTAGTCATTGCACCAACACAAGACCCATTCACTCTTACAGACGTAATGGGAACAAATAAAACATCATTCGCCGACTTTTGCAAAGACAAAGTTGACTTAGACTTTGGTTTCTCAAACTTCAACAATGAAGTAAACTATTATTTCAATGCTGCTGGAACTGCTTGGGACCCAGTTAAGTTCACATGCGAAAAGTTTGAATGCAAGAGAATAGAAAGCAGACTTGCAGTCTATATGTTGGACCCAGATATTTCAAATGCTTTAGCTGCCAAATATATTGCAGTTCCACTTATGTTCCCTATACACCAAATATCTGTCAAAGACTTTGCAGGTGAAGTTGGAAACCAAAGTGCTGACCCAGGTGCAAGAACAGATATTGCTTTAACAACTGCAATGAAACATGCAGATACTATGTTTGTACTGTTCAGACGAACTATAAATGACTATTCTTGTTTCTACAACCCCGGTATTAAATATCATATAAACATAGATGGCAAATATTATCCAAGAGAAGAATATTCTACAGTTGAGGATATGAGGTCATACAACTTGACATTAGATGCTATGAACTTTAACAACAATTTCACAACAACCATTAACCCTGAAATGCAAAGTTCTATTATGCCATATGTGAAAGTATGGACTCATACAGGAGGTCAAAAAACTCAATATACAAATGGAGACCGTTCAAACTTTTGGCTTGGCATTCCATTTGCTGACTCAGAAGACTTTATGGGTGGTATTTCAACTGTTGGTACTGTACAAATACAATATACTGGTGACAGAGACGGTCCAGATGAATTGAAAGCAAAGAAGTTTACAAAACCAATAGCACTTTTCACGGAAGATGCTCTTTTGAAGATTCGTTCGATGAAACCTGCTGGGGCTCCTCAGATTGGCATAACGACAGCTTCCATCGAGCAGATTTTGGCAGCAGGTCAGTAAGTTGTTCTTTGACACTTTTCTCACCATCGTAAATAGTTATGACACCTGTTTTTGACATAATATTGTAAGATAAACTTACCTTTAGAAATATCTGTAAGTTTTGAAGTTATATTTTTGTCTGCTTCAAGAACTTTCACCATTTCAGTTATACCAACTTTCTTTGCTTTATGGAAATATTTTGGTTCAGCAAATATTGCTATTCTATAACATTTACCATTGTTTGTATAAAGAACTATTCTGTCAATGTATTTGTATTGTTTGTGTGTGTAAACTTTGTTCTGCTTCAATTCGAAGAGATACTCGAATACGTCCATCTTTTTATTCTAAGTAAAATGTCATTTCCGAAAAATAGAAGCGTGAGTGTTTCAAAAGGTTTAATGGCGGTGGCAGATGTGAAGTTAAATTCACCAACTCAAACAAACAGTCAAAGTGTTGTTGTCAATGTCAAAGACAGAGATGTTGAAGTGGGGAAACCATACGAAGACGAAGATGGTATAGCAATTGTTCCTGTAAAAGAACAACCAACATATCCTGAAGTTAGCAGAGACTTAAGTTCTGTTGCAGATATTCGAAACGACTACCAACAACTGAAAGACAAACTTCAAACTCAGGAGAAGATTTGTCAAGCTTTAAGTATAATGTTAAACTTGGTCGAACACAACCCTGTAAAAGTGAACTCATATGTCATTGCACCTCATGAAGTCTTGAAAGAACTATTGAAACTTTTGACAGAGGCAGACGATATAAACATCAAAGAATAGAACCCGACATTAGTTGCTGTGGTGTTTCATATAATGTCATTGACAAGATATACGTTATGAAAGGAGGTGAAACGTTGAACTTAAAGTAGTTTCCCAGACGTCATAAAAATATTTGACGACCACAACATTTCATTAAAATTTATTTGCTAAGTAAAAATGTCAAAACTTCTTGAAAGATGTTTGAAGAAAAATAATATAGACTTTATTTCATGTAAAGGACTTTACACACTTTTGAACGATATGAAAGACCCTGTTTTGTTTGTTCGTGTAGACAAAGGAAAGTTCTATGTCTTTACAAATATTTGAACTTCTTAGACAGAGAACTTCAAGAAACGCCATGTGAAAGTTTAGATGAAGTTCTTCTCCACTTTCAGAAAAACTTTTAAATATATATAAATGGCAGAAGATATAATGGTTTATACTATTACGACTAAAAACCCTGAGTCATATAATTCTATAACAACAAACTTACAAAGTCCTCAAGGACGATATTGTAAACTAACCTTAAACACAATGACGACTAAAGCCTGTTTTGCTCTTTTGACACCAGAAGACTTTATTGTTGTGAATGGTAAAAAATACTCCTTTGAAGATACTTACTCAGATATACCACCAACAGGTTTTGTTGACTTATTTAATACTTTAAGTACGGGTGTAACATGTGCTGCAACTAGAGCAGGTTTCATTATGTTTGGATGTCCGACTGAGTTTACTATAAACGATATGAGCTATAATACAAAACTTATTTCTGGTTTTTACTACCAACAGTTTCCTATAACAGGAAAAGGTGTCATACAAGGTTTGTCTATTCCATTGACTTTAAGCACACCTATTTTATATATTGTTTCAAACTTAGGTTCAAAGTGCTATTCGAATGTCGACAGAAACTACTATGACCAAAAGATACTTATGCGTATAAACAATACTTCTCTGCTGGTTTGCCTATTGTTCATTCGAATGCAGAATTTTCAACCTTAGTGAACTCAAACACTTTGGCAAGTATAACGTTGACATTAGTTGACGCAAACTTTGTTCCTGTAAAACTTTTATGTCCTATGTATTTGTCAATGACGGCAGAAAGTTTCGAATTGGAAGATGCAACTGGTGAAAGTATTGTATTACAAGAACAACTTCAACAACAAATAGCTCAAGAACAAAAATGCAACAAATGCAACAAATGGAACAACAAAGTCAAGAATAAAAAAAAATTTTTTTTATTTTTATAAAAATGTACAGAATAGATGTTTCAGATTTTTATGACTTCCAAGCATTCAGAAATATGTGTCCATTTCGAGACTATAACAAAGCAGTCGAGAATTTGAAACGTTTAGTCATTTATGTTGACTCTGCCCCAGAATGTTATGTTATGAAAGAATGGGATGTTGTCTTTAACAAACCAAGAGCAACAATAGTGTCTGAACAAGAATGTAGACAGAAACTTAAGAAAATAAAAGTTGTACAAGTTGGAATGAAGATGTTAGATGCTTGGGATATCTTATTTCAAAGTTAGAAGATTTTTCAGTTCGAGGTATAAAGTTTTATACACCTTCTCCAAACTTCTATTCTATCTTCACTGGATATAAATACGAACAAGTAGAATGGAAAGAAAATATTATAGAAGCTTGGTTAGACCATGTCAAAGAAATATATATGCAATGGAAACGAAAGAGTCTATGAGTATCTTATGTTGGTTTGCAAACATCTTACAACATCCAAGTGCTAAAAATGAAACTGCTCTCATTATAATTTGGAAAACAAGGAACTGGTAAGAACACATTCTTTACAGATATTTTGTGCAAACTGTTAGAAGGTTATTCGAATCCGAATATGACAAACATAGAAAACATCTGTGGCAAGTTTAACTCCTCAATAGAGAATATGAAACTTATAGTTTGCAATGAACTTCAAGTATAGATACAACAAAAGTTTTGAACTCAGATGCTTTGAAGAGTCTTATAACAGACAAAGTTGGAGTTGTTGAAAGAAAGTATAAAGACCAAAGAGTTTGTGAAAATGTTGCAAACTTCATTATGGTTTCAAACAATGCTGTTCCGATGAAGTTAGAAAGTTCTGACAGAAGATATGTAGTTGTCAGAACGTCAGATTCTCATATGCAAGATACAGAATATTTTGACGACTTAGGCAGAACTTTGACATCTGACTTTTACAACCACTTGTTCTCATATTTTATGACATTAGATATTTCTAAGTTCAATCCAAGACAAATTCATACGCGAAGAGAGACAAACATTGTTAGAAGCAAACAAGAGTGTATATGAACTGTTCATAGATGAAACTGACTTTGTGTCATTAGATGAAAGGTCATTGTACGATTCGTATAAACAATATTGTCAAGAATATGGTTATATGACAGCTTCTAAACGAACATTCTTGGCAAATGTCAAAAGTCTTTTAGACGTACAGAAAGGTGTATATACAAAGAAAATTTTTATGAGTAAATTTTAAAAAAAATATTTTTTATCCGATAGAAAAAGATGGCAAAATTCATCTCAGTAAATAAGTACATGTCAGGACTTAAAGAAGAACTAGACCCATTCACATATTTGAATGTTTACTTCTACCATTTTGAAAGTCTTCATCAGCAAGTTTGGAACATCGAACCAGTTAAGTTTGCTATTGTGACTAAAAATGGTGCGAAATTTGAAGACTTAGAGATAGAAGGTTTGTTAGCAGTCAAAGAAAATTTTGACAGAAGGTTCTAAACCTTAAAGAAGGCAAAGCATACAAACTTGTTATACCTTATGAACCAAAGAAGACAGACGACTATGAATATTATGAGTCTAAGATAGTTGAAGTTCAAGGTAAATTGGGTAAAAAGATTTTAGAGTCTAAGCAGTGTTTGCCCCTAAAGAGGAAGAGAACATTGACATTGACCAGAAATGTTCTAAAAATAAAAGTTTATTTTTACATGTCAAATTTCTTTTCTCTGGAACTGGTTCAGGTTCTTTCTTCTCTTCTTCTACTTTCTTTTCTTCTTTTACTTTCTTTTCTTTCTTTCTCTCTTCTTCTTTTCTGGTGGAGTTATGTCAAATTTGGCGCAACTATATTTATGTAAAGTTCTTTGTCCTTTAATAGCTCATCTATTCTGTTTTCTATTTCATCTTCAAGAACAGCGCATGTGTCTTCTTTGCATTCTAAGAAGTTTTTGTTGGACTTCATCTCTCCAAGAGGCGTCATCTCTGTCAACAAGTCTGTCATTGACAAATTTTAAGACTGCTCTGCTTAATGTTTTATGGTTCTTGTCATATTCCAGAAACAGAACTTTAGAACAAATTCACCTTTCTTGTTTACACTATGTAAGATTTTATGGTCGACAGATGTTTTGCTGTCGAAAAGCTTGTCTCGAATATAGATAGCGAAATCGCTAGACATTTTCTAAAAGATAAAAATTTTAATTTTTCTAAAAATATGTTAGAAAAAAAGTTTGCTGACATTGACAAGAAATTTGAGAATGTTTTAAATAAGAACAAGAGGAAGTTAGAAAATGCTCAGATAAAGCCTATACATGACAAGTTCTTATTTGCTCAGAATGGTATAACAGGTCTAATTGCACCACCTGGGTCGGGTAAGACTTTCACTTATCTTAAAATGGCTGCACAACAACAAGAACTAGATGAGAAGAACCCATTCTATGAGTTAGTTGTTATTTGTAGTACTTCGGGTCAATTTGACCAAACCGTCAATTCGTTCAAAGATATTATAAAGAAGTCTAAGTTAGTATGTATAAAAGACTCTGAGTTGTTAGATTGGATAAAGAAGTACCAAAGAAGAGTTTTGAAGTACAATGCTATAAATGAGTATATAAATTCTAAGTTTAAAGACCCAAATGAGGAAATGCAGAGAATATTAGAGAAGAAACACTTCAGAAACAAACAGAAAGAGATAGAATACATTTCGAAGAAATTGCAATCTTACGATTGGAAAACGTACCCTCATAGATGTCTTCTTATCTTAGATGATTTCGCCTCTCATCCTTTGTTAAAGAATAGAGAACAAGATATGTGTCGAATTCTTAAGAAGCTCAGACACTTTAACATCTCAGTTGTCATTTGTGTACAGACAGCAAAGAGTTTAAGTAAGGATGTTAAAAGAATACTTACTGACATTATACTTTTCCCCGGATTGTCCGAAGACGATTTCATGGAACTTATGAAAGAGTCCATGGCAGGTAAGTTTGACAGACATGAACTATGGAGAAGTACAAAGTCATACAAGACCCTCATACTTCTTTCAGAATTCATATCTACGCAAACAAAGTTCAAATTGTAAAAAGTCAAGCGTAAAAATAAAGAGTTCATTTACTCTACTTGTTTGAAGTTGTCAAAATACTCTGTTATTTTTTCCTTTAACAATGGCAAATCTTCTTTGAAGGTAAGTATTGTACAACCTTTCATATCATAGTGTGTTTGAGGTAAAGTATCTTGAACTATTTGTTTCACATCTTCATTTGGGGTCATTGAAATCGGTAAGTTTTCGCGATAGAACCAATTTCTGTCAGATTTGTAAATCTTAGCAAGGTCGTAAAGCTTTTGTTGTTTCTTCTGACTAAATGCAACATAACCATATCTTTATCTTCTTCATTTTCCATCTCTTCAGTATAAATCATATACTTATAGTTCTTTTCCTTTCCTTTTGGTACCGAACGTGGTATTCTTTTCTGAATGCTTTTGTCTTTTGCTTCAAGCTTGTTCTCTAGCTCTTCACGTTCTTGTCTATGAATTTCGTCAAGAAGTCTGTAAACATGCCATGCATAACGAGGCGAAGCCCACATTGCAACAGCATTTACAAGAAGTCTATGTACATAATATCCTCTCAAACCGTTTAGCAAATTTTTACGATTTTCGTACGGAATCTCGACTCGCGGTTTTCCTCGGGTCGCAAACATATGAGGAAATTCTTCTAAAAGTTCTTTTGTCTGTTGGTTTTCAAACCAATGATGTGCTTGCTTTGTAGAACGAAGAGCATTCAAAATACTTTGCATTTGGTACATGTCATCTTTGACTGAACGAATGAGACGTAACTGTTTGTTATACTGTATGTACTCATATTCTTCATTTATAGCTTCATGAACGATAGCAGTTGTTGTGTTCTCTGTTGTTGACATATCTGTCTTTACATACAAAATAAAAAAATAAATAAAAATAAAACTAACTTTATTTTTTCTATCTTAAGGAAATTCATGATTTTCATAGAGTTTTGGCGACTACGTTTTTTTACGTACTCGCTGTTCTTCACTGTTTTCATGAGTTTTAGGCGACCCAGATAAAAGTCGGTCTCGCTGTTCTTCACTGTTTTCATACGGAATCTCTACCCTCGGTTTTCCGAGGGTAGCAATCTTATGCCATTTTACTCAGATTTTTGTGCTGAATTCAGCAAAAATAATGTTTAGGTGAAGAGGTGCGATCTCACCTGTTTTTTCACCTGTTTTTTCACCTCTTGAATTTTCATGAATTTTCCCGAAATAAAAAATAAAGTTAGTTTTATTTCATTTATTTTGTATGTAAAGACATGATTTCAGGGATTTTTTTGACGAAGTGAAGGTTGACACTTCGTCAAATTTTAGCGTTATTTTTTCTATCTTTCACAAAAGACCAAAAATAAACGCTTTACATGTATTTTTCAGCAACTTCGTCAAATAATTTTATAGCTTTATCTATCTCATCTACTTCAAACGTTTCTTTACCTTTTATGGGAGCACCATACATTTTCTCAAACTTTTCGAGTAGTTCTGTTTCAGCAGCTCTCATATCATTAGCAAACACAACCTTGACTATATTGACTGTACTGTCATATCTTAGAGTTATATTATATGTTCTTCCTATCTTATATCTCTTTGTATTGAAGTCCTTCGGTTCTGAACGATGTAAAGTAAGCCTTCACTGCAACGTTCCGTATCGAATGAACCATATGTTATGAAGTTATATCCAACAACTGGGTCTAACCATAACAAAACTATTGGTATAAGACTTTTGTCGATGAGATATGCTGCAGTTCCATAGAATTTTACCGATATCATAAGCTCAGGATTTCTTGTCAAAATTTTCTGAGTAGAAGCATTTCTAACCCAGTCCTTCGGTTTCTTTCCAGATGGAGATATAATGTCTGACAAAGAATATTTGTTGTATTTCTTTGAGTATCTTACGTTTAAATCACCTATTCTAACCACTTTGGTGTCATTGTCTATCTTTCTAACTGTTTCAAACTCAATGTTTGTCATTTCTGTTCTTACATACAAAATAAAAAAATAAATAAAAATAAAACTAACTTTATTTTTTCTGTCTTAAGGAAATTCATGAAATTTGGTCATTTTTCAGCAAAAATATATTTTAGGTGAAGAGGTGAGATCTCACCTGTTTTCTCACCTGTTTTCTAACCTCTTTTTTTCACAAGCGTTTTACATGAATTGTACGATGTATATTTGAAATCCTAAACAGTTTTGTAGCTTCTATTTCTTCTTTTAGTACATCGAATGTTTTAACAATGCCGAAAGTTTCTTTATATTTCTTCTTGACGTCAGATAGAAGGAAATTTTCTGCTGTTGGATAGTTTTTGTCAAGACTTCTTCGTAAATGACCAAAAATATATTTTATGTTAGAATGTTAGATCTCACCTGTTTTCTCACCTGTTTTCTCACATGGTCTAAAACATACAAAACTCATGAATTTTGTGCTGAATTCAGCAAAAATAAAGTTTAGGTGAAGAGGTGAGATCTCACCCGTTTTCTCACCTGTTTTCTCACCTCAGTTATTTTATAAGCGTTTTACATGGTAAACGTTATTTTTGGAATTTTGTGAAAACTCAACGGTTTGACACATGCCCTAAAAATTATTTTACTCAGAATTTTGTGCTGAATTCAGCAAAAATATATTTTAGGTGAAGAGGTGAGATCTCACCCGTTTTCTCACCCGTTTTTTCACCTCAGTTATTTTATAAACGTTTTACATGAATTGTACGATGTATATTTGAAATCCTAAACAATTTCGTAGCTTCTATTTCTTCTGTCAGTATGTCAAAAGTTTTAACAATGCCGAAAGTTTCTTTATACTTCTTCTTGACGTCAGATAGAAGGAAATCTTCTGCTGTTGGATAGTTTTTGTTCAGAAATTCTAACATATCCATTTTATTTTCTGCTGGTTTTTCTGCTTCTTTCTTTAAGTCTGCATAGTCGTTTCTCATACGTTCTATCTCTTTGACGGAGTAGTTATATTTCCTCATTGCTGCTTTACATTTAGAACATTGCGGGTTCATTTTTGCGTTATATTCTGAAACCTTACCTGCTAAAACAACTAAAGCGTCAATTGCTCTCTTCATCTCAAAAGTTGCTGGTTTTATTTGTTTGTTCCATACCTTACCTCTTCTATCTTTATCTCTTATCTGCCATACACATTCAGCAACTAACGAAACAAAGTTGTCGTAGGTCTTAAATTCTTCAGATTTATATATGTCAGAAACATTCTTATATAACATGTCGCAATCTTTGTCCATAACCTTATGGTTGCAATGAAATCCTAGAAACTCATAGTTTACCTTTCGTATGAACTTCTTTATTTCTACTGAGTCAGTTGCTTTGACTTCAATTTCGTCGAATTCAGGAATGGTTAGTTTTTGTTGCTGAATTTCAGGTAGTTTAGGCAAATGGTCGATGAGGTCCTCCATTTCATAAAGATACTGTTCATTTGTTTCATCTTTCGCACTACAGTCTAAATTACTTGTTAAAAGTTCCTGCTTTATCTTCTGGATTTTTGTTTCGAAAGTATATGAAGAAGGAATGAAGCTTTTCATCTCTACTAACATAGATGTTGGATTCATAACTAACGAGTTTGGTACTGTTGTTGTTTGAACTGTTGTTGTGCCGATTGTTGAAATCATATCTTTTATACAAAATAAAAAAATAAAAAAAATAAAACTAACTTTATTTTTTATTTCGGGAAAATTCATGAAAATTCAAGAGGTGAAAAAAGAGGTGAGAAAACAGGTGAGATCTCACCTCTTCACCTAAACTTTATTTTTGGGTCCTTTACACTCATTACGAAGAAGTCTTGACAAAACATATACGATGAAGTCTTGACAAAACATGTACGAAGAAGTCTTGACAAAACATTTACGTTTAGTTTACGAAGAAGTTTTGACAAATTCAAGAGGGTGAGAAAAAAGGTGAAAAAACAGGTGAGATCTCACCTCTTCACCTAAACATTATTTTTCAATACTTTTTCAGCACTTTTCCGTAGTTATATATGAAAGACAATTCGAGATAAAAGTCATAGTACAATGGAATAATATGTTGCACACCATTTGTTGTGAACCAAACTTGAAAGTCAGAGAAACTGTTACTAGGTGGTTCGTAGAATTTAGAAGCAAAGTCATAAAAGTCCTTACCAATACATAGAAAACTATTGTTGCTTGAACTGAA
This sequence comes from Trichomonas vaginalis G3, assembly GCF_026262505.1. NCBI lineage: Eukaryota > Parabasalia > Trichomonadida > Trichomonadidae > Trichomonas > Trichomonas vaginalis. The sequence goes on from NC_067207.1 coordinate 17,719,462, forward strand.
ACTTGCATGACACATAACATTTTGAGGGTCAAACACGTTTCTATAAACCATCAAATCTGCTGGTGGAAGTATAAATTGAAATGGACCATCTGGTGGTAATGGTTCGTTCTGGTTTAGTAACCGAAGAAATTGTGCCCAAGAACGTTTGTCTACTTCCCAAAATAAAAACTCTGTATCTCTTGGAGGGTTAATTTCAATCTTTTGAAATGAAACGGTGGAGTTCATCTTGTCATATTCTAGTTTCAGATAGTATGTTCCATTTAGTAAAGAGTCGTGTTTTTCTTGAAATTCCCAATAATATTTGTTCATTTGAGTTTGAAAGTCATTTAGAGTTTTCTCAAGACTTTCGTCTGAACGAACTGTAAAGATTCTCATTTCGTCAAATTTGTCTATTAGACCATCAGAACCTTTATACTGCCCATGAAAATATACTGCGAACATAAATGCGTTAGTTCTATTTGAAAACAAAACTCTTCTAAATCCTATTGCCTTTGCATCTGAAGGACTTTGAAGCCAACGAATTGGATAGTCAAACCTGTATATTCGGGATGAAATTTCTTCATCTGATATTGTCCTACCAGCATTTGTAAAGATATAGTCTAACGGTTTTGTATCTGCTACTTTTGTTCTTTGTTTTTCAACCTGAAGCATTTAATATATGTAAAAATATATTGTTTTAAAATGGTATGCCATATAGCTTCTTGAATTTGTTAAGAAGTATTTGAACGTTTTTTCCATCTGTATCTCTAGTGTTTACATAAGCATAGCCCGCCTTAGTAAAATATACTTGTAATTTCCTATAGTTTACGCCGGTATAAAAGTAGAAAGAGTCTTGTTCTTCGCTATAGTAGTAAAACTCAAACGTATGCTTGCCATAGTCTGTAATTTCAATTGTTTCATCTTCTAGTTCGTCGACAAATTCGAATACAATATCTCCAAATTTGCCTTTGTTCTTATTGTTTTCAGAACAAGTGACCCAACGTAAGTTTTCAAGTCTATTGTCGTTTCTTATATGGTTTATATGGTCTACAAAAGGTAAATTGTTAGGATTCAGTATAAAATGAGTTGCAATGACAACATGTTTAAGATAGTGTTTTCCACCCATACTAACTATAGCATATCCGTCATTCCCTCCATTCGCTTAAAACTCTTTTTGTCTTTTTGTTTCTGACTTCAAATGACTCACAACAGTGAATTTCATATTTCTCATCTAACAAAAGTTTCCAACGGTCTTCTCCAACAAACTCAGCGTACATTTCAAATAAAATAAAAAAATGTCACTTTTAAAAAATAAATTTTTACTTCATGCAATGTTCACTAACATCGAAAGGCATGTCCATAAGACGTTCTTCTTCTAACCTCTCTAGTCTGTTTGGATAATTTGCACGTGCTGTTTCCAAATCCATTTCGTAGCGAAGACCAGCCAGTTTGTCATAGACTTTTATGGGTCTTCCCTTCCTATATTTAAACTTCTTCGAAACTCTCCAACCATATCTTTGCAACTCTGCTTTTATTCTAGCAGACTTTCTATTCATTCTATATGGGGGCATTTTTATAAAAATAAAAAAATGTTTTTTTTCTTTACTTTACATAACCACCTGCTGCCATAAGTCTTTGACGCCAACCCATACCAGCTAATGAAGGTTGACTTGGTTTAGTTTGGAAACTAAACTTTGGTTTTGGTTTATCTTCAGTTTTTGGTTTTTCTTCTTCTATCGGTTTTTCGTCACTTTTCGGTTCCTCTGATTTTTCCCCACTTGCAGGAACAGTTGTGTCGTCAACATCTTCATAAATATCATATGCCATTTGTTTTTGTTTTCCTTTCAACTTTTTGTGTTTGTTGTAAAGTTTAGAATATTTCGACTCTAAGTCAATGAGATGTTCTATAATGAACTGTTGGTCAGTGAAGTAAACTTTTCCATCTGTTGTCTCGAAAGCTCCTTCAGACTTCAATATTTTATTTGTGAGAGTCTGTTTCTTTTTTGAGATACTAGCCGTTCCATTTTTATGAAAAGTGACTTTGTAGTTAGGGTTTGTATTTCCAGACCTGGCACTTTCTATTATTGAATTTTTCTCTTCATCTGTAAGTTCTTTGACAGGTTTTGACAATGGTTCTGAACTTTTTGTTTGTGGTGTCAAATCTACCGTTTCAACTTCTTCGGTCATTTCATCTCAGTAAAAAATTTTAGTTTGGTTTGTTTTCAACTGGTTGTTGTTGTTTTTTAAGTCGGTCTAAAACTTCCTGAGGTATAGGAAGAACTTGACAAACACATTGTGTAACTGCTGGAAGTCGACAAATCCATCTTGAACCCATTTGTCTCAATGCTGTATTGTTCATTTCATCTCAGTAAAAAACTTTACATTCCCCACGTTTGAGGCGGTTGAGGTTGGTTATTGTTTACCCATTGTTGTGCATGGTTATATCCTCTGTTAAAGAATCTTTCACCTTGGTCCATATAGTGTCCTGCTTGGTTATAGTAGTCATTTGCTTTGTTATAATAGTTTCCTGCTTGTCTTCCTACATTGTCCATCCATCCTTGAACTTTTCCTCTTGTTTCAGGATTTGGAATAAGATTTGCTGCATCTCGTGCTACATCCCAACCTTTCTGTACAGTTTGTATAATAGGTTGTGCTTTCTCTTTAAGTATACCTAATGTACTCAAAATCTTCCTTCCAACTCCAAATACACCTCTGGCTATTGTTCCCACTGCGGGCAAAAATCTGGATGCAACTCCTGCTAATGCGCCAAATAAACCCATTTCTTATGGGTTAAAAAATGACGAATCCAAACAAGGACCCCTATGTTTCTAAAGCGACAAAGAAAGCACTCATGATAAAAATCTTTAGTTCAACACCAAATGCTTGGTTTATGGATATCTTGGAAAACATTCCGAGGTATAGAGAAGATGGACCACCATACTGGCTAATATTTGTCGGTCAAAACACAAATACTGTGAAGCCATACCATTATGGTCCAAAAATATTTTAGATGTGAAAACTGCTTTGACAATATTCGTTGACAAATACCATCCAACAAAACTGACATCTGACTGTGAAAGTTCTTTCAAATCAGATGATGTAAAAAACTATCTGCGTTCAAAAAATGTAAACCAATATTTCATTGTCGACCAAAACCATTCTGCTCTTGGTGTCATTGACGGTTGTATAAAAATGTTAAGAGACTTAAACCAACCACAAGGTGGTGAAGCAAATGAAATGTCATATGACGACAAATATAGACACTTCTCCATGGCAAAGATGAGACAAGTTTTAAATATTTACAATAGCCGTAAACAAAAAGGTTTGGGAAACCACTCCCCCGAAGAAATGAAAAACAACCCTGACTTAGAGAAAGACTATATATTTAATAATTTAGTCAAAAGAGACAAACAAGAAAGAATGCCGGGCTTCAAACTTCAGAAAGGTGACAAAGTAAAAATAGAAATACCCAAACGCGACCCATATGAAAATACTATTGACTATGACAACAATGGGAACCCGACAGGTACTCACATTCGTGTTCGTAAAAATAGAAGAAAGTATACAAGAGAATATTATGAAGTTTTAGGCAAACATGGCAAAATGTACACACTGCAAGCAGAAGATAAAACTACTATTGTCAGACCTCGTTTCAAACTTGTCAAAGTTCAAGGTGGTATACTTTCAAAGACAGTTCCTAACAAATATAAGACAACTCCTGACGAATATGCTAAAGAAGTTGAAAATGACGACTAAGCAATTCTATACCATGCGTAAACTGTCATGTAAGGTGGCATGTAGTCTTTACTTTGTCCCGTTGTTTGCGTATATCCCGAAACGCGATGTGTATGGTTTCCATCTCCCTGAGTGTCACCCCAAAAACAATTTATAGCAAACTGAACGTCGTCTTTAACATCATATCCTTTACCTTTTTTCATTGCTGACCAATCCCAAAATTTATGCTTATGCCAACCTGCTTGAGATGTACTTAAATCTATGTAGTGACTGTGCGCAGGTAAATTTTCACCTGAAATCGTTTTACTTCCTCCTGTTTCCTTTGAAGAGTTTGCACAATACAAAAACCTGTCAACTATTTGTTCCCATGCACCAACACCAAACATTACTTGAGGACCTCTTGCTTCCATAGATGTATAAATAGAACCTACTGGGTTCATTAAATCAAACATATGAGATAATATAGGATTGTCTCTTTTGAACTTAAAATATAGTGTAACTATTTCTGGTTTCTTCTGGTTTGTGTCAGAATATTTTTTATAATATAATCTTATGTTTTCGGGGTAGGTAAAATCTTGACTATAATATTTATTTTTGTCATCTATATAATAATATACTATTCTCGTTTTTTCTATTGCATTATATCTTTTATATCTATAATATTCTAAATATAATGTTTGCTTTTTTGGGTCTACACGTGCGTCAACACCATAGTCATAATAATATGGTGCTGGAGCTGGGTTAGGTAATGTCATATCTGCCATTTCATAAACTCTTAAATATTTCTTTTGTTCGTCTCCATATAAGTTTAAGTAACAGTTGTTGTCTAATGGAACTTTAACTTGTGTACCATTATTCTTTATATAGCTTACATACATTTCATTGTTATTTTTCGGAATGAGTTTATACCGTATACCATTTTTTAAGGACTGTACAAACTCCCATCTAAAATATTTATTTTCTTCATTGACAGAAACATCCCCAACAATAGTTTCAATATTTTTTGTTGTTCCTATCAAACTTTGGTATATTTCATTGACATATGTTTTATCTGCTTTATTTTCAAGGCTAACGTTTAAGTCTGTTATTTCAGATATAGAATGTGTATGTCCAACGTCACTTTTCCTGTTTAAGGTTTCTTGTAAGTTTGTAATATTTGCAATGGTATGTGTATGTCCAACGGCACTTTTATTGTTTAAGGTTTCTTGTAAGTCTGTTATTTCAGATATAGAATGTATATGAGTCTTTTTAGAATATTCGTTTTCAGCTCTTGTCACTTCACTTGACATTTTATTGTCAACATATGTTTTGTCTGCTAGTTCAGGATGAGTATGTTCTTTTGTTGCATAAGCATTGTTAGCTCTTTCTTCTTCTTTTGCTATTGCATCGTCTACATATTCTTTGTCAGCTTTGTTGTCAACATCTGCTTTCAAAAGAAGTTCATTTATAGGTTTCTCGTTTAAAGTTCCTTTTGTTGGATTTATACAGACAGTATGGTTCTTATTGTCTTGAAACAGAAACTCATCTGTCATTGGGTTTAATGTCAGTTTTAAGTTTCCTTCTTTCAATGACTCAGATATCTTAGAATAGTTTGAAAAGTTTGTTGTGTTCTTATTTAGAGCTTGCACAATGAGTTGTCGGTTGTGTTGTATTTCTCTCATGGAAGCAATATCTTTCGACATTTTTATTCTAGATAAAATATGCTTCCAATAGAAAAAGAAAATTCAAGAGTTGCTACAACTAAACCATTAGATGAACTTTTTACTAATGTCGGTCAAAAGTTTGAGACAGAGACCGTAAAGCATGAAGGCTATCGTTTTGACTACCCATTAAGATGGCTAAGAGACCCATCTGTCACAAAAGCTATTGGCTTTCGTAGAATGAAGTTTGTGTCTGTAGAAGATAAAAGTTTTCCATTTATTGTAAGGTTTCATATAGATTATATATCTGAAGGGAAACGAAAAATGTGGGAAGAAATTGAGCTAATACAAGTTGACCTTTCATCTTCTCTACAGACTGCGTTAAAAAATATAGAAGATAAAATAAATTCATGTTATGCAAAATATGCTGATGAATATGCAAATACCGAGAGCACACTTTATGTGAGAATTGTATATGACAAACAAAATTCACAAGTGTCATTTCAAATCTACGAAGACAATCCAAAGAAAGACGAACAAATATATACAGAATTCACTGCAATGTCATGGTATTATTTGCAAAGAATGTTAAATCAGAAAGTCAAACTTCCTTTAGCAAATATTTACAGTCGATATGCAAGAGATGAACCATATTTATTTAAAGATGTTTTCGACCCAGCTGCTATTATTGTTCATGCTTCATTTTCTGGCGCCCAAAACTCTTTCTTATGCTTGGCAAATGACTTTTACGAAAAACCTACAAAGTTATACGAACCACCAAGTGGAAGTATTTCAGACTTTCAAGTATGGTTTACTACAGATGGAAGAAAAAGAATAATTCCATTATACCATGCGTTTTACTTAGAACTTAGTTTCATATACAACTACTATCGAACGGTAAAAATATAATTTTTTAATACGGTTGAGGTGTTGGATTTGGTTGCCAACTAGACTGTGGTGCAGGTTCAGGCTGTTGTATAACAGGAGCTTGTTCTTCTGGTTCAGGGTCTTTAGGTATAATACCAACAAACTGACCTACTCTTTTACCAATATTTTTGACTCCGTTCCAAATTCCTCTTCCTACGGTTTTTATTCCATTCCATATACCTCTTCCAACATTTCGAAAGAAGTTTCCAATACTACTGAAGAAACCCATTTTACTATATGTAAAAATCTAATGTCCGCCTAGTCTCTTACGTTTCCTGTTGAGTTCCATAGCATTCTTTAACTGGAGCTCATACATTCTGTTTCTCCTCTGGTAGAAAACATATTCTGGGTCAACTCCTGTGTTCGCGTCATCTGCATAAAGTTGTTTATATCCCACTTCAGGGTTTGTATAAAACTCTTTCCATCTCATATTTGCATACCATGGTGGCAAACCTAACGCAGCGTCATTTGACATGGCAGTTTGCATTTGTACATCTGTTGGCACTTGACCATAGTTTGCCATTGCAGTTTGTATTCTAACTTCATTTGGAATATTCTCTGGGTTTGGTTGTCCAGGTTGCTGTGCATTCGCTAAGTTCTGTGCGTCCATTTAATATTAGATAAAAATATCTCTTACGAGTACATATACTGAACATTTGCAGGCATTGGTTCATCTTCATATTCTCTGTACTTTTCTGCCACGTCAAAGAAATAAATGACACAATGGAAAAAACCTAAAACAAGTAGTCCGATTTCAAACCACATTTACTTACTAATAAAATTTCTTTGTTATGACACTTTCTCCAGTTTATAGGACCTCTCTCATATTCTATCTTGTCATATATAAACTCATAGTCATGTATGTCCTCTAACCATCTCATAACGGTTTCCAAACCACTTTTATCGGATGTAAAGTAAAAGCATGGATGGTTATGTAAAACGTCTAAAGTTTCTAAAGAGTCTCTCAAAGTCCAGTCTACTTGGTATTGAAAATCCCATGTGTTATAGAACGGCGGGTCCACTATAAAGAAAACATTTTCCTTGTCTTTATATTTTTCATACAAATCTGTCCAATGACATCTCACAAACTCTATACCCTCAATATATTTTTCTATGTCCTCTTTGAAAACATTTGTATAGTTAAGATATAAAACTTTTGACATAAGTGTTTCAATGTCATGAACTCTTATAGCACCACTATATAATAGTCTAGCAGATATACTATCCCAGTCTATATATTCTGCTTTTTTCAAAACCTCTCTCACAATATTTTTCTTATCTAATGGTATACGTTCCATCTTACCTATAGGTATCTTTTCTTTTAACTCTTTCAATATATTGTTTGTGTCTGGTATATGTTTGAGACGGTCCATATAGTTGTCGAAGTCATTGCATATAATCTTTGAGTCAGGAAATACGGTATGACATAAATGGGATATATAGAAACTTCCACCGAACAAATCTACAAATGTTAGACCATTCGGTAGTTTCTTAAGTTCTCTCAATATAATATCTTTACATTTACTCTTATTTCCAAAGAACGGTAACGGTGGTTTTGTAAAATTCATTTATATATAATAATAAAAATGTTTTTACCCGAAAAGTGACAGAAAAGTGACAAACCATGAAAACATATATAATTTGTGAAAAGTGAAAAATTATATAATGTTTTCGACCCAGAAGAAGGCTTCTTCCCAGAAGCAATGGAGGAAGAAGAAGAGTCCTCCGAATTCACACCAGAAGACTAACAATTTTCCGAATAAAAACTTCATTTATACTAAACATCTTCGGGGCTAGAGGGCACGAAGTGCCTGGAAGCCCCACTACCTTTTTTTTTTTTTTTTTATTTTCAGTTCCAAACTTTACCAAAGACTGAAAATAGTCGTCGAAATTTTTAGAAAAAGTGAAAACGCAATTACTAGATATTCCTTTGACATAAAGTTCCATTTACTCATTGTCTGTAGCGGTACAATTAAATCAAATATATCATCAGACTTTTGTATTCTATATCTTTTTATCTAATTATTGCTGATCAATCTCTTTTGTTGAATGAATTCAAGCAGAAGTTCAAAAACCATAATCTAGACCATCATGTTTGCATGGAAAACCTCTAGAATTAACAATAAATGATACCAAAAAATTCAAATTCATCAAAATTTTAAATAAAAATGTTGCAAGTTAACAATTATTGTGATGATTCTAGCGTATATCCCTTCTAGCTAAGATATTCCATTCAAAACTATTTACATAATTCGGAACTCTGGATCCGCTAATTCAATAAATTCAAACAAACTTTCTCAATTTGCGATCCAAAATTTTCAAAATTCATAGTTTTAATTTACACACGAAATCTAATTAAAAATCAAAACTCATTGAATTAAAAATTTAAAATTGAATTGATTTGTAAATTTTTTTCTAAAAATTGTTTTTCTCATTCACACTGATTTCGTTATTTTGTTCTTTAGCAGCTAGTGTTCAAATTCCACATGGAAGTTCATATGTTTCAATAAAAAGCACTCCAGAGCTTCTCCAATTTCCAGAAAGTGCTTATGGCTACCCAATTTACGTTGTTATGCTAAACTCTGATAATTTCATTCTCACTAATGGCTCATTGCTTAATAAAGTCTATAAAGATCCAGAACCTTTCTATATTCAGCCAGCAAATTCACAAACAACACTTTTATACGTACAAACTTTCGAAATTGATCAATCATGTAGTACAATTGATTTCGTTCTTAATTACTACAAAGATTCGGTTCAGATAACATCAGATTTAATGAAAGACTCAAAATCTTATTGTATTGCTTTTGCAAGCTCTTCTTACATGAATTATTACTTCTACAAAGAATCTATGACAAATGACATCCCGTATATTTACAATTCCTATAATACTTATTCATATGCAGTTTCTTTGTCTTATTACAACACTTATTCAATAGGAATGACAAAATTCTGCATATTTAAGCTTACTACAGGCACTCTAGAACATACAGGATCCGCTGGATTAAGTACAATGTCTTTTTATTCTGGATCAAGTACAAATATCGTAACAAACGGAATTTATTACTATCTAGGAGTTAGTCATATTCTCCCTCAATCAATTAACTCTAATTCTGAACAAGAAAGAACAATTAGTGTAAATAACGACTATATACCACTCCAACCAGGTTCTTACAGCCTTACATTCGCATCAGGACAATCATATCTTGTTAACTCATCATCTTTCGTTATATTTCATACACCAAAATCAAAAAATTCAAATGATGTCACAGTTACAGCGAAATCTGGCAAGAATTCCAAGAAAATATTGGGAGACACAAACATCTATGCCGTTTTCTACGAATCTCCTGGCCAAATTATACTCAATACAACTAAAAAATATTCAACAGTTCTTATGACGGTTTTTTCATCGACAAACAACGATGAAAAGTGCGACTCAAGAATTGTATTGCTCGGAAATACATCACAGACCATTATAACTGATAATTTTCCGAAAGAATATCAACTTGATGAATTTTTCATCGCAAAAAAGGACAAACACTACTGTTTTTATTCAGCATTTGTACCGGGATATGTAAATATTACGACAGAAGAGCTTGGATCCCTTTCTGCGACAACTTATGATACAAGTGACTACTATTACTCAACGTATACCTTAAATATATACCGCTATCCTGTCTTGTTTATTGTCAGTCGTATTTATTCCAGCTCCGATTACGGCGCATTTGTTATTTTTTCCAAAAGTTTTGAATATGGCTACAAATCTGCTATATTAAAGGACGATTCGAAGGCAGATTCGCGATTTATATACATATCTGACTACGATCCCACAAAATACATTATAATTGGTGTTATTTGCGGTGTTATATTTATTATTTTAATTGTTTTGTGCATTGTTTGCTGTTGCTGCAAGAAGAAAAAGAAAGTTACTGGAGAGAATGAGAATTGCTCTTCTTCATCATCTTCTGAGAACAGAATTCGTGTAAGTTCTGGAGGGAACCACATTTTATACAGAACTCCCCCTCAATATCCTCACCCTCCAAATTTGAACTACGAAATACAGCCTCCACAGTACAGTCCTGAGCCAATCAACCCGTATATGGCTCCTGTAATCCCAGAACAACCAAGAATGTACTATCCTGCAATATCACAAGAAGATTCAAACTTGAAGTTGGATTATGTCAATGGACCAATACATGATCCGAATGGATACATACCACACAGCATTCCTAACTCAGGACGAGACCAAATTTATCCCCAAAAACCAGATAATATTGTAACTAATCCTTATGAATAAACTGTTTTTATCATGTTTCTACAATTTTATAATAAAAATGCTTCAAATAGTTTATAATTTAAATTACTTCTGATTTTTGTTGATTTGAATGGAATTTTCAGATTTTGCAATCGTAAATTTTGAAAAAAAGACAAGAAAAATTATTTGAATTCACTTGAATTATAAATTTGTTATCGTTCTTACACTTTTTGAGCGAAGCTGGAGTTCCCAAAGATATCTGGGAAGAATACTATGGACCACCGGGTGAAAAATACACCACTATCGAATCAAACGAAAAACATACTATTTCTCAAAATTTCTTTTTACTTTCTTCAAACTTCTTTAATTTCACATCGAATGTCATTGATTGCAGTATAAGTTCTATTAAATTCCTTCATTCGATATGCACATATACAAATATTACACGAAGTTCAGGGTACGGTGGTTGCATCTACTTCTATGGCAACAGTTCTATTGTCCAAGACCGATTTTGTTCTATTAAATGCTACACACCAAACAATGGAAAGCATTCATATACAGAAGTTCAAACAGCAACAAACAAAAATTTTGTCAACTTAAGTTCTCTCTATCAATGCGGTCATGATGACAAAGGAGATTCCAGTATATATCATTCTTATGGAGATAAAACTCTTATTTCTACAAACAACACTTATACGAGATGTCAAGGATGGGCTGGTTATCAATTAGAAAATAATCCATCTAATGTTAACTTTTGTTGTTTCATTTCTAATGATAACCAACAAATAAATGCCATTTGCATGAATCATTATAAAACACCTGATTCATTTGTTAAAAATTCAATCTTCAAAAACAACACAGCTCAAATTCAAAATGGAGGTTGGGGTCTTATTACAACATCATATACAAAAGTTACAGTTTCAGAATGTATTTTGATAGGAAACAAAGCAGATCATACTTTTAGTGCTGCTAATAATGGTATTATTACAGTTATACACTGCAGAGGAGATGATTTGTCTGCAAGTAAAACATATAATGGAGGTTCATTTAATACAGATGAAATCGCAACTGATCCATTTGATCTTCCACTTTCACTTCTTTCATTAGGTCAATGCGAAGCAGAAAATCCAATTTCAATCGAACTTATTTTAAATGAAATTGAAAAGAAAAATAGTCATGTTTCTGATGAATTCGGTTATGTAAAATTAAGGATGCCCAGGCGACGTCGACGATATGTAAACTACTCAAAATTAACCTTAATCATATTGCAATGCATGGAATGGAAAGTTTAGAAGCATCTAATATATTAACATTCAAAGTGCTTTTCTGAAGGTGACTTATTGTCTCCCCTGCACCCTTAATTTTAACTCTTGAATGTTTACTTAATTTAAAAAGTTCATAATTAAATCCAATTTTTATGAATTATATCTATTATTGTGATATGAGATTAATATTATCAATTCATGAAGAGTTATTCCGTGATATATATCAATTGAAAGAATAACAAGTTTTTTTTTTGCAAATCACTCCAAATCACTTGATTATATGAATATATGTCAAATATCACTCATAATTAATAACAGAAATTGTACTTTTAATTTGCCAAAAATTGAAAATTTTTCATTTCTCTAGTTTCTTGCCAGAATCAATATAGAGTTCATTTTCAAAAAGTGAAATTATTATTGTGTGGGAAAAAAATATCAAAGTTCCCCACTTAAACTCTATATATATATGACACTGAGCATCATATAATAATTAAAAAAAATCATTTATTCTATATTGGAAACATTGAATTCAGAACATTTCGTTGTCCGTATGACAGATATTCCAAATATCTGTGAATTAGGATAAATGTCTGATACATAAAACTCTATTTCAGAGTTCGAAGGAATCTCTATGTCATCAGAGAAAGTGATTCTTCCACAGTAAAATATTTTCTCCAAAGAAACGCAGTTCGAGAAAGCGCTCACAGAGAAATACTCTGCGGTCGGAGGCAATATCAAAACACGGAGTTTGACACAATCACTGAAGAAATGTTTGCCAAAACAAATGATCTTCGTTTTAGACAAATCAAGAATTTCGATAGTCCTGCATCGTTGGATGAAAAGACCTGAGTCGAATTCAAGTTCTGGCATAGTCAACGCTCTGATTGATGTCGTAGAAAATGCATGATTTGTCAGTTTGTACTTGAGATGTGAGAATATGACTGTCTTCAGAGATTTGCAATTGAAGAAACAGTTCTTTGGGATGAATGTGATTTGACAAAATCCAAAATCGACTTTCTCCAAAAACAAACATTGATAAAATGTGCTTTCACCGATTGATGTAACTGTGTGAGGGAATGTGACGTTCTTGAGACCTGAATTCGCAAAACAGCTTTTTTGGATAGTTTCGAGATGATGAGGCCACTTGATCTCTGTAAGTTTCATGCAATTGTAGAATGCACGTGGTTGTAATGTAGATATATGACATAGTGACAAATCGAGAGTCTCTAAATAAATAGCATTCATGAATCCTTCTTCTTCAATATCAACAAGACTTCGTGGACATATAATCTCTTTCAACTGTGTCCCATGGAATGAATTAGAACCGATAGACTGCAATGTCTCTGATAAAATGATTTCTTTCAGAACTGGACACTTTGAGAAGATGAAACTAGGCAAAATTTTCAAATTTGTTTTAGAAAAATCGATCTTCTCGAGAAGAGGACAAAAGAGTGAATTGCTTTCTAATGTCTGTAAACCATTGAAAACGAGTTCTGGAATGTTAGATGTGTTGAACGCGTTCTCACAACAAACAACTAATGATTCTGGAAAAATGACATTCTTCAGATGTAATGTGTCTGAAAAAACGTTTGGAAGAATCTCGGTCAGATTAGAATGAGACAAATCAATAGTTTCTAATGATGAGTTTGAGAAAACGAATGGGAGCAGTTTGCAGCCAAATGGAACAACTAATCTCTTAATTCGTGTTCCATCAAAGACATATTCTTGAATCTCTTCAAGATATGGTGGTAAATAGATTGTATCTAGACAAAAACAATTCATGAACATTCTCGATTCGAAACAGAATATTTGTGTGTTAGAAAGATTAACAATAGATAAGTTGTGAACGTCAATGAGTCCGTTCCTGATGATCTGAAGACTGTCTGGGAATGTTAAATTATGCATGTTTGTGAATGAAAATGAAAATTCTTTGATCGATGTCAAGTTCTGTGGGAAGTTGATTCGATCGAAGAGAGGACATTTGAAGAACATCATCTTAGGGATCGTTTTCATTTTAGTGTTTTTCAGTTCAACATAAATCAAGTTTGGACAAAATGAGAATGCCATAGATTTAACACGCATAACTGTACTAGGCAAAATAGTATATCGGAAACCTGTTCGTTCAAAACACGATTTTTCGATGTATGTCAAGTTATGTGGGTAATAAATAGAAGATAAATTTGGACAGTTTTTGAATAGATTCGTTGAAAAAACTTCAACTGATGTTTGTGAAAAATCACAAAATGATAAATGTTCGTTGTTCATGAATGTACCTGAACTAACATTCCTCAAACCAATGAATTCGAGATTACGAATGTTAGTGTTACAAAATGATTCTTGACCTAAAAAGCGTAAGTGATTAGAAAAGTTGACTTTGTATAAATTGATGCAGTTCTTGAATGAAAAATCGCCAATGAATGTGATGTTAGTTCGATTGAAAGATATCGATGTTAGTTTCGTGCAATTAAAGAATGCTGAATCTTCGATTGACTGAAGATTTCTTGGGAATACGATGTTTTCGATTGATGAAAATTTGAAACTTTCTTTCTCGATGATTTCGACTGTTTCTGGAATACAAATATTTTTCAAACTGATAGTATTCATAAATAATTGCTTAGAAATGATTTTGAGATGAGTTTCATATATTTTGACATCACGCAAAAGAGTACAGTTAGAAAATGCACCAGGATCAATCGATATCAAATTTCGTGGAAATTCGATTGTTGATAGTGATGTTGAAGAAAATGAAAATTCTCCGATTTCGATCAATTCAGATGGAAGTATGATTTCGATAATATTAGTCATGAAGAAGCAATAATGTGGGATAATTGTTATGTGTGTAGATCTCAAATCAATTGTTGAATGAAGATTTGAATTACAAAATGTAAAATTATTTAAATGTATTAAATTAGAAGGTAAATAAACTGTGATAAGATTACGACAGAATGAAAATGCATTCTCTTTGATTTCTTCGATATTTGTATTCGTGATGTTCAATGATTCAAGACCACAGTTGAAAAATGATGATCTTCCAATGATTTTTGTGTGTTGAGAGATACAAAATATATTCAGTTTGATACAATTGAAGAATGTAAAATCTGGAATGTATTCTGTTTCTAACAATGAAAAATCTGCTTTGATCAATGTAGAAATGTTAGAAAATAATGATTCACAAATCTATTTCACTGATGATGGAAGAGAGATTTCTGATAAACATGTTTGTGAAAATGCGTTATCAGATATGTTTTCTAAATGATGTGGAAACTTGATTGTTTTAAGATTCGTGCATCCGTAGAAGATACTTTTGTTCAATGTTGTGATATTTGTCTCTGATAAATCGATATAATCAAGATTTTTGCAATAAGAAAAAGCGTGACAATAAATATGACTTATATTTTGAAAATTAAAACTCGTAATGATAGTCCCTTTGAACGAAGATTCACCAATAACTTTAATTGTTTGTGGAAGTAAAATTTTTTCTAATTTGTAACAATTTGAAAATATTTCATTTGGAAGTTTTGTAATATTAAGTATTTGCAGATCAACATACTCTAAAGAAGCAGAGTCAGCAAAAGCTCCGTCATTGAATATTATGTTAGATGAATTTGCTAAATATTTTTCAATTCCTGTATTTGAAAAGCAATATTCACCAAAATGAACTACAGATTCTGGTAATAATATGTATTTTAGTTTCGGTGTGTTCAAAAAACAATTATTCGGAATTTTTGAAATACTCGTTTTTGATAAATCAACTGATATAAGAAAATCATTATTCTGGAAGGCGCCAACATCAATTTTTGTAATCTTTCCAACAAATTTTATATCTGTTAATCGTGTATTTTCGAAAGATTTACTACCGATTTCGTTGATTTGATAAAATTCGTTATCAATTTATGTATAGTTTGGTATTACTAGTCTATTCTTTATCTCTGCTGAACAAAAGAAGTCAGATTTGACAACCTTTGTGATTTTGAAAGTATTATTTTTGGAATTTTGACGGAAACATATCTTTTTACACATGACAATTGTACAGTGTTCGATATCGTAATCTGTTTCGTCTGCATCTGCTGATAAAGAATGCAGACAAAAAAGATGAATCAACATTCACCAAAAAAACTATTTCAAAATGAAGAAATTCTACTTCAATATTAAATAAATGACTAGAAAACTTCATGGCAAACAAAAACAAAGTTAAATTGTCTCGTATAAATTTGATAAGATTATTTTTGGCCATATATTAAGAAACTTAGTTTTGATTTGCATAATATGGATTGAGTGACTTTAGGAATTGCTTATTATTGTTTATTTTTGGTTGATTTTGTTGTAAAATTATGATGAAATATGATGAAACAGCTTCATATAATATACGTGAAAGTGTGCAAACTTAGATTCAAAATAATATATCCGAAGTTGAGATAAATTATCTGCTGGATCTTACGCTTTTATGCAACGATTTTAAAAACCATGATGTAATGAATATTATAGCATACGTAAATACATGAATGTTTAAGAAATAAAAACAAACAAATTAAAGATTCCAGAATCGAGGAAGAGGTAAAGATGAAGGGCATTCTAGCTTTGGTGGAGACAAAAATGGTTGTTCTACAATTGTTTTATCAGAACCATCAAGCAGGTTTGATAATTTCCTCAAATTGTATTCGCTCTTACGATATAAGCGTGGGAAGCTATGTACTTTATTAATATATCTTTCGAGTAACTTAAATTTCTCGTTTTTAATTTCCTGTATGTAATCATCTCCGAATTTGCTATTAATTTTGGATTCTGTCCTGAAAGGATCGACTGAACATATTAAGTCCCAATTTGAAATATTATAGTACCGAAAACTAAATGTATCGGAAAGTTTCATGCCTTTGTATATAAAAATGTTATCAGAACCCTCAGTTTGTCGAAGTACATTAATCAAAGAGTCAGGTTCAACAATGTGCAGCGTTAATCCTTTAGTAATACTGAGCAATTTTATTGTTAGACATGATTTGCTTTCCATAATTTTCACAAATTTGTATTCTAATAAATTTTAAAAATTGATAACAAGTTTAGCAATCAAAATTTTTGTTCTTGAAATTCATCTTCCATCGCATTGAGCATTATTTATGATATAAAATTTCAATTGGATAAGAAATTTCGCATAAGAATTTGTCAAAAAGAATTCGGAATAAAATAATTTAGAAAGAGTAACTTTTTCAATTCAGATAATATAGATGTTTTTGTATTTCAAATATTTGAATTCATTTTCAAAAATTTCTAAAGTAACGCAACTATAATTCCTATTCTGAATTTAATTAAATGATATACATAATAAACAGATAATTTAGGTTTTGAATTTAACCTCCATAGAATTAATTTTATGGTCGGATATTATATTTGCATTTATACATGTCGATATTTTTAAATTTTCATTTTCTGAGGAATACAATTGAGTTGTCAGATTATGCAATTAACTTTATAAACAATATCCATCTAGCAATTTTAAAATAAACGATGAAAAAATCTGCAAAATAATCGAAATTCAATATATCACTTCAACATTTTATCGATTTAGAAATAAATTATGATTCATGCTTAATTGCCTAATGTTTAGCGTGAATCATATTAATCTCCAAACAAGACTGTTTTTAATTACAATTTTACATTTCTCCTCCTATCCGCTATTATTTTATACCAATCAATAGATATGCATTTTGCTTGATGTTCACACTTTTCGACTTAAGGTGATTCTACAAGGCTTTTAATATGAGTTTTTAAATATTGAAGATCAAAGGAAAGATCCATTGCCTATTTTCCACAAATAATCATATGATGTATATTATAAGGCATTCTTTTAATGCAACTGATAATACCGCCCATAAAAATAGAATGAATTGGAATAACAATGTAAATGAGAGTTTTAAATTCACATAAATAATAATGATCATCTAATCAATAATTTTGGTTACTGTATACAATTGATTTCATGGAATAATTTTCAATGAAGTTATTAGGTAATAAAATGATATAAATCAGTATAAGATACATATGAATCCGATTGTTTTACATTGATTAAAATGAGTCAAATGGTTCCGAAGAAAAACAAGTTGAATTTATTGAAATATTTAGAAAAATCATTCTTCAACAGTAGAGTACATACAAGTATGATGATTTAATGTATACTGTGATGAGTGAAAGCCATTAGAATATAAAAATAAGGTGATATTTCAAAATATTTTGATAAATTAGGGAAAAATCAACATTGACTACATATAGATCTGATTATTTGCATACATTAAGGTGAATAAAGACATTTAATATATTAATATAAGTTGTTATTGAATTCTCATTCATCAACAATTTAATCCACAGGTATTTTATGATTTAATATCAGGAACATATACAGATATTGTGGTGAATTATCTACAATCATACTTTCATTCATACTAATATGAAGAAAAATGAAAATAAGTTAACTTGCGTGAAAATTCATTGATAATCATTATAAGTTATAGATATTTGATGGTTCGATGTAAGTATTACATACGAATACTGTGATAAATAATGTATATTTATGACTACATGCATATAAATTTGAAGAAGAACTAAAAATAAGTTGATCATTAAAATTATTCTGAAAAAATCATTCATCATCAGTATAATTAGCATGTGTTTGATGATTTCATACATATCAATTTGAAGAAAAAATGAAAATCATTTGAAATTAAAAAATATTCTAAAAAATCATTCATCATCAGTATAATTAGCATTTGTTTGATGATTTCATGCATATTAATTTGAAGAAAAAATGAAAATCATTTGAAATTAAAAAATATTCTAAAGAATCATTCATCATCAGTATAATTAGCATTTGTTTGATGATTTCATGCATATCAATATGAAGAAAACCTAAAAATGAGTTGAAAGTAAAAAATAATCTAAAAAATCATTCATTATCAGTATAACATATACATAATATGATAATTATATGTGTATTAATATCAATAAAAATGAAAATAAATTAGTCTTTAAATATAATTCTAAAAAATATGATAATAACATCGCAAATAGTAAATATATAAATATAAGTTAGTCCTCAGAGTTGGAAGAATAATCACCGGAGCCACTGCTTTCGCTGAATTTCGAAGGTTTTCTTCTTGCAGACTTAGAAGCATCTCCTTTCTCTCCTTCGTCATAATCAGGTACAGCGAATGCATCGAACGTAGAGAAATCCCTTCTCTTTCTTTCTCCGACGCACATTGAGTTGAAATTCGAAATCAACTGAGCGTCGTTGTCTTCTTCTCTCACGATGCAAGAGAATTCAGGTGTATGGTACGCGTCGCTTCCATCTTCTGCCAAAGGAGAGTCTTCAACTTCGATTTTCTCGTCAACTTCGTCCAAATGAGGGAATGGCATGTTAAACACCTTGTTTATGGCGGAGTGTTCGTATGGTTTCTGTGTTCCCATTGTTTGGGCCACGGAATCTATGATTTGCTGTACAAGTTCGTTTAATTCAGGGTTGTATTCGTGTTCGGTGAGTTCTGTCTTGATTCCTGCTGCTGTCTGATTGCGTTGGATTGCGGATTGTGCTTCAACTTGCTTTACAGAGAGCATTTGGTATAATTGCTTGGAATTTGACTTCGAAACCTTCTTCATTATATTGTAGACGTCATCAAATGGGAAAGGCATGATACGAATTGTCTGGCAATTCTTCAATATGTCGAGGACTCTGACAATATTGACGGCATCTGTAGTTCCTGAGCCATCTATGTAGAGTTTCTGTAATGTATTTGAGTTTTCGATGATATCTCCGATGGCGTCGAGACCTTCTTCGCCGAAATTATTAAATGAAGGGTCGAAGTACTCCAATTTGGTTCGGGATGCCAATTTGATGTATGGTGCCATCATGGGACCAAGTTTGTTGCTGCCACCTTTGATGGAAAGATACTTCAGATCAGCAAATGTGACTAATTCTCGTAATGCATCGCCAACGTTCTTCATTTTAGGGGTGAGGTTGTCGTTGAACGAGATGCCGTAGATTCCTCTGCATTGGTCAAGGACTTTGACCAGTTTCAGGCAGTCATCTGCGTCCATGTTCGTAGAATTGAAGGAAAGAGTGCCCCAAGAGTAATTTGAAGCGGCTTTGAGGGCTTCAAGTACAGGGTCGAGCTTCTTTCCGCCAAGTTTTGTATTCGAAAGGTTGAGATTGAACTGGCTGATGCTTCTTGAAGTAATTCCTTTGATTATTTGGGCGATTTGCTCAGGCTTGAGCCCGCAATCGCTGACATCGAGTGATTGTAAGAATTCTGCGTTGGCTAAGAAAGTTAAAACCTCTCCAAATTCGGATTTTCCGATTTTAGAGCCTCTTAAGGAAAGATGCAAGAGCTGTGGTTGGCTCTTATGAAGGATCTGAAGAATATCGCACAATCCGCTCTTGACATTGCCTGGATTGAAAGATTTCATAAAATTCTTTCGGTTTTTCTTCAAAGCATTGAGAGTTTGGACGATTGCCTTGGCTCCTGATGATCTAACTGATGCCCCACCGAGGTTTAAGTACCTGATTCCCCATAAATGAGAGTTCTTCTCGATTGATGTCATCAAAGCAACGACAGCCTTATCGTTCATGCCTGTATTTGAGAAATCGAGGTAGAATACGTCGGATTTGAGATGGGAAACCGCTGTACAAATTGGAATCATATCAGAAATTGGATTATCAGAGATATCGAGGTATCTTAATGGTAATTTTCTGTTGTCTACAAATGCCTGAGCGATTGCATCGCATCCATCAACGATATTGTTTGCTTCGGCGACGAATATTTGGCAAGTTGTTGATTCTGACAACAAAGGAGCCGCGGCGAGGAACAAATCTGTTCTTCCGACATTCCTCATGACGATTCCGTGTAGTGTTGGGAAGAACGTCAATGCGTCGAAGACAGGACCGATATTTACGGTACTTGCAAAGGAATTTTCAATATCATGGTAAGGGATTTTGCTTAAGTCGAAGACACCGGACATTGTGATAGCAGTATAATTAACCCATTGTACGATGTGATGGTTATATTTGATCTTATCTTGCATACAATAGGCGTTGTAAAGGAATTGGAACTGCTGGCCTGGAGAGAGACGTGGGTCAAACTTAGGGAAGTCATCCGGATCCTTTGGCCTGAATTTCAACTTGTATTCTTTAGGAAGATAAGAAGTTATGATGTAGTAGTTTCGGAAAAGACAAACAACAAACCTCTTCATGGCCTTTTCATTTCCTTGTATGGATAATTCTCTGTCCTCCATTTTTAGAGCAACAAAATCTTTTCCAGGAACTCCGAAGTAAGTTAAGTCAAGTATATGGACATCTTCGAGATGCGAAATTCCTCCCATAAAAGACTTCTTGCAGAAAGTGATGTAATGCTCACTCAATGCGACAACTCCGTCTTTTATATCTTTTCCGTCTATTTGGAGTTTGCACCTGAAGGCAAGAAATACCTGGCGTTCCCAGGAAGGAACAAGTCTCTCAACTTTCTCCTTGTCCTTCGCGTCTAAATGGTAGTCATTGTCGCTCATCGGATTGAAGCGAAATTTTTGACACCTTTTGAATGCTTTGCTTTCAATATAATCATCACGGAAACGCTCTATTTATTCTAGGTATGGAATATTTTATCAAATGGCTCAACAGAATAATTTTGTGTTTGACGATATAGAATTGAATGTGATGTAACGGCAAACCCAAATTTTAGCTAAAAGTGACAGGAAAAAAAACGTTTAGTATTAAAAAAAAAGACCGATGAGAGCTTCGTTCGAAATATAGAGGGAACTGAGAATGCGCAACCATTCTCAGGGAATATTGGATGCTATTCCCGTTCCCTCTGTATGGAAAATTGAGGTTTTCAAAGGGAGTTAAAATAATATCAAATTTATACTAATTTACTTCAAAATACAAAAGTATTTGACAGCTAAAATTAGTTACTTTAGCAAGCCTATCAATACCCTTTTACGATTATTGTTACTTTTTCGAAATAAAAGTAAAAACAAATTTATACTAATTTACTTCAAAATACAAAAGTATTTGACAGCTAAAATTAGTTACTTTAGCAAGCCTATCAATACCCTTTTACGATTATTGCTACTTTTTGAAATAAAAGTAAAAAAAATTTATACTAATTTACTTCAAAATACAAAAGTATTTGACAGCTAAAATTAGTTACTTTAGCAAGCCTATCAATACCCTTTACGATTATTGCTACTTTTTCGAAATAAAATAAATTTATTATCAAAAACCTTTTTTTTCTTAGTAAAAATAAAAATGTTATTTTATATCAAGTTTTTATTCATAAATTTTTATAATGTTGTATAAATTTCATTAAAATTTACGTACATATTAAGGTACTTATCTTCTACATATATAATCTTCATTAGATATATACATGATAAATAAAATTCATAAAACATTAAAAATCAAAAAATTAGATGAACCTTGGCAATTAAACTTTATTAAATAATAGTTGTTTATAAATTATATTATATTATTATTTAATATTATTTTGATAATGAAGATTTTATTTTGCAATAATATAAACGAAATTTTTTACCTTATGAACTTTTGATGGAAATATGCAAATTTAAAATAATAAAGAAAGCCGCGAGCGAAGCGATCGGCTTAGTTCGAAGATTTTGATTCAAATCTTTGCTGATCTGTAATTCGCGGAAGCCGCGAGCGAATCGAGCGGCTTAGGTCTAAGATTTTGATTCAAATCTTTGCTTATATTCCTTAAATTCTTTATGAAACTCGCAACAGTTCCATAAAAAATTTTAAATTCTAAACTGTCGAAATTACCGATCGGTAATCACACCCTTCACGGGTGTGTCATTTTTACAGGTGTGTCACTTTTAGCTAAAATTACCCCTACTCGTGATGTAACAGTTTTTGAGAGTGGCCGAATCGAGATTTTGATTTGTAATTCTTACACTAAGGGTTTCGTTTTGCTAAAATTGTCACTTTTATAGCATATTTGTTTTTGGATGTTTTGCAAAACCAAAAAAAACTATGATATACAATGTGTGTGTAAAGAAAATACTTTATTTACTAGTTAAAAAATCATTTGGTATTGATCAAGTTATTTTTTCTGGATAAGATATTATATGGATAATTGGATAGAAAATACAATTATATAATCTTGTACCTGGTTTAATTAAGCTAATTGTCATCAGAAACTTGTAATTTTTATGAATTTCAGATTTTCTTTTCATTACTGCTTTTCTTAATAGGTCAAGTTCTTATTTATGTTATAAAGTATGATATTTACAAATATCAAGTTATCATGTTTTTTGAGAAATTATGAGAAACAAACAAAAATGAAAAAGATAAGAATAGCAATGAATAGTGATGTGGGTATAGAAAATGTAAGAGATATGAATGCAAAGCAATCAGTATTTAGGATATTGACCATAGATTTCGAAAAAAAATGCTGCATATTGAGCGAAAACTATGATTATATTATAAGGCTGTCATTTAAAGCATAATGAAACTATTCCCTTTTCATTTTAATCGAATAAGATAGTAAAGATTTTTGAATTAGCTAGAAACTGATGAGATGTTTTCACAAATCAGATTTTTAATCTCTATAATGCATAATTCACTCAATATCTCAATTTTGATATTGCGAGATATTTTTGCTATCGGTTTCGCAATTTTGACACAATAGCAAGAGGGTTCTATAAGCATTATTATCAACGTAGAATCTGAATATCATATCAGAAAATGTCGCAAATCTGACATTTACCCGACCAAATAGCAAAAATAATTGAATACTTTTCGCAAAAACTTTTAAAATCGATAAAAATATGAAATATAGATATTAAAGAGACTTTTTATATAATATTCATAAAGATTTTCCAAAAATATGATACCGCAAAATTAAAAAAGTGACGTCTTGAGTGGAGTCAAAGGTCGAAATTGCTAGCTAAATGTTTTTTTAGCGAAATTGCGTATTGTACGTTTTTTTCGCAAAACGAAACCCTTACTTACACATGAATTGAATTTGAATTCGATCAAAGAAAATCAAAATCTTGATGGTTGGTTTGGGAGATCAATAAACTTTTAAATGATATTGACTTCGCAATGGGATTTAATATAACAGAAATTTGATGGTGAATGAGATTTATATTTTTTAATTTTCAATGAAATCTTGAGCCATCATGTTACAGATTACCGAGTAAAGATGGACAGCACATTACATATCTATTTTGAAAGTGCTTTTCTCAGAATGTCATACAATGACAAAAGATCAGTCGTACCGTATGCAAAATTTTCCAATTTAATGAAGGTATTGCTCCAACATGTAAAATATCCAAAATCCTTTGTAGTTCTATGAACTAATTACTTTATTTTTGTCAAGGTTTCATTTTTATTGGAACTTTAATCAAAACTATAGCTTTTGCTTTTTAAATTACTATGTAATGATAATATGTATTGAATTGGAAGCAAAAATCTTGTAGAAATACTTAGTTTTTATTATATTTTATTGAATATTTGCTTATCAAGGGTTTTGAACAAAATATAAGCACATGTGGATTTGCATTGAAAAAAGAAATAATTTACACAAGCTTTATATGATATTTACATGACATCTGTCGATTGTTTTCAAATTTTAATGGAAACACTTATAATAAACATAATTTTACTTCATATTTCTGATAAATATCATTCAATGTATAATTGAGGAATAAAAGATTTATTCCTTCAACTCTAAAACTATTTGAGGAGTGCTTTGAAAAAGTAGAATAAATGAACGCAAATAATTCCTGTGAGTATCCATTCCATTATGTTGCAAAACATCGAAAAGTATAGATTATTAAATTTTTCATCTAAGTGCTTCAAAATCAAGTACGCAAGTGTCAAATAAGAAACCATTGCTAAATCGTTGTACAAATTGTGGTGCTCCTTGATGATATATTCATACAAAATATCATCATCTTCATCAATGAAATTACTGTTTGGGTTAGTTTTGCCACCATGTGATTTTAAGAGAGATTCCATTTCGGATTCCTCATGAAAAGAATCAATTAATCCTCGGTTATTTTCTAGAATAGAATTCATTTGAAATTCATTATTTTTCATAAAGGCTTCATTTTCTCTCTTATAACGCATAATTGCAATATCAAGAGGAGTCTGTCGTTTTTTATTTAAACAATTGATTTCTGCACCATGAGAAATTAATACTTCGGCGTTTTCTTTATTATATAATAATGCTGCAATATGAAGAGGTGTATTACCATGTGAATTTTTTTCATTGACATTTGCACCTTTTGAAATCAGAAATTCAATCATATCTTTGTTACTTTCAGAATTTTGACCATATAATTTGAAAATTTCACCTGAATCAGTAATAATTTTTTCCTTGATTTTTTCAGAATTATACATTAATGCAAAATTAATAGCATTATTTCCATCAATGTCTGTAAAGCTGATACTTGCATTATGTGAAATAAGAAGTTGAGCAATTTCTTTATAATTTAATAGTGATGCAAGACTTAGAGGGGTGATATGATACATATTCCTATTGTCATTTATTTTTGCACCTCGCGAAATCAGAATTTCCACAACTCTTTTATTTTCATTTAGGACTGCAATATGAAGGTTTGTTAAATCGGTAATTTTTCTTTTGGATTCAATAAGTGCCCATCGTGAATTAAGTAACTCCACCAATTCTGTGTTATTTGAAATTACAGCGACATTAAATACAGATCCATATCGATTGTTAATTTTTTCAATATCAATTCCTTGGGTAATCAGATATTTTGCAATTTCATTCTGTCTTTCATGAGCTGCAACATAAAGTGCTGTGTAATTATCTGTACTAGAATACACATGATTAATATTTGCACCTTTCGAATGAAGATATTCACAAAGATATTGGATATGAAAACCAGGAGAAAATACAAAACATGCATTGATATCATTAGTTTCTTTTAAATATAATAAAAATGCTTGAAGATTTTTGTAAATACCACACATATATATATAGTAATTGCTATGCCATATTCATTCATCAATTTCATAACATTTTCCATATTATGAGATGTAATTGCATTTTCCATTGTTACAGAATCAGGTTTTTGTTCTCTCAAACACATTTCAATGATATATTGATTATTTCCTAGAAATGCAGCATCAAGGCATTCTTTAGTGATTTTAGCTTTAAATTCATCAATTAATAACCTGAAACATTTAACTGACGCATGTTTGCAACAATTCATGAGCATTTCATTTAGATTTAAATTTTTTTGTTTCATTACATCTGCTAACATTTTTTCATCATCTTTTATTATTAAATCAATAAGGGATTTAGTAATATCAATATCTACTTTTGTAAGATGTATGATATCATAAGCTTCATTACAATGATATTCATCATATAATCTCTTCATTATCTCTAGATATGAATGTCGATATTTTAATCTAATCATACCAACTGGTTCTATCCATCGAATCATATCTTGTGGTGTAAAGTATCCAGGATCTATCAAATTATCTTTGATTTCTTTATACAATTCTGCTGTTGAGTTTATTTCATCCGAATCTATTTTGTAGATTGAATCCCACGTATCAATGTATTTCTTGTACTTATTCATGAGTGACGTATAATGCTTTAATGCTTTGTTAACTTCCACTAGTTGAATAATAAATAGAATTAGCATTAGTCAGCGAATCAGTGTCAAAAATATAAAATTTTCATTTTGTAAAGCTATCAATTTCCACTTAGAATAAGAAAACTAGAATTGTCTGTTGTTGAATTTCTAACCATTCAATTGAACCGGATCATGGAGTAAAATGATATCAAATTCATTCCCTCAAATACAATAATTACAAATGAAAAACGTCAGATAAAAAATAAATCAGAAAGACATAATTTGAGCATTTATTACATATATTGTTGCATGAAGCAACTTTCAATATTGAAGATTTCTATGAGTAAGATGGTGAGTCATAATTAAACTCATCTGATGCGTGTAAAGTTAATTCACCTAATGACTGATTGTTTTTAATGATATTGACACAAGTTATGCATGAATCAGAAGCAATTGAATCTATTAAATAACTTTAATCTTGATTGACTCTATTTTGCGTAATATTGCAATGACCATAAAACTATTTAGTATTTGCAGATGATAAGTAGGTAAAATCTACATTATTGAATCTGATATTAGATGAAATTGCTAAATATTCACCAAAGTTAACTTCATACTCTAGTAATACAAAGCATTTAAGCTTAGAGGTGTTCAAAAAATTATTCAAAATTCTTGTAATACTTGCTTTTGATAAATCAGCTGATTTGAGAAAATCGTTATTCTGGGGAGCATCATCAATTTCTGGAATCTTTTCAACAACTTTTATAAATAGCAATTGTGTATTTTCGAAAGGTTTACTTTGGAATTTGTTGATTTGAATAGAAGTGTCAGATTTCGGAAACGTAAATTTTGAAGACAAATAGCTAAAATTTATTTGAATTCATCCTAATTATAAAATTGCTATTTCTTTTATCGAATAAAATATTTAAAATTTTTGACATTTTTTAAAATCTAGCTTTTGATTAAGCTGGAGTTCCTAAAGATATCTGGGAAGAATACTATGGACCACCAGGAGAAAACTATTCCAACATCGAATCAAACAAGAAACCTACTATTTCTCAAAATTTCTTTTTACTTTCTTCAAACTTCTTTAATTTTACATCGAATGTCATTTCTTGCAGTATCGATTCTATTAAATTCCTTCATTCGATATGCACATATACAAATATTACACGAAGTTCAGGGTACGGTGGTTGCATCTACTTCTATGGCAACAGTTCTATTGTCCAAGACCGATTTTGTTCTATTAAATGCTACACACCAAACAATGGAAAGCATTCATATACAGAAGTTCAAACAGCAACAAACAAAAATTTTGTCAACTTAAGTTCTCTCTTTCAATGCGGTCATGACTACACTGGATATTCCAGTATATATCATTGGTATGGAGATAAAACTCTTATTTCTACAAACAACACTTATACGAGATGTCAAGGATGGGCTGGTTATCGATTAGAAAATAATCCATCTAATGTTAACTTTTGTTGTTTCATTTCTAATGATAACCAACAAATGAATGCCATTTGCATGCTTCATTGGCAAACACCTGATTCATTTGTTAAAAATTCAATCTTCAAAAACAACACAGCAAAAATTTCAAAAGGAGGTTATGGTCTTATTACATCATCATCTTCACCATCAAATGTTACAGTTTCAGAATGTATTTTCATAGGAAACAAAGCAGACCATACTTTTAGTTGTGAAAGTAATGGTATTATTACAGTTATACACTGCAGAGGAGATGATTTGTCTGCAAGTAAAATTTATGGAGGTTCATTTAATACAGATAAAATCGAAACAGATCCTTTTGATCTTCCACTTTCACTTCTTTCATTAGGTAAATGCGAAGCAGAAAATCCAATTTCAATCGAACTTATTTTAAATGAAATTGAAAAGAAAAATAGTCATATTTTTGATGAATTTTGTTCTTTAAATTTAACTCTTGAATGCTTTCTTAATTTAAAAAGATCATAATTCAATCCAATTTTAACAAAATAGTAAAAGTACAGAAGATTAAAAACGTAATTCTAAGATTTTAGTTAACATATGAGATCCTTGATCTAATTGTTATAAAGTTCATAATATCGTAATCTTCAATTTTATACCAATATTCTACTGCATTATTTTGATATATAATTCACGTACTGAATCATCCTGTGTCGATATCTAAATGAATTCTGTTGATAATTCGTGGGGCTAATATAACTCAAGATTGTATTAATGAGGTTTTCCATAGGGTGCAAAAATGCGCAAAAACGATTATTTAAAATTGAATTTGTACATATTTTGTGTATTTGAAAAATTTGGGAGTTTACCATTATTAAAAATCAAATCCATTATTAAAGAATAGCAACAGTTACATATGCAAAAAATATAAAAGAAAAAATACATTCATTTTTGACTACTTTACGCGGATAGTTTCAAGCCAGAGTTTCAGACCAAAATTTTGGTTGGAAGGAAGTTACTGTACCTTTAAAATAGTGCAAAAATTGAATGAGTGATATTTAAAAACATTAAATTTCGTTTAAATGATAACAAACAAAATAATAAAATAATAAAATAAATAAAATATAATATCAAATAAATTATAATGGCATGCAATATAATTTGCCTGATTGTGATAAAACACAAATAACACCTTGGTCATATGAAATTGAAACAGGAATAGACAATGGACATCGGCATGAAGCTTTGTCTAATGTCACATCAGTCAATCGGTTGATGTATACATTCCCTGTTGGATCGGCTAATGCGACATATTCGATGTAGTTCTTATCGATGAAATTAGTCCAACATGAAATCCGGAAGTTGATTTTGACATCACTAACTAAGAAACCATTCAATGTATAGACTGAAACTGAGTTTGATGAGTAAACTAAGATTGTACCTGTTTCTTCTGTAATCATAACTTTGTGTGGAATCTTTTCGTCCATAACAATGTCGTAGTGGAACTGACCGTCATATCGGTAAACAACTAAATGACTTGATGTTGTGCAAAGACAGATTAATCGGTATTTATCACTACTGCATAAACAGACAATTCGGTCGGTCAAACTAGTACGAATACAAAAATCTTTCTTCAGTGATTTGATACTAGCATCAACACAAACAAATGTTAAATTCTTTGAGTTTTGATCAAATAAAACTGGGTGATAATTAGAAATGTTTTGTTGTTCATTCCCATTAGATGAATAAACTTTGATACTCTTAGAACTATGAATAACAACAAAACCATTGACAAATGTAAATTTTTGACAGTGTTGATCAATGTTTTTCAAAAATATCGTTTTGTTGTTTTTATGATTTTCAATGTCAAAAATTAAGGTTTCAATAAGTCGGTTGTTGTAAAGGACTGAATATGTAATCAATGGATATTCAAAGTTTGTGACACTGCATTCTTCGATCAATGGTTTGTTTTCGAAATGTGAGGTGACCATCTTAGTCAAAAATGGTTTCTCGTAAATAATTTTCTTTTGTGGATGTGGTGTCTTAAAAAGTGTAGAAGGAAGGTGACCGGACTTGTTTAATGTGACTTCGATAACATCTTCATCCATATCTTGCGTTTCTTCTGTGTTCCAAACTTCTTCTGTCAAGATATCATTGAATGAATTCAATCGTTGTTTACGAACTTTGTTGTCTTTTTGTGCATAACCAAAGATCATGTCAATCCAAAGATTTAAGTGTTCTGTAACATAATTAGACTCTAAAACTTTTCGTTGGTATGAAATGAACTTGAATGGTTTGTTGCACCATAATGGACATTCAACATCTTTGATTCCTTTATTGTTGACATCCAAAAGGAATTCCGGACAATCAAAGAATTCTGGAACAATTTCCCAACTAAAGCCACTTTCTAAAAATTGAACAGTTGTAGACATCATACTAGTAAACAATCGACTTTCAACATCGAAATGACCACCTTCATTGTCAAGATGAAGTGTTGTAAATGGTTCCAACCGCAAAAGCCAATGTGCAACAATTGTTGGATTAGAAGGAGCGGAGAAATAAAGAAAACTGTTGTCTTCCAATTTCTGACTCAAGTTCTTTCGTTGCGCCAATGTTTGTGCCGAGATAGGCCACTGTAAATCTCGCATTTGTTCAGTTGTCAATGGTTCTGAAATGAAATCTAAAACAACCCATGGAAAGATGGGATACAAAGCAGGATGTCGAAATGATCTGCCACCAAAAATATTCAATGATAACAAATATTCGAAATTAGAAATTTCATCTTTCAACCATTTTTCGGTGATTCCTAATTTGTGGAAGAATGTCTGGAAATTAGAAACTTGGACAATAGCTGAATTCGGACACAGTTGTTGAAATTTCTTGACAATGTCTTGGATAGATTTTATTGGAGCGAAATCAAGGAAAATTGTCTTACCGGAATGGAAATACAACTCAATAGCTGTGTATCTGTGGAATGGAGCACGTTGTAATACATATTTCAATTCAGTGTATTTGTAAACATTAGAAAATCCTTCTTTTCGGATAGTAAAGTTATCGTTTGTCATACAAAATTGGGCATCAATTTGTTTGTCAATTTTGACAACTTTACATGGTTTGTTTTGTGTTGGTTCGTAGTATTTGAATGAAATCTCTTTAGGAATTTTCCGTTTGATAAATGGTTCTTCAAGATCACCACAAACTCGGAATGATTTACTGTAAATGTACTCTGGAGTCTTCTTAGACCATGAACTACTACTGTTGAATAAAAATTTCATAATCTTGTTCCACTGTTTGTGAACTTGTAATGTGTTGAAATTGGACAATTCAACTTGTGCGTCAATATCGCCACTCGCGATACTTGCAACTGTTGTATCAAATAACAATGTGTATGAATTAGCTCGTTTTTCTGTTGCAAGCCAGTGACTTCTCGTACGGTGCTGTAATAATTTCAAATCATCATTATTTGTGTGTTGATTGATATAATGAATTGATGAGTCAATTAAAAGTGTTTGAAGAGTGACATCGATTTTCTCTCTTTGACAGACTTTTTGAAGATAAATTCCGATTGGCAATTCGACATTAGAAACTTCTTTCATGTTTGTAAAGATTTGGCAACATGTTTGTAACAATGCTTCATGGCCTCGGTAGCCAAACTGTGGAATGATCTCAAATTCTGAAGAATATGATTTCAAATACTCTGAAATTTTTGACATGAAATCAATCTCAATTTTTGGTAAATTAGACAATGAAACTGTATTGAATGAGCCAACACTTAATCTTGTTGTAGATGCCAATGGAGAGCTTGCTGTATTAGTAATGTCGGACAAGTCAAATAAATTGGCTGACATTGTGATTTTATCTTTTTTGTCCCTTGTCAGTTTCAATGGAATTTCTTTTTCATTAAATGGTGAATTCTCGTAAAGTTCTTGTAAACTTGGTGACATAAGTTTATGATCACGATGAAGTAAAAGAATTTTTGAGCATAATGTAAATAAGCGTGGATCATTTGATGGTGAATATTTGATATCGATGATAATTTTAACTAAATCTCCAATGAAAACAAGGTAATTTTCATCGCGTGTTGCACTAAGAAGTTCTAAATATGCAATACATTCTTCAAAGAATGTGAAACTGTCACAATCTAAAATAAGATTACTTGTGAAACTAACTAAATCAACAAAACTCTTGCTCTCAAGATAATTAGATAAAATAGCAGGCCAAATGATCCAACTTGGATTAATTAGTTTTGGACAAATGCGAAGAGGTTGAAGACTTGAAGCTGTAATCTCACAATACTTTCGGTCGAATTGTGATTTTTCTAATTCAATAGAACAAATGATCAACAATGGGAAGATTAATGGAAAATCTTTGACAATTTGGATTAATCCATCAAATAATTCCGATGTACAGTAGATTGGTTTAATAACGGAGCATATCGATTCAACATAATGTGCGAAATGATCACCTGTTAATGAACTGATGGCTTTTAATGTAGCAATGAATATCTTTTCCTTACGAGGTTTAAGAAGGTAAAAACAGAGACGAGGGATCATAGTATATTCTGTTTTACCGTTATTCTGAAGAATAGAAAGTAAACTGACAACTTGTTCTGTATCTTGACATGAACCACAATGTGAAATGATGGCGGCCATGTCCATTTCAGTCATTTTGTGTGATTTAAGGAGACGGAGCATAGAATTGTAACATGTGGTAACATCAAAGTCGTTTCGACGTTCAAAAATAATTTCTTTCTCAACGGGATCATGATAGAAGTAAACGCGCATATATGAAAGGACTGTTCTGAATGGAATGATATCAAATAAGTTGAATTCAAGCAGAGATGGCCAATTGTTAACAATTCGTGTGAATTCTTTAGATAAACTACGACACCAAAGATCAGCACTAAGAACAATATTATTGATCAATGATTTGATTTGATCTTTATCTGTAATAGATTCTAAAAATGAATCAAAGCGACACCATAAATTATATGTAAGACAATCAACGTTGTTTTCGACTTTTAATAAGTATGAGATAACAGAAAAGTCGAAATGAGTGCCAATCTTGCAAAGTTCTTTCATCATGTCAATTAATAAGTCTAAAAAATGTGGTGGTGTTTTGTCCAGATAAGCAAAGAAAGGAATAAATGATTCAAAGTTAGATGCCAAACCTTCTGTCAATGTAAATCGTGAAACTCCTTCTGTTGGATATGTAAATAATGCTTTTGTATCAAATTTCTTTTGTTTTACAAGGTTTTGCATCTTGTATTTCTCATCCCTGAGGTTGTAAGCGGCTGGATACAATGATAAGTCTGAAATCATAGTTGAATATGACAAAGCATCTTCTTTTTCGCAATTTCCATCAAAAACTGCTCCCAAACGGACTTCTAACTGATTATCAGAGAATCTTGGCATTTGTACAGTCAATGTTTGCGAAAGAACAGAGTTTACTGAGTATTCAAATTGTAATAAATTTTCTTGGATTCTTTTTATGGAAATTACAACAGGCAACCACTTACAGGAATCAAGGCTTGGAGCAATAACAGCAGAACTGACACCGTTAACCGTTAAAATCTTCGCAATTAACGTGTTTCCTGTGATTAAAAATTTTATTGCACAGTTATTCTCATCCAAAATGGAAATTAGCATCGGATGTGCATTTATTAATTGTGCATAAACAGTGTCGATCCATAAATTGAAGGCTAACGTCATTCCTTCGTTCAAAACATTTCCGAAAATTCCATTTATATACGTTTCATGGTTTTCTACGCCACAATAAACGAAATTACGTGGTGTTTGGGATATTTCGGATAGGGTTTTGTTCGCAATTTGCATTGCAGGAATGGCATATTTCGGATATTCTTCTCCAGGTACGAAAAGTGTCATAAATTTTGCTGCAGCGTATGGGGATGATCGCATTGACGATAGGAATGCGATTATTGGCAGAATTAATTGTTCGATATCTGATTCTTCGTATTTGAGTCTAAAATGTAACCCTCCGAAATCAAATTCGTTCGGATAATTGTTTATACTCTCAATTAATATCAAATCAAGTTCGCTATGTTGTATTAAATAAGTATTTCGAATTGAATGTTTCGAAAGCGTATCCAAATACAACAAAGCCTTCCTTGTTCCTTCTATTGAGCAGAACAATGATGTAAATAAAGGTATAAGTTCGTGATTTTGCAGCAAAAACATGCCTGACATGTTAATCGAGCGACTTCTACCGGCCATGCCTAGGACACATGAAATTATTGACTCCTTTGGCTCCGAATACTCCAAAGATTGAATGGCTTCGGAGATTCTTTGAGTCTGAATGTTAGATAAGTGGTAATCTTCAATGTATATGTGAGTATGGAGTACCAATTCGAGACACTCTTTAATAATATCGGGTGTAGGATTAAGAGTTATGTAAACTGTCACTTGATCAATAATATTTCGAAAAACTTCAACGAGAGAGTTATTAATATTCAATGCATTGTTGATTGTTTTTAAGAGATCAATGATATTCTGCACGAATTTCGGAGATTTGGCAAAATCAAATATTGCTCCAATAAATTTAACGGCAGGAGTTAAATTATCAGCTAATTCAGGAGTGCATCCACTCAATACCTTTGAAAAGTACTCCAAAACAAGGTTTTTCAGAGAGTTATCCAGAATTCTCGACAAAAAACTAATTGCGAAACCTCCTGAAGAGAAACATCTGTAAGCAGTGTCTTTGTCTTCAATGATAGTGAATATAAATGTGTATATTACTGACCTTGCGTCTTGAATTTGAGTTTGGTATTTTTCATATTTTGAATCATGAAGGATAGAAAGAAGTATATTGAGAGAATGAACAATTTCATCAAGCATTTGTTCATTTATGAACGAATACGATCTTGATAAATGCAATTTAAACAATAATCTTCCCAAAATTTCAGCAAAAATGAAAGGAGCGTCTTGAACGTTATGTAATAATGATTGTAGACTCTCAATATTATATGTCATAAAGTCCGTAAGTATTGAATCTCTAATAATTCCAATTAATCCCAAATCATGTTTGAAAAACAAGGTTTCCGAAGTGAAAACAGGGAAAGAATTTATCGCTTCCATTATCTTCTTGGTGTATTTCGTCTTGTTCGGGTGATGCAACAAAGCTAAAAAGTCAATATACAAGTCATACCTATTTTTTGTTAAAATCAATACATCTGCGAACGATTCGAAGAATTTCGTGGCATATATCTCCGGAATTTCACATAAAACAGGAGCTAAAGCAACAACATTTAATTTATGATTTGGCAAAACAAAATCTTTGACGTTTCCCGTCACTTCGAAGTCAGATAGGGATTCTCTTTGTATATACGAGACTATATCCTCTTGAAATGTGTAGTCGTACTCGTAGTTGTAGCTTGTAAATTCGTGAAATGTTGGTTGGGTGAATTCAATTGTAAAATTCGGGTCGGGATCTAGTGGAAAGAATATATGTGTTGGGAGTTCAGCGAATGCGTCAAATAATTCTGGCTGAGAAGTAACTTTTGTTAATGTACTTAATAATCCTATTGAATGAAGGTTTAAATCGAAAACCAATGGATAAAGTATCTGTATTAGTCTCGAAAAATCTGTTGACGAAAAAGATTCTGGTGATTTTTCGACAGATAATGTGATTGTAGAGATAATTTGAGTGTATTTCGTACTGTCATTCACTTGGATCGCTTTATCAAGTATATCTACAATAGTATATATGTTTTCTTTTGTGCATTTAGAATAGTATTTGTTAATAATTTCGATTGGAACTTGATTTTCTGGGAAAGAATTGTATTTTAGTGTAAGAGAATCAATTAGAAAATCTCTTATATCTTTCGATATGATATTTTCAAGTTTATCAAGCAGATTTAGAAAATCAAAGTAATATTTGGTTTTTTCATTGTTATTTGGTTTTAACCACGCAATGATGAAGTAGTATATCAAATCTACAGCTGCTTTTGAAGTGAAAGACTTATCATTTAGCTGAGTTTTTAGAAGAAGAAAACTTGCCTCATCAAATTGTATGTTTGTTTGCAAAGAGGAAAAGACAAGATTGTTATTTACATCAGATACAAGTCCATCGTATGCCTGTTGAATAATTTGGCGATCAATTTGTGGAATCGTAAATAATCTCGCTAAATCTTGCCATTCTTGCGGATCACTTTCATATGGCATCTTGGAGTTATTGACCTCCCTCAATACTTCAATCATAGGATGTGAAATAGTCCTTGTGAAGGACAGTTGAGGAAAGTCTTTCATGAAAACTCTAGAATCAAAGGGCGGTTCAAATGATTAGTTTTATAAAATTACGCATTTTGCATTATTAATGCATTTCCTTTATATTTGGCTAATTTTTATAACCTTATTATTCATCCCATTATTTACGGTTATGTGAGCTCAAATTCCAAAAAAAGGATAATGTTAATTTACAGCGTCATCTCTTGGATTTGACACATCTCAGTGAGGGTAGTACCATAAAAGTACCAATACATATCCCCATTGAATTATTAAAGTTTGGAAACACAAATTTTAGTCTGAGCGATCCAAATTTTTGGGTAATAATGATAACTATAATGGAACCAGCAAATTATCTCTAATGAAGACCAAATTATTGTAAGCTAATCACTAATTTCTGTATTCTAATGAAAAAATTAACAATGGGCATACATTCAAAGCAATATCTATTGTAAAAATGTAAATTAACTTTAAAATATTTTAAAATTGCTGCTATGAGCTTGTCTTTACTATTAATATTTTTTTATGATTAAATATATAACAAAAAATTCACATGTGCGATTAGCCAAAACAATCACTTGGTCAATACATTTAGTATTGTAACAGTAAAGACGAAAATAAATTAGGAAAATAAGATTGAACGAAAATTTGATCGGACTTTTCAATCATTATCGGTATCAAATGAATGAGTTTCATTTGTTAAGCTAAAATTATCAATACTGAATGTTTGTGGTATTATAAATTTGTGAAATCGGGCGAAATGTTGTTTAAATCAAATAAATGAGGATATATAAGTATTAAAAACCATTCTATTAGCTTAACCAAATACTGTAATGCGATCAACTCCAAAACAATGAATTTCAAATAAAATTCCTGACAAATCTGCAGAAATGGATATAAAGTACCTAAGGCGGTAATGTTCCAATATACGATCAATTCTTTTTTAATGTGTGCTAATAAAACCTCAAAAGGCATAATTGACAATCAAAAAGATGTGAAAAATTTATTTATAACAGCTTTCCTTGATTTTGATGGGTTTTTCTTTATTTAAGCTGGTAGTGCATCTGGATCCATCAATTATTCATGTCAACAAAATTGAATGTACAACTTTTATCGTTCGATTACAAATCTTTATTGAATGAATATGAACCAAGACTGGGACCTTATAGTTGACGAGCCTGCAGAAGAGAGTATATACTCTCAGCTACTTCCATCCTCACTCAAGGAAGTCTGGGATGATAACGACTTAATCCGTCCAGATGTCCCAAAGAGTCCAAATCCTATGTTCGATGGTGGATTTCCCGAGCTCGGCAGCCCAACAAAGCATTCACGTCCATTTCCTTTTGCAGAATCAGCTCCAGCTTTGTCTTTTATGGAAGATACTGAAGGCGCTGTTCCAACTCTTGAACCAGAAATCAACACATCCATAATACCATCAGCAAAGTCTAAATACCATTATTACAATGTTCAGTTTCATCCAAATCGCATTGAATTATACAAATGGACTCAGGAAGAACCCCTCGAATTAAATAGCTACGTAGTAACAGAAGCAGACCGCGGATTTGATATTGGCCAGATCGTAGAAGAGCTAAAGCATCCACAGACAAAAGATGCTAAAGCATGCAAGTCTATTGTCCGCCCAGCTTCTCATCATGAAATTTCACAGCTACCATTAAAAGCAGAGCGTGAGCGCAGAGCTCAGGAGCTTTGTCAGGCAAAAGCCAGAGAATTGGGACTTCCGATGTCTATCACCGGAGCTTCATTCCAGTTCGACAGTAAGAAACTTACATTTTACTTTACATCAACAGAATATGTTGATTTTAGAAGCCTTGTGCGTGTTTTGTTCAAGACATTTGGAATGCGTATTTGGATGGTTTGGCATGATGGAAATGCTCCCATCCGTGATGTTCTCCAGCGTAATGAGCATAAATAAACGATACAGTATAGAGATCTGATTTTATAATTAACCACACTTTTTATTTTTTACATTTTTCATTTGAAGTTTCCCTTAACAATGATAAGTATGCATAATCTATTATTAAAACAATGTAATCTCAAAATAACCTTTGATAATCAATTAACGATTATATTGCAATTATCGATTTCTACATTCATTATTATATTAATTAGAATTTAAAGTTTATATTGCAAAAAGAATAATAGTAAGAAATAGTAAAGGAGAAGGTAAAACAAAGAAAGAAAATTTCTCATTGTCAAAATAAAAAGTGACAAGAGATCAAATCGTTTAATTTTGCCACTTTTGTAAATTATAATCGTAAATAATATAAGCTGAAAATTGAGATTATGTAATGTGATGTCATAAATGATAGCAGGAAGTCTTATTTAGAAACAATTTAAGTGTTTATATATCAAATAAATCAAATAAAAAAACGATGATATAGATATCGAAATGAAAATTTGTAAAAAAATCATGATAAAATATTGCAACTAATTGTCATTGCCCCAATAACCAGATCTTTCAACAACATTGGCAGTTTGTTGCTTCATAGACCTTAGTTTGATGTGTGGGTCAGTGTACTTGTCCTTCATCTCAGAGATGCCAGTCTGGAACTCGCGAGCATCGCCTGGAGCACCAGCAGTAACTGACTCGTTTGTGCAGAAGCCTGTAAGTCCACGTCTTGTTGGTCCAACAGCTGTAATTGCTCTTGTCTTTGGTGGCTGCTGGAATGAGATCTGGGCTGTTGAAACCCATGGATCTGGATTGTAAAGGTTCTGATACTCTGGAGTATTGACGCGTTTAAGACGAGCAACTTCTGTTGGATGAAGATCTTCAGCTGTTTTATCGGAAAGTGGGCGAGTCTTGTTGGCTGTAGGGATCTGTGAGTATGTATAGCCGGATTGCTCAATGGCTGTACGGTTAGGAATAACAGGAGAGCCACGATGAGGAGGATGACGATATGTATCATGAGTTGTAGAGACCTGATCAACGATAGCTGGCTGGTTGATTGTAAGGTGCTGGCGTGTGAATGAATCGGCCTCTTTCTTACCGATGAGGTCGCGATTTGTACGCCAATAACGGTCATGATTGGATTCGTGCTTAACGTATGTTGATCCTGTAGTTGTTGATCCCCATTCTGGACCCTTGCCACCATTTTCGGCTTCGACTGGGTTCTTGCGCTTCAACATCTTGAGAGAATTTGGTGGAACAGCTGTTTGGATATCACGTGTCTTTATTTCAGCGGTTCTCTGAGCTGGTGTCTTTGTAGCAGCACCTGGTTCTGGCTCGTTCCAGTAACCAGAACGTTCCATTGTGCTTAATCCGACAGATCTTGGTTCCATTAAGGTAAAGATTGTTGAATACTTGGAGTGTGTAGCATGACTTGTTGAAAGGAATTGGTCCTTGTCGTCAAGCTTGTTGAGAAGCATTGAAGAAACATGCTGATTAGAAGCAAAACCAGAAGCTTTCGGACCACTGGATGTTTCACCCGATGAAAGTGTAGCATCTGCTGGAATTTCTGTTTCATCAACGGACAAACTACGAGTTCTTAATTGACGTGTACGAGGTGGACGATATTTGGCGACGTATTCAGATGTGTAAAATGGATCAAGCTTTTTATCCTTTGCCACGGGCTCAGTGATGGATCTTGACATAACGCCTGAATTTGATCCAGATCCGCCGCTAACGTTGAGACTGCGAGTTGCATATCCAACAGTTTGTGGACGGCAGTATTTTGATGTGTATTCTGTCGTGTAGAACGACTCAAGCATTGGGTCGCCGCCACGAGATGGAAAGCTAAATGCCATTTAAATACGTTATTAAAAACGTGACAATATTGAATCAAATAACGTGAATAAAAAAAATAGATATCGATTGATTGATATTTAATAAAATTAAATAACTAGCCTCATACTTAATATAAATCGATTGAGTCGCTTTCAAAGAATGTTTGCTCAAATATTCTTGATTATCAAAATGCTAAACATCGATTGAAATCTGATATAACCAATAAGGTTTAAGTCCAAATATTACAATCCACGATGGAATATACACATTAAGATATCTAATTCTGAATTTTCATAAAATTTCATTGAAAGAACTGAGAAAAATAGAGAGGATTTATAGAAATTCAAACATACATTTATATAATATACAAACAACTAGAAAGATTAAACAAAAATATTGAACATTCTAAAAATATTCAATTAAAGTTAAATTGAGCCAACAGCTTGAATGGGAGCAAAGTGAATTCTGGAGCTTCCTCTATGGAATCCTAACTGAGATTTGTTGGCAAGTGAATTTTCTTTGATTCTTGGTTTAATAATAAGTGTTGAAGCCTTCATTTGGCTATTAGAAACAGGGATACTATCTGGCTTGAACTGCTTGAAGTATGGCATCTCAAGCAACTCAGCAATTGTTGCACGTTTGTGAATATTTACCTCTAGACATCTGGAAATTACCTTTCTGAGCATTAAATTATGAATCTCATCTTCAGCATATATACCTGCTTCGATCATTCTTTGAAGGCTGAGTTGATCAGAAGAATAAAATGGAAAAGTTCTTGTTGCCATGAAATACAATGTGACGCCAATAGTCCAAACATCGGCACAAATAGGGTTATCGCTGTCTTGTGAGAAAATTTCTGGAGCCATGAACATTCTTGTCCCTTTAAATACGTGGCAAACTTGTTTGTTCTCAAACACGGTGCTTAAACCAAAGTCAGATATCTTCAAGCGTCCATATTTGTCGACTAAGAAGTTTGAAGGTTTTATGTCTGAGTGAGCAACATTGCAATCATGGCAAGCTTTCACGGCGTGTAAGATGTCGAAGCTGTATTTGTATAGTTCTTCTTCTGTGAATTGTGGTTTCGAGTAGGGGTAATTTTAGCTAAAAGTGACACACCTGTAAAAAGTGACATACCCGTGAAGGGTGTGATTACCGATCGGTAATTTCGACAGTTTAGAATTTAAAATTTTTTATGGAACTGTTGCGAGTTTCATAAAGAATTTAAGGAATATAAGCAAAGATTTGAATCAAAATCTTAGACCTAAGCCGCTCGATTCACTCGCGGCTTCCGCGAATTACAGATCAGCAAAGATTTGAATCAAAATCTTCGAACTAAGCCGATCGCTTCGCTCGCGGCTTTCTTTATTATTTTAAATTTGCATATTTCCATCAAAAGTTCATAAGGTAAAAAATTTCGTTTATAAGTAGTATATGAGTGCGGGTTGTGTGACTTTTTTTGTAAACGTAAGAATTCATACAATATTGAACGATTTTGTAACATTTTTTTTGACATATGAAGTAAAAAATGTATGATTCTTACGGTTTTTATTCTTACGTTTTTGAATAAATCAAGATTTAAAAAATGTTCAAAATTGTAAGACATTTACACTCAGCCCATAAATGATGTAATAAACACATTAAAAAATAAACTTTAAAAAATTAACATTAATTTTAAAATAAACTTCTTACGAAAAATTAAAACTTAGTTATGTTTATTATTTTATTTTTTAATTCGTAAGAAATGAACGGAACAAGATTCGTGACTGTGAATCAATTAATGGATAAACTTTCACCAATTCTCACCCAGGTTAAACAAGTAGACGTTTATTTTGATGATTACATAGAAAGTTTATTTTATAAAGGTAAGTTTAATATTAAACCCATTGCTTTTGCATTTGATGGTAAATTAATCGAAAATTCAAAAATTTGGGAATTAATTCCGGATATTGAATTTATAACAAATATTAATGATAAATGGTTTAAACAACAAAATCACCTCACTAAAGTTCTTTGTAGATTAATGATTAAAACTGAGGAAAAAGAATTTAACAGGTTTAAATATCATCCATGTAAAATTTTAGAACTTGGTAACGAAAAACTTCAGAAAAAATTAAACGCAAGACTATCAAAAGATAGAGTTGAAAGAGTAATTAAACTCGCTAAAGATAATGATGTTGATGAAGAAGAATTTGATGAGTTCAACATTGAACTTTAAGAAACTAATGATTATTTGAATTTATGAAATCAATTATTTGATTCATGTCTTACAATTTTGAACATTTTATTTTTTTATTTTGTATGAAATGAGCGTCAAAACTAACAACGTGAAAAAATTGGGATTCACAAATGAGGAAATAAAGGATATATTAGAGGAGGCGGGTTATGAGGTTGATAAATTTTATTTAAGAAATTGTCAAAAATTTGCGGAGTTTTTAAATGAGTTTGATTATGATGGAAAAATGAATAAAGATGATGTTATAAATTTCTTATATCCCACTTCTAAAAAAGAAAAACCTAAAGAACCTGATGTTTTCCCTGAATATTATGAAGAACGGATTAAAGATGATGAATACAATGAAATTGAAAGACTGGAAAAAATAAGAGATGAAATAGATGAAAAATTAAGGAATTAAGAAAGTTGAAAAATATAATGAAAATGAAGTAGAGGGTTTAATGAATATCCCAGCTTCAGAATCAGAAGTTCAGAAATCTCATGAAGAAAGATATAAAATTATGTCTCAGAATCAACACAAAATTTATTAGATGGTGAAATAGATGAAACACTTTCAGAAGAAGGAACTAAATTTATTCGTAAACATAAGTTACAATTTATTGATAATGAAGAATACCCTTGTATATTACTTTCACCACCTTTAGATTCCGAAAAATTCAAAAAAGCTCTTAAAAACGTGACATATGCAACTAATACGATTAAGAAAGAAGATCATGATATTTACACAAATTATTATTTAAATAAATGCACAGGTGTTGATAAAGTTTTTGATTTATTAGATAAAATATCAAAAGAAACCATTGGAACCTATAAAATTTTGTGTGATTGCGGTTTCATTATTGAAGATACTAATAATGTTTCATATGAAAGAACAGCACCGAAGGAAGATGAAGTTGAAAGGTCTATACCATTCGTTATTAAGAACATAAAAGATATGAAAACTTATAAACATTATATTTATTCATTTATTTCAGAAAAAATGGAAGCAACCCATAAAACATCTTCTCATCATTTTATAGCTATTCATACATTTCTTTTCAAAGTTGTGAAATTAAATAAGACAGGAATTAGATTTAATGTATCAGGGTACGCATTCTTAAGTAAATTAAAATGTATTCGTCACGTCGCAGATGATAAAAATTTATGTGTTCTTAATTCATTTTATGGACTTTAATAAATAAACTTTATTTTTATTTATTTATTTAATTTTTTTTCTTACATAAATGAACAAAAACGGAACAGCTAAAATGAATGATAATCAAATTAGAGCAGAAGGTAGAAGGTTATTTAAACGCTTCTATAACATTCCTGATGGTGTTAATCCTAAAACTCGTAGAAGCTATTTAAATGAAGCAATAGATGCATATGACGGGTTTGACATTTCATCAGAAAGTGAGAGATTAGCGAGAATGTTAAATGTTAATATTGATTTCTATTATTGTGATCCTCAACCAGAAGACGTGGACATAAATAAGGTAGACTTTCCATTAGTGGATTCAATAATGATAGATCCAGAATTTGAAACAGTAAATATTTTATTAACACAGAGTTCATGTGGAAAACTTCACGCTGACAGAATAACAGACGTAGAAGCACTCACCGGCTATAAAGTTTGTCCATATTGTAAAGAAGAAGTTTATTCTATCCGTGATGATCCAGAAAGGAAAAACCAAAGAAGATTTTTAAAGCATTGTGAGAAATGTAAAGAAAATAATGGGAGATTAATTCAAGACGTTCAATTGCAAAAGACACAGCAACCATATGCACCACATATTACGAAACAAAAGATATATCAGTGGTTATTAGCTCATAATTTGCAGGAATATTATCAACCGACAAGATATTATATTACTTTTGACTTTGAAACATTAGAGACTAAAGAAGAATTACAACTTTCTGAGTGTGCAACTTTGAATGCTTACTTAAAACCATTCATGGTATCATCAACAGTTAAATTAAATGATAAAACATATACGAAGAATTTTTGCTTAACTTCGAGTGATTCTTTTATTTCTGATTGGATTGAGTTTTTATTTTCAACCTGTTCATTAGTTGCTAAATCAAATATTGAACAATATGAAGAATTATTGAAGCCGCAAACGGCGGGGACTTTGTCCCATACATTAAATGAAAAACAGAAGGAAGCATTTAAAGAACTTCTAGATGAGGAATTCAATAAAGTGAATATCATAGGTTTTAATTCGGGAAAGTTTGATTTAAATTTAATTCTTCGTGATTTAAACACTGCAAAATGGAAAATAAAATCAATGCTGGGTTCATCTTCACAATTTAAGCAAATCATTGTAAAGAAAACAAACGTTCCATATGAATTAAGATTTATTGACATCAGAAATTATATAGCGGGTGGGACATTAGACCAATTCACTCAAGATTTCGGAAACAATAAATCACGTGTTAAATCCTTTTTCCCTTATCAATTCATCACATGGGAGAATTACGAAGAAGAATTATATAAAGTGGAACCATTCACGAAAGATTCATTTTATTCAGCATTAACTCAAGAAACTATATCAGATAGTGATTATCAAATATATCTCAATGATGCTAAAAATTTTAAGAATAGATTAGAATATTTTATTCATTATTGCAATAAAGATGTTGAAATTATGATTGACCCAATCGATAAAATTATTGAAGAAACATTTGTTTATAAAATTGATATGCTTCATAATCTTTCTTTATCATCGAATGCTTCAATGATTCGTTACGCTTTAGCATATAAAGACTTTAATCCTAATGAAAAATATCCTGAGGAAGAGATAGAATCAAGTTTT
Organism: Trichomonas vaginalis G3; assembly: GCF_026262505.1. Taxonomy (NCBI): domain Eukaryota; phylum Parabasalia; order Trichomonadida; family Trichomonadidae; genus Trichomonas; species Trichomonas vaginalis. The sequence goes on from NC_067207.1 coordinate 17,764,329, forward strand.
GAATTAACGAAAAAGTATTGGAAATATAAAATTGAATCATATAAGAAACAAGATGAAAAAGCAGAAAGGGATACTAAAAATAATGTTTCAATGGATGATTTTCAATACTATCACGATTTAATCCTTTCATCTAAATGCAAAATGTGTGGTAAAGCGTTTACATATGCAAATAAACCAACATTAGATAGAATCGATAATGAAAAACCACATACCAAAGAAAATTGTCAGTTAATGTGTTGTTATTGCAATGTCATAAAATCAAATAAAGATGAAGATGTTCAACGTTTAAGAATCAATTTAAGAAATTATGCATTAAAATATAATTTACCAATGACTTTAGATTCAGTTGAAGCTTATCACATTCTCCGTAATGGAATTACTGGTGGTCTATCAAATGTTCAACATCGTGTTAATCTTAAAGGAATCACGCACATTAATAAACTTTCATATAGTCCAGAAACTAAAACTGTATCAAATGAGGACACCACCAACATCATGACTCATTTCGTTGGTGTTGATTTTAATTCATTATATCCTTCATCATTTTCATCTAATCCTCATGATTTCATTCAATATACTGACCATAAAATGTATATGCCGGGAAGATTGAATAGTGTTATCATTTGTGATACAGCAACAAAGAAAGCAAAAGCACTGGGAATAATTAAGAAGAAAAATACTTTATTCGTGACTGAAGTAAAGAGTCACATTGATGAAAAATACATTAATGATTACATAAACTTTTTACCGATAATAAGAAACTTAGATATTATCACAGATGAAAAAACAATTGGCAGTTTTATGTATAATTACATGAAATCAAACAATCTACCAGTTGACCAGAAACAGAGGAAATTAACTCAGTTAGCATCAACACACAACCAATATCAACCATTTTCTTCTTATTATCTTTGGTATCTAATCGACAGATTTCATTTTATCATCGATGACATTCAATCAATTTTAACATTTACTAAAAACACTTGCTTTAATGAATTTGCGAACAAATTTATGAACGAAAGACAAAAGGCTGAATTAGAAGGAAATAAAGGAAAAAGTTTATTTTGCAAGATTTCGCTTAATGGATCATATGGTTACGATGCAATGAATACACAAAATTACGCAAAGACTAAAATAATGAATGCACAGAAGGCACGCGTTGCATGTATGTCAAATAAGTTTAAAAACATAAGAGAAATAGGAGAGGATACGTATCAAATGATGCTCAAAGATAGATTTTATAGATGTGAAACATGTTTACAAGAGGCATTCTTTACTTTAGATAATGCTAAATACTGGTATTTGGTTTTCATTTATGATTTTATGTATAAATGCATAAATCTTAATCGTTTTCATTTCATTGAAGGTGATACTGATTCATCTTATTGGGCAATCGCTGGCGATCCAAATCTTCCTAACACTCAAGCATTTCAAGCAATTGTTACCGATAAACAATTTTATGATAAAAACATTTTCAAATTCGCACCATTTGATTTCTTCTGTTTTGATGAGAAATTTAAACCTAAATTAAAGAATAAAGCTGAAGAAAAAGCACATGAGAAGAAGTTATTGGGTTTAGCAATTGAGAAACAAGGTGATAACATGGTTGCTTTATGCCCTAAGTGTTATACATCATTCAACGGTTCAATTGATGGAAGTGATTTTAAAAAGATTGCACAAAAAATGAAAGGTGTTAGTTTACGACAAAATAAACAATTAACACCTAAAAATTATTTGGATATAATAAATGATAAAGTGATATTTGATGGTCAGAATATTAATTTACAACTTAAAAACAGGTCGATGACTCGCTTAACAATCGGTAAGACTGCATTAACAGGAGCACACACTAAGGCTGTATGTTGTGAAAATGGATGTTGTATGCCATTTATTTAATACAATTTAAAATTTTATTTTTAAAAAATGCCACAGAAGAGACAAAAAGAACCGTTAATGATGGTTTTGATTCTTGATCAAAGAGGTGGGCACCCTTAAAACACTTATTTTATTTTTATATAAATGGATAACACAGATTTAAAAAATTTAATTATGATTTAGTACTTAATCAAAATTTTCTTACTTATTATGACTTAAAATCATATCTCCAAAAACATGATAACAATATCGGGGTGATGATATGGATTATTATTATCCATATTATAAAAATGAAATTTTGAAATATCATGATAAAATAATTTCTAAAATTAAAGACAAAATTAAAAATAATGAATATGCAAAGGGAAAAACTAAATCACAACTTAAACAATTGAAAGATTTCAAAAATAAAGTATTAACAGAAGAAGATATTGATGAATTATATAAATTATATAATCCTGAGCCGCAAAAGCCAAATGTTCAACAGCTAAAGGTGCAAAACGCCCAGGTCCTTCAGACCATAAATGAAGCACAAGCTTTAATTTATGATTCATTAGTTAAATCATATTCAGCCCGACTTTTAAATGAAGATCAAATTTTGGAATTCATCCTTCAACATAAACTCGAAGCGGGAAAGTATATCAAACCTTTATATACAGTATATTTAAAACAAATGAATAGAATACATCCAGAATTAATGAAAGGAGGAATGAAATCCAAAACTTCATCATCCAAAATCAAAGCAGATAAAATTAAATCACTTACAACACCAAAACCTCCAACAGTAGTTCCTCCTTCTCCTTCAGTTAATCCTTCATCATTCACTTTATTATATCCATTTCAAACATTAAAGAAGCAAAAAGATTTTAAAAAGGATTTCAAAATATTAAATAAACCAACTGACCCAAAAATTCAACCGTTAAAGGAAAAATTTAGTCGTCCCTCATTTGCACCACATCCATATTCATACGAAATCGATCATTTAGAATATTCAAAAGGAAACGTTACTTATTTATTCGCCATTAACATTAACACCAGATATTTATATTGCATTCCGGTAAAGGGAAAACAGAACAGGAAACAAGAAGAGCTATTCAATACTTACTAGATCATGAAAGAGTAGATAATATCAGGGGTGATGGTGATAAAGGATTTCAGGCAGCTATGGCTCATTATTTTCCACAAATTAATTTTTACTTTTCATCCTCTCCATATACGTTTCATAATAAAATAGTTGATGCAGTAATGAGAACTCTTAGAGATGCGTTAGGGGTTAACGGTCAGATATACTGGGATGGAAATCATGACTCCATCATACAGCAGTTAGTATATTATTACAATAATACATGGCATAGAACTATAAACATGAAACCAGTGGAAATGAAAAATGATATTTCAAAAGAATGGGAATATATTAGAAAGCAAATGGAAAGGTTAAATGATGTTAAACGTGAACAAATTAATTCGGGGCTCATGAATTTTAAACAAGGGGATAAAGTTTTGATTCATCTTGATTATGGAAAAACTGATAAATCAATGACAAAAAGAAGACGAAGATTTGACACAATAGCTGAATTTGTTAGATATATTAACGGTAATGTATTAGTTGAGGTTAACAATAAATTAATAGAAATTCCGATTTATTTTATTACTCCATTATATTTAAATAATATTTAATTTTTTTATTTCGTAAGAAATGAGTGACAACGAAGCATCCAAGAGTCCTGATGATGAATATAAAAAGAAACTAAACAAAATTAAATCAAAAATATGCTATTACAAAAAGAAGCCGCAATGTGGTGGGGTTGAAAACGATCAAGAGAGGAAAGAAATAATCGAAAAATTAGAAACTTATCGTTCAATCCTTAAACTGAGTGAAGCAAAAATAAAAGAATTTAATAGAATAAATAAATTGGTTGGAAGAGATGAATTTAATAAAGATGAATTTTTAAACTCAATCCAAATTTAATTTATATTCCTCATCTTCTCAGTTTTCGTGGTTTGTTGTTTTTAATTAGTTCTTGCATCATTTTTATCATTTCCTCCCTTGTTATGATTCGTGGTAAATTTTGAGCTTGTGGGGTATCCATTTATATAAAATTTTGTTATCAGTTATTTTATCATTAATGATTTTAGGTTATTCAATAATTATTTATTTTTGAAGAACTGATGAGGTCACCAGGTCACCAGGTCACCAGGTAATTTAACTTTTCTGAAAAATGAGACAACATGACATTTTGACAACATCACAGGAGGAAGGCACTTATTATTTATTTTTGAAGAACTGATGAGGTCACCAGGTCACCAGGTAATTTAACTTTTCTGAAAAAATGAGACAACATGACATTTTGACAACATCACAGGAGGAAGGCACTTATTATTTATTTTTGAAGAACTGATGAGGTCACCAGGTCACCAGGTCACCAGGTAATTTAACTTTTCTGAAAAAATGAGACAACATGACATTTTGACAACATCACAGGAGGAAGGCACTTATTATTTATTTTTGAAGAACTGATGAGGTCACCAGGTCACCAGGTCACCAGGTCACCAGGTAATTTAACTTTTCTGAAAAAATGAGACAACATGACATTTTGACAACAGGTATGAAAGGATTAATGTAAAATAAATTCAAATCACACTTTATAAAGCTTCATTTACAGGTATTTCATCGTCAGTAATGAATCCTCATTATCGTTTGGTTCAACCTGTTTATATAATCCTTTCATTTCTTCTTTCAAAACATAATACCATGTCTGTTTACCATCTATTTTTCTTTGTTTCCTATCACATTTATCCTTAATACTCATTTGAAAATTCTTGTCTTTCATGTCTGATAGTTTGCAGAATAGAGCATTTTTACACGTCATACCTACACACAATTCATCATAATGTGTATTTATCCATACATCTAAAGGATTTGATGATAATTCAATTAAATCTTGTTTGGCTTCAGTCATCGGTATGATTCGTACATTAAATGATGAAAGGTCATATTGCATAAAATATGTTAAAAGGTTATCATAAAATTCCTTTGTGCATGAATTCATCAAATTCTTGAAGTAATCAAATTGACCCTTAAATTTACCATTAACTCTTAAAACTACATATCTTCTGTCTCCAACTTCAATTTTGACAGGGTAAACGTTATTAGTTACGAAAATGAAGTTTGCAACGTTCTGTGCTGTTCTTCTGGGTTGATTCTTTTCATTAATTCTTATCTCATTATCCGTTATAATTGATTTCAAAGCGTTGAAGTTTGCGAGTCTGTCTTCACCTACATTCTTGAGTTCATTAAGTACAAGAAACATTTTATTCTCAACTACTGAGTTGAAATTACCCGTTAACTCACCTATTTCAGTAATGGTTTTACATGAATAACCGGCGAGAAGTTCAGAAATAATGTCTGTAAATCTGTTTTTACCTGTTCCCTGAAGTCCTTTCAAAATAATTGCTGTTTCATTCTTGATTCCAGGATGTTGAATCATTGATGCAATCCAGCCGAGAAGGTATTTATACACTTCATCGTTATTATCACAAATGGCTTCTTTAATGAAATTCATAAACATTTCAATTTTTGAGTAATCTGGTTTTTCGAGAATGTTGTATTTATAACCTTGAAACGTTGAGAAAACATCTGGAGAATTAGATTTAAAGCAAACACCCTTAACGGTTAATGAAGACAATTGATTTAGTAGTACATCCCATGCTGTTATGGTTTTACCTTCTTCTTTAAATAATTTAATCATTTTAAGTGACTCTTTCATGTTTGATTGAAGAACGAATGATATTTGATTCATTTTATCGTGGATATTGTAGTCCTTTTGAATGAAATATTTGTTTCCACAATCTACAAAACGGATTACATGTGATAAATCCTCAATTACTTCAGAACTGTTTTTATACTGATGATTTTCAGCCTTATGTCTAATATCTGTTATCAAAAACGAGTCATCAAGTTTGATATCAAATGTTATTTTTGGCTTATGTAATAAAGGCAAAACATATTCATCATAATATTCCTTTTGATATAGTTTTAGAATCTTCACCAAAACAAATGGAGAAGTCATTAAATATGCATATCTATTACGTGCTTTTTCAAAATTACTTTTTGCATTTTCTGTTAAAATGCAGAAGTTATAAACGTTGTCGTATGCTTCATTAATTAAATGATTAGGTAACGAATTAATAGCTTGAAACAGTGTGAATAATGTGATTTCTTTTTCTAAATTCATGTTTCCACCGTCATTATGTACTTTAAAATCACACATGCCATCAACTATGCTCTGGGCAAGTTTATCGTCAATGTTTACATCTTTGTTCTCATTCATGATAGTCTTTATTTCTTCATTCTTTTGTTCAACTCTTACCTTAATATTCAAATCATTTAATATATCATTCACTGTTCTAGTTAATGTTGAATCATAACTTCCACGAATGAATGAGTATGTTTTGATTGGTTCTGTTGCATTCTTGCGAACTCTTGAATCAGCCATAACTACTAAAGAACGCTTTGAATCATCCATAGAAGTCATGATATCGATATCATAATCATTGCAGGAATAACATTTAATCATTCTGTTCGAAACTGCATAGAAGAAATTAGTGTTGCAATAAATGTGAAGACCTCCCGAAGCGGTTTTAACGATAACATCTTTATCCGAAAGTTTTGATAGAATGTCTTTTCTAACCGTTTCTTTAAGTTCATCATTGTATGATTTATTAATATCAACATCTATAATCGTTAAATTTGATATTTTATTTACTAATAAAGCCATACCGGTTTTCCTTCCTCTTCCTCCATCATGTTTGAGGTAGTTATGTAAATCAATCATGTTTTCACCAATTCTTTCGTTGAGGGTTTTAGTTTCTGCCACAACTAATTCCTCAACTAATGAATCAATAACTTTTTCATCAGAAACGATATAGTCACTGTTGTTGTTTGTTGCCGCAACTAATTCCTCAGCTAATTCCTCAACTAATGGATCAATAACTTTTTCATCAGAAACGATATAGTCACTGTTGTTGTTTGTTGCCGTCATTTATATAGGAATAAAAAAATAAAAATAATTTTAAAACTAACTTTATTTTTGGACTGCATCATATTTCCATGACTGTTGTCAAAATGTCATGTTGTCTCATTTTTTCAGAAAAGTTAAATTACCTGGTGACCTGGTGACCCGGTGACCTCATCAGTTCTTCAAAAATAAATAATTATTGAATAACCTAAAATCATTAACGAAACCATTAACGATAAAAATATATTTCCATGACTGTTGTCAAAATGTCATGTTGTCTCATTTTTTCAGAAAAGTTAAATTACCTGGTGACCTGGTGACCTGGTGACCTCATCAGTTCTTCAAAAATAAATAATTATTGAATAACCTAAAATCATTAACGAAACCATTAACGATAAAAATATATTTCCATGACTGTTGTCAAAATGTCATGTTGTCTCATTTTTTCAGAAAAGTTAAATTACCTGGTGACCTGGTGACCTGGTGACCTCATCAGTTCTTCAAAAATAAATAATAAGTGCCTTCCTCCTGTGATGTTGTCAAAATGTCATGTTGTCTCATTTTTTCAGAAAAGTTAAATTACCTGGTGACCTGGTGACCTGGTGACCTCATCAGTTCTTCAAAAATAAATAATAAGTGCCTTCCTCCTGTGATGTTGTCAAAATGTCATGTTGTCTCATTTTTTCAGAAAAGTTAAATTACCTGGTGACCTGGTGACCTCATCAGTTCTTCAAAAATAAATAATAAGTGCCTTCCTCCTGTGATGTTGTCAAAATGTCATGTTGTCTCATTTTTTCAGAAAAGTTAAATTACCTGGTGACCTGGTGACCTGGTGACCTCATCAGTTCTTCAAAAATAAATAATTATTGAATAACCTAAAATCATTAATGATAAAATAACTGATAACAAAATTTTATATAAATGGATACCCCACAAGCTCAAAATTTACCACGAATCATAACAAGGGAGGAAATGATAAAAATGATGCAAGAACTAATTAAAAACAACAAACCACGAAAACTGAGAAGATGAGGAATATAAATTAAATTTGGATTGAGTTTAAAAATTCATCTTTATTAAATTCATCTCTTCCAACCAATTTATTTATTCTATTAAATTCTTTTATTTTTGCTTCACTCAGTTTAAGGATTGAACGATAAGTTTCTAATTTTTCGATTATTTCTTTCCTCTCTTGATCGTTTTCAACCCCACCACATTGCGGCTTCTTTTTGTAATAGCATATTTTTGATTTAATTTTGTTTAGTTTCTTTTTATATTCATCATCAGGACTCTTGGATGCTTCGTTGTCACTCATTTCTTACGAAAATAAAAAAATTAAATATTATTTAAATATAATGGAGTAATAAAATAAATCGGAATTTCTATTAATTTATTGTTAACCTCAACTAATACATTACCGTTAATATATCTAACAAATTCAGCTATTGTGTCAAATCTTCGTCTTCTTTTTGTCATTGATTTATCAGTTTTTCCATAATCAAGATGAATCAAAACTTTATCCCCTTGTTTAAAATTCATGAGCCCCGAATTAATTTGTTCACGTTTAACATCATTTAACCTTTCCATTTGCTTTCTAATATATTCCCATTCTTTTGAAATATCATTTTTCATTTCCACTGGTTTCATGTTTATAGTTCTATGCCATGTATTATTGTAATAATATACTAACTGCTGTATGATGGAGTCATGATTTCCATCCCAGTATATCTGACCGTTAACCCCTAACGCATCTCTAAGAGTTCTCATTACTGCATCAACTATTTTATTATGAAACGTATATGGAGAGGATGAAAAGTAAAAATTAATTTGTGGAAAATAATGAGCCATAGCTGCCTGAAATCCTTTATCACCATCACCCCTGATATTATCTACTCTTTCATGATCTAGTAAGTATTGAATAGCTCTTCTTGTTTCCTGTTCTGTTTTCCCTTTTACCGGAATGCAATATAAATATCTGGTGTTAATGTTAATGGCGAATAAATAAGTAACGTTTCCTTTTGAATATTCTAAATGATCGATTTCGTATGAATATGGATGTGGTGCAAATGAGGGACGACTAAATTTTTCCTTTAACGGTTGAATTTTTGGGTCAGTTGGTTTATTTAATATTTTGAAATCCTTTTTAAAATCTTTTTGCTTCTTTAATGTTTGAAATGGATATAATAAAGTGAATGATGAAGGATTAACTGAAGGAGAAGGAGGAACTACTGTTGGAGGTTTTGGTGTTGTAAGTGATTTAATTTTATCTGCTTTGATTTTGGATGATGAAGTTTTGGATTTCATTCCTCCTTTCATTAATTCTGGATGTATTCTATTCATTTGTTTTAAATATACTGTATATAAAGGTTTGATATACTTTCCCGCTTCGAGTTTATGTTGAAGGATGAATTCCAAAAGTTGATCTTCATTTAAAAGTCGGGCTGAATATGATTTAACTAATGAATCATAAATTAAAGCTTGTGCTTCATTTATGGTCTGAAGGACCTGGGCGTTTTGCACCTTTAGCTGTTGAACATTTGGCTTTTGCGGCTCAGGATTATATAATTTATATAATTCATCAATATCTTCTTCTGTTAATACTTTATTTTTGAAATCTTTCAATTGTTTAAGTTGTGATTTAGTTTTTCCCTTTGCATATTCATTATTTTTAATTTTGTCTTTAATTTTAGAAATTATTTTATCATGATATTTCAAAATTTCATTTTTATAATATGGATAATAATAATCCATATCATCACCCCCGATATTGTTATCATGTTTTTGGAGATATGATTTTAAGTCATAATAAGTAAGAAAATTTTGATTAAGTACTAAATCATAAATTAAATTTTTTAAATCTGTGTTATCCATTTATATAAAAATAAAATAAGTGTTTTAAGGGTGCCCACCTCTTTGATCAAGAATCAAAACCATCATTAACGGTTCTTTTTGTCTCTTCTGTGGCATTTTATTAAAAATAAAATTTTAAATTGTATTAAATAAATGGCATACAACATCCATTTTCACAACATACAGCCTTAGTGTGTGCTCCTGTTAATGCAGTCTTACCGATTGTTAAGCGAGTCATCGACCTGTTTTTAAGTTGTAAATTAATATTCTGACCATCAAATATCACTTTATCATTTATTATATCCAAATAATTTTTAGGTGTTAATTGTTTATTTTGTCGTAAACTAACACCTTTCATTTTTTGTGCAATCTTTTTAAAATCACTTCCATCAATTGAACCGTTGAATGATGTATAACACTTAGGGCATAAAGCAACCATGTTATCACCTTGTTTCTCAATTGCTAAACCCAATAACTTCTTCTCATGTGCTTTTTCTTCAGCTTTATTCTTTAATTTAGGTTTAAATTTCTCATCAAAACAGAAGAAATCAAATGGTGCGAATTTGAAAATGTTTTTATCATAAAATTGTTTATCGGTAACAATTGCTTGAAATGCTTGAGTGTTAGGAAGATTTGGATCGCCAGCGATTGCCCAATAAGATGAATCAGTATCACCTTCAATGAAATGAAAACGATTAAGATTTATGCATTTATACATAAAATCATAAATGAAAACCAAATACCAGTATTTAGCATTATCTAAAGTAAAGAATGCCTCTTGTAAACATGTTTCACATCTATAAAATCTATCTTTGAGCATCATTTGATACGTATCCTCTCCTATTTCTCTTATGTTTTTAAACTTATTTGACATACATGCAACGCGTGCCTTCTGTGCATTCATTATTTTAGTCTTTGCGTAATTTTGTGTATTCATTGCATCGTAACCATATGATCCATTAAGCGAAATCTTGCAAAATAAACTTTTTCCTTTATTTCCTTCTAATTCAGCCTTTTGTCTTTCGTTCATAAATTTGTTCGCAAATTCATTAAAGCAAGTGTTTTTAGTAAATGTTAAAATTGATTGAATGTCATCGATGATAAAATGAAATCTGTCGATTAGATACCAAAGATAATAAGAAGAAAATGGTTGATATTGGTTGTGTGTTGATGCTAACTGAGTTAATTTCCTCTGTTTCTGGTCAACTGGTAGATTGTTTGATTTCATGTAATTATACATAAAACTGCCAATTGTTTTTTCATCTGTGATAATATCTAAGTTTCTTATTATCGGTAAAAAGTTTATGTAATCATTAATGTATTTTTCATCAATGTGACTCTTTACTTCAGTCACGAATAAAGTATTTTTCTTCTTAATTATTCCCAGTGCTTTTGCTTTCTTTGTTGCTGTATCACAAATGATAACACTATTCAATCTTCCCGGCATATACATTTTATGGTCAGTATATTGAATGAAATCATGAGGATTAGATGAAAATGATGAAGGATATAATGAATTAAAATCAACACCAACGAAATGAGTCATGATGTTGGTGGTGTCCTCATTTGATACAGTTTTAGTTTCTGGACTATATGAAAGTTTATTAATGTGCGTGATTCCTTTAAGATTAACACGATGTTGAACATTTGATAGACCACCAGTAATTCCATTACGGAGAATGTGATAAGCTTCAACTGAATCTAAAGTCATTGGTAAATTATATTTTAATGCATAATTTCTTAAATTGATTCTTAAACGTTGAACATCTTCATCTTTATTTGATTTTATGACATTGCAATAACAACACATTAACTGACAATTTTCTTTGGTATGTGGTTTTTCATTATCGATTCTATCTAATGTTGGTTTATTTGCATATGTAAACGCTTTACCACACATTTTGCATTTAGATGAAAGGATTAAATCGTGATAGTATTGAAAATCATCCATTGAAACATTATTTTTAGTATCCCTTTCTGCTTTTTCATCTTGTTTCTTATATGATTCAATTTTATATTTCCAATACTTTTTCGTTAATTCAAAACTTGATTCCACATTTTCTTCTTCTGGATATGTTTCGTTAGGATTAAAGTCTTTATATGCTAAAGCGTAACGAATCATTGAAGCATTCGATGATAAAGAAAGATTATGAAGCATATCAATTTTATAAACAAATGTTTCTTCAATAATTTTATCGATTGGGTCAATCATAATTTCAACATCTTTATTGCAATAATGAATAAAATATTCTAATCTATTCTTAAAATTTTTAGCATCATTGAGATATATTTGATAATCACTATCTGATATAGTTTCTTGAGTTAATGCTGAATAAAATGAATCTTTCGTGAATGGTTCCACTTTATATAATTCTTCTTCGTAATTCTCCCATGTGATGAATTGATAAGGGAAAAAGGATTTAACACGTGATTTATTGTTTCCGAAATCTTGAGTGAATTGGTCTAATGTCCCACCCGCTATATAATTTCTGATGTCAATAAATCTTAATTCATATGGAACGTTTGTTTTCTTTACAATGATTTGCTTAAATTGTGAAGATGAACCCAGCATTGATTTTATTTTCCATTTTGCAGTGTTTAAATCACGAAGAATTAAATTTAAATCAAACTTTCCCGAATTAAAACCTATGATATTCACTTTATTGAATTCCTCATCTAGAAGTTCTTTAAATGCTTCCTTCTGTTTTTCATTTAATGTATGGGACAAAGTCCCCGCCGTTTGCGGCTTCAATAATTCTTCATATTGTTCAATATTTGATTTAGCAACTAATGAACAGGTTGAAAATAAAAACTCAATCCAATCAGAAATAAAAGAATCACTCGAAGTTAAGCAAAAATTCTTCGTATATGTTTTATCATTTAATTTAACTGTTGATGATACCATGAATGGTTTTAAGTAAGCATTCAAAGTTGCACACTCAGAAAGTTGTAATTCTTCTTTAGTCTCTAATGTTTCAAAGTCAAAAGTAATATAATATCTTGTCGGTTGATAATATTCCTGCAAATTATGAGCTAATAACCACTGATATATCTTTTGTTTCGTAATATGTGGTGCATATGGTTGCTGTGTCTTTTGCAATTGAACGTCTTGAATTAATCTCCCATTATTTTCTTTACATTTCTCACAATGCTTTAAAAATCTTCTTTGGTTTTTCCTTTCTGGATCATCACGGATAGAATAAACTTCTTCTTTACAATATGGACAAACTTTATAGCCGGTGAGTGCTTCTACGTCTGTTATTCTGTCAGCGTGAAGTTTTCCACATGAACTCTGTGTTAATAAAATATTTACTGTTTCAAATTCTGGATCTATCATTATTGAATCCACTAATGGAAAGTCTACCTTATTTATGTCCACGTCTTCTGGTTGAGGATCACAATAATAGAAATCAATATTAACATTTAACATTCTCGCTAATCTCTCACTTTCTGATGAAATGTCAAACCCGTCATATGCATCTATTGCTTCATTTAAATAGCTTCTACGAGTTTTAGGATTAACACCATCAGGAATGTTATAGAAGCGTTTAAATAACCTTCTACCTTCTGCTCTAATTTGATTATCATTCATTTTAGCTGTTCCGTTTTTGTTCATTTATGTAAGAAAAAAAATTAAATAAATAAATAAAAATAAAGTTTATTTATTAAAGTCCATAAAATGAATTAAGAACACATAAATTTTTATCATCTGCGACGTGACGAATACATTTTAATTTACTTAAGAATGCGTACCCTGATACATTAAATCTAATTCCTGTCTTATTTAATTTCACAACTTTGAAAAGAAATGTATGAATAGCTATAAAATGATGAGAAGATGTTTTATGGGTTGCTTCCATTTTTTCTGAAATAAATGAATAAATATAATGTTTATAAGTTTTCATATCTTTTATGTTCTTAATAACGAATGGTATAGACCTTTCAACTTCATCTTCCTTCGGTGCTGTTCTTTCATATGAAACATTATTAGTATCTTCAATAATGAAACCGCAATCACACAAAATTTTATAGGTTCCAATGGTTTCTTTTGATATTTTATCTAATAAATCAAAAACTTTATCAACACCTGTGCATTTATTTAAATAATAATTTGTGTAAATATCATGATCTTCTTTCTTAATCGTATTAGTTGCATATGTCACGTTTTTAAGAGCTTTTTTGAATTTTTCGGAATCTAAAGGTGGTGAAAGTAATATACAAGGGTATTCTTCATTATCAATAAATTGTAACTTATGTTTACGAATAAATTTAGTTCCTTCTTCTGAAAGTGTTTCATCTATTTCACCATCTAATAAATTTTGTGTTGATTCTGAGACATAATTTTTATATCTTTCTTCATGAGATTTCTGAACTTCTGATTCTGAAGCTGGGATATTCATTAAACCCTCTACTTCATTTTCATTATATTTTTCAACTTCTCTTAATTCCTTAATTTTTTCATCTATTTCATCTCTTATTTTTTCCAGTCTTTCAATTTCATCATATTCATCATCTTTAATCCGTTCTTCATAATATTCAGGGAAAACATCAGGTTCTTTAGGTTTTTCTTTTTTAGAAGTGGGATATAAGAAATTTATAACATCATCTTTATTCATTTTTCCATCATAATCAAACTCATTTAAAAACTCCGCAAATTTTTGACAATTTCTTAAATAAAATTTATCAACCTCATAACCCGCCTCCTCTAATATATCCTTTATTTCCTCATTTGTGAATCCCAATTTTTTCACGTTGTTAGTTTTGACGCTCATTTCATACAAAATAAAAAATAAAATGTTCAAAATTGTAAGACATGAATCAAATAATTGATTTCATAAATTCAAATAATCATTAGTTTCTTAAAGTTCAATGTTGAACTCATCAAATTCTTCTTCATCAACATCATTATCTTTAGCGAGTTTAATTACTCTTTCAACTCTATCTTTTGATAGTCTTGCGTTTAATTTTTTCTGAAGTTTTTCGTTACCAAGTTCTAAAATTTTACATGGATGATATTTAAACCTGTTAAATTCTTTTTCCTCAGTTTTAATCATTAATCTACAAAGAACTTTAGTGAGGTGATTTTGTTGTTTAAACCATTTATTTATCATTAATATTTGTTATAAATTCAATATCCGGAATTAATTCCCAAATTTTTGAATTTTCGATTAATTTACCATCAAATGCAAAAGCAATGGGTTTAATATTAAACTTACCTTTATAAAATGAACTTTCTATGTAATCATCAAAATAAACGTCTACTTGTTTAACCTGGGTGAGAATTGGTGAAAGTTTATCCATTAATTGATTCACAGTCACGAATCTTGTTCCGTTCATTTCTTACGAATTAAAAATAAAATAATAAACATAACTAAGTTTTAATTTTTCGTAAGAAGTTTATTTTAAAATTAATGTTAATTTTTTAAAGTTTATTTTTTAATGTGTTTATTACATCATTTATGGGCTGAGTGTAAATGTCTTACAATTTTGAACATTTTTTAAATCTTGATTTATTCAAAAACGTAAGAATAAAAACCGTAAGAATCATACATTTTTTACTTCATATGTCAAAAAAATGTTACAAAATCGTTGAGAAAGGGACAGACTAGCCCATTGTCACTTTTTAATTTAGCAAATGAACGCTTATGGAGTGGAGTTTTTGGGTAAATCTGATTTGCTTATAAATGAAATAAAATCAAAAGAAACCATATTGGCATTATATTATGCAAAAATAAATGATCTTACTTAGTACTTTTAAAGTTAATTTCAGAAAAAATTTGACACAATGGTATCCGGCACATACAAGTGGTGTACAACCAAAATATAAGTTGGTTTAAACATATATTGCTATATCTCATGATCTTACTTAGTACTTTTAAAGTTAATTTCAGAAAAAATTTGACACAATGGTATCCGGCACATACAAGTGGTGTACAACCAAAATATAAGTTGGTTTAAACATATATTGCTATATCTCATGATCTTACTTAGTACTTTTAAAGTTAATTTCAGAAAAAATTTGACACAATGGTATCCGGCACATACAAGTGGTGTACAACCAAAATATAAGTTGGTTTAAACATATATTGCTATATCTCATGATCTTACTTAGTACTTTTAAAGTTAATTTCAGAAAAAATTTGACACAATGGTATCCGGCACATACAAGTGGTGTACAACCAAATCTTCGACTCGATGAACTTGTCATCGAGTTATATTCCAGTGTTGTTCCTTCATTCCTGATTAAGTTGCAAATTAAAGGTCTGGATTCAGAGAGAAGTGTTAAAGTTATCAAAAAAGTCACAAGAGATTTCGAAGAAATGACACAATTTAAAAAAGTCGAATGCATCAGTATGCTTGAAGCTGTTCAGAAAGGTCTGAAAAATGATACACTTGATCCCAACATTGTTTACTCAACATTAAAAATATTATTGCAAAGAAAACAATTGATTTAATAAACATTTAATTTATTATAATTAATTTTTTATTACAGTATAGTAAAAAATGCTATAAATAAATTATTATATTTTATTAAAATGTGACTTTTAATAGTAAGTGAATAAAATAAATCAGGAATTGGGAAAGAAATAAGGTTAATTAAAAATAATGAAAATTACAAGTTTAAGGTTAATGAAAAAGTGACAATGGGCGAGTTTGTCCCCCACTCCAAAATCGTTCAATATTGTATGAATTCTTACGTTTACAAAAAAAGTCACACAACCCGCACTCATATACTACTTTTATATTATTGCAAAATAAAATCTTCATTATTAAGATAAGTACCTTAATATGTACGTAAATTTTAATGAAATTTATACAACATTATAAAAATTTATGAATAAAAACTTGATATAAAATAACATTTTTATTTTTACTAAGAAAAAAAAGGTTTTTGATAATAAATTTATTTTATTTCGAAAAAGTAGCAATAATCGTAAAAGGGTATTGATAGGCTTGCTAAAGTAACTAATTTTAGCTGTCAAATACTTTTGTATTTTGAAGTAAATTAGTATAAATTTGTTTTTACTTTTATTTCGAAAAAGTAGCAATAATCGTAAAAGGGTATTGATAGGCTTGCTAAAGTAACTAATTTTAGCTGTCAAATACTTTTGTATTTTGAAGTAAATTAGTATAAATTTGTTTTTACTTTTATTCGAAAAAGTAGCAATAATCGTAAAAGGGTATTGATAGGCTTGCTAAAGTAACTAATTTTAGCTGTCAAATACTTTTTGTATTTTGAAGTAAATTAGTATAAATTTGATATTATTTTAACTCCCTTTGAAAACCTCAATTTTCCATACAGAGGGAACGGGAATAGCATCCAATATTCCCTGAGAATGGTTGCGCATTCTCAGTTCCCTCTATATTTCGAACGAAGCTCTCATCGGTCTTTTTTTTTAATACTAAACGTTTTTTTCCCTGTCACTTTTAGCTAAAATTTGGGTTTGCCGCTAGATTTTTTAGTTGCAATTCGTATTTCATCCCTACCCGGATCCAAATTGATGAATATCACAGAAAATTTCCTATACGATAATATTTGTATTTCGATATCATTGATATTGACAATTTTATTGCATCATCAATAACTTTCTGATGAAGAAGATAAAATCACCACGACCACATTTTAAGAATACCTAAATACTTTTTAAAGATAAACAAAAAGTTAACTGCATTTCCAAAATTTTTTGTAAATAAGTTTAAATGGCTAGCAAAAATATAATTGAAATCTTTCAGACATTTCATAAAATTTTAAGAAACTACATAAATGTCCCAAGATAAAATATTTCAAAATATTTTGACGAAAAACGATATAAAATTAAGTATTTCTATATACTAGTCTTTAAGAAATGTATTTCTCAATTGCTTAGGTATTATTTCTACTCATGTGTATAATCCTATATTATTGAGTTGCATTTTTGCGTAATTGCATCGTTAGCACGTTAATATCATGATATATGGTTTAAAACAAATACTCTTGTAGGATATTTTACAATGTATTTATTCTACAAGTGATAATATAAATACTCGTATGCTAAATAAGTAACGATATGAAAAATTAGCATTGCATGATTTATGGGGAGAAATAGGAAAATTCGATACTAATTTCACAGAATGATTGCAAAAAGTTGATTTGGCATAGTTGGGAAGCACAAAAATAGTGAGATTATGTTCATAACTACTAAGATCTGACATGCAATCAATTCCAATTCCTCCAAAATATATTTTTTCGAGTTTGGGTGTGTATTTTAAAAGCGATTGTGTAATATTGCTTAAAAACTGAGGAAAATGCAGTTCTTTGATTGAAGAGTTGACTCCGAAACCATTATCAATTCTTGTTAATAGTGATTCGGTATCAAACTCTAACTTTTTAAGATTTGAACACCAATCTAAACTCCTGTATTGAATTTCTTCAACAAATTTTCCAATTTTAATTGTAATTATTCCTGAATTTCGAAAAGCACAAACTCCAATCCTTTTAACTAAGTAATATTTGCTATTATAGTATAGTGAAGATGGGACTTCAGCATGTATAAAAGTATTTTGCTTGTTTATGAAAGCATTGCAATCTTGCGAGAAATCTTCAACATGAGTATTGTTAATTGTACCAATGACTGCTTCATTACTCGAAATTAAATAATTAAATAGTCCAATACGTACTTTAGTCAAATTTGACTATTTACCTTCAATAGAAATGAGATTTTTAAAAAATATTATGTCTTGTTCAATCAAGTCTACCACCAAATTTTCAAGTGCATAGCGCAGAAGTAAACTTATATTCTTGAAAAACCATTTGTCTTATATATTGACATTTTCAGATTCGTTGAATCAGAGTGAATAGAATTGGAATATTTCTCAACTGTTTGACTTGAATAAAACAAATATAATTTATCTTTTGCTCCGAAGCCTAATAAAGTCATAAATGAATCCAACCATTAAATCAAATAGGGAATCATTAACCAAAATTTAAAACACGCCTAACGAAAACGTATATCATATTCAATGCCAAAATTCTGGAAACGATGGTTTGCAGATCCTTGAAAGGTTATAAAAAAGTGGAACGTTGAACGAACATATTTGGTCGCTCATTTTTTCTGTTATATAAATATGTTCTGTTTTAGTAATTCTAATAAAAAATTTTGTGAAAACCCTCCAATTTTGAAATTGGTGGATTTGACAATCCTTTTAATTTAAATTCTATAAATCTTATTAGCCGTAATGTAAATTGCCTATCTTCTTTATCTCAGATTTGACGATCGCTTTCAATTATTCAAATTTTCTTTTGAATTTTAGCTTCAAATATGTCGCATCGCATTGATTTAGTTTTACCCAGTGGACAAACATTTTTTATACCGCTCGATCAAGATCTCAAAGGATCGGACGTACTAGACTTTATCCGCAATTTCAACCCTGAAAACTACGTAATTTGTCGCAATTCTTTGACACAAAATCTTTATGATGTGTTATACTCGACTAATTTGGAAAAAATCCCACAATCAGATTGTATCAAAGATAATTTTGAAGAGACCTTGCTCGTTAAAATCTTTCAATCTGATAGAAATGTCACATCTAAACAGCAAAGAATGCCATTATTTGTTTTTAATGCTGAAGAGTTCGTTGAACACAATTCTATTTTAGCGGAGAACATACCATTGCCCAATTTTACTCGAAAGCATCCTAAAATTACTCTTGTTGTTCAATTACCGACAAATTTAGTGATTGAATGTGAAGCCAAATTATCGAAAACGATCAGTTCAATCCAAAAATCTATATATGAGCAAATGGTTTCGCTTTACGGAGAGACAAATGTTCGTTCAATTAAGCAATACAGATTTGGTACTATGAAAGGCGAATACCCGTCGAAGAAATTGAAATTATCCGAGTCACCGGAGATAATGAACGCTCTGAAACTTCAGCAACAGGATTATTCGAATCCGCAATTCATTATTATTCAAGTAAATACAGAAACAGAGTTTGTAAAGACCGCTAAGACATATACGAATGACCTAGAACTCAAACCGATTATCGCTACCCCTGAAGTTTTGTCATTTAATTCGACTTACTCGGAATTGAGGCAAAATGCCGAGACAGCTAGGACAGAAAGGCTTGAAGCAGATCCGTTACTCGCAAGAATGCGTCTAAATTCGAACGAACCTCCTTTAATAACTTGCAGAAAGAAAAATATCCCAATCAAAGTCGACATGCGCGCAGTAGCATTATCAGATGAAAACACAGCGACATCTCTCGCGATTCAATTCGATACTACAGCACAACAAGCCATTCGAACTTTATTTACAAAAATGGTCGAGCACCAAGGTGTTTCTACCGACCTAAATCCCGATAATTACGCACTTATTTTACAAGGCACAGACGAAGTCGTTGCCGGTGACTTTGCGATCCAAAATTTCGTATGTGTCAGGCAATTTCTTCTTTCTGTGACTCCGTTCATGAATTTCCTTCTTGTCGACAAGAACAAACTCATTTCCCAGATCAGAGAGAAAGAATTAAGCTACACAGCCCTTCCTGAAGTAACTGATGAACAGAAATACAAACCGATCATTTACAACGACACTTCCAAGCCCGGTATTGACATCATGGGTGGATTTCCACATTTCTACGCCAAAGAGAACTTCTCAATTATCATTGGCGGATGTTTCAATATTCCAAGCGATCTCGAAGCGAACAACTACATTGTCAGAGTTGTTATTTTGCATGGCAGTAATGAGATCTCCGCTCCAATGATGACTAGACCTTCTTTAGGCTGTTCTTCCGTTGCATGGAATGAAGCATTAAACATTTCCATCCAAATCATGCAACTACCACGTGCAGCACGTGTAGCCATCACTCTCTTCAACTACGACAAGATCGGTACAAACAAAGCTCCAATAGCTACATGCAATGTCCCTGTTTTCAATTTCGACGGATGGTTCAATTCCGGAGTTAAATTCTGGTCGATGTGGAATGGAAAAGACACTGATCCTTTGTTGACAACATGTCAATGCGAAGAAGAATCTGCTGTCAGAGTTCTTTTCACCATTCCTCAATACAGATATCCAATTGCACATGTACAACAAGAGATCATGCATCAAAGAGTTGTTTCTACTTCGCAAAGAGTTTCTTCACAAACGAAAATCATCGTTGAAGAGATGCGTAAAAAGAATTTCGATTTACTGAAGAAACCAACAGATGAAGCCAGAGCAAACTTATATAGATATCGATATGATTTCATTGATATTCCTAGTATGTTACCTTTAGTTCTTTCTTCAATTGATTACACAGTAACAACACAAGTGAATGAAATCCCTGCTTTGTTACAAAGATGGCAAAGACCTCCTCCTACAATTGCTTTGAGTCTCTTGGATTCACAGTACGCTGATCATAGAGTTAGAGAATTCGCTGTTCGTTGTTTGGAATCATTAAGTGATGATGAAATCATGTTGTATATGTTACAATTGATACAAGCTTTGAAATACGAAATGTATGATGATTCTCCACTTTGTAGATTCTTGTTTAGAAGAGGTTTGAATGAGCCAAAGTTCTTGGGACATCAATTGTTCTGGCAGTTGATTTCTGAAGCTCATATCTCTCATATTCGCAGAAGATTCTCCAGTTTCGTCGTCAATTTCTTATACGGATCAGGAATTTACAGAGATGAACTGTTGAAAGGTTACAAATTCACTCAAGAATTAGTGAGATTGAACCATTCTTTGTGCAAATTATCTCACGCAGAAGCAACAGAACCTTTCAGAGAAGCACTCAAGAAAATTGACCTTCCAAACGAGTTCCATCTGCCTATGGATCCAAGATTGGTCGTTGATTCATTCATCGTTGAAAAATGTAAAGTTATGAATTCAAAGAAAAAACCGTTTTGGCTTACATTTCATAATGCAGCACCATTTTCAACGGAACCAATTCGTGTTTTGTTCAAAGTCGGTGATGACTTGAGACAAGACCAATTAACTCTACAAATCATGAGAGTTATGGAACATTTATGGAGAAAGGAAGGAATTGATTTACACATGAGATGTTATGCGGTTTTGCCAACAGGTTTCAATCAAGGATTCATCGAAGTTGTTCCAAATACTATCACTGAACAAGCACTACAACAAGAGAGAGGAACATTCAGTGGTATTTGGGATTCTTCAACAATTTCTGATTATCTTTGCAAAGTAAACCAAACGGAACAAAACCAACAAGTCGCAAGAAGCAATTTCATGTATTCTTCTGCCGGTTACGCTGTTGCAACATGCGTTTTAGGTATCGCTGATAGACATCCAGGAAATATTTTGTTACAAAATGATGGCCACTTTTTACATATTGATTTTGGTCACTTTTTGGGCAATTTCAAGACAAAATTAGGATACCAACGAGAAAATGCACCATTCCATTTCTCTCCTGCATGTGCAAATGTTCTTGGTGATGTTGATGGAGAGATGTTCAAGCAATTTAGAGTTCTTTGCGGTCAGGCTTTCAACATTTTGAGGCATAACTCTAAATTACTTGTTACTTTGCTGATGTTGATGTTGGGAACAGGAATCCCTGAATTACAAAAGGCAGAAGATATCAGATACATGACTGACATGTTGATGCTCAACAAAACTGATTCGGAAGCAAAGATTGAGTTCGACAAACTCACAAATAAGTCTCTCGAATCAACAAGGACTAAGCTTAATAACTTATTCCATAATATTGCTGTTTCAGATTAATTATATATTTATAAATTTTCACCAAAATATAAAGCATTTACTTATTTATTTATTTAATCTCATTCTTCGCCTGCAAACATTTCAATTCCCTCAAATTTTGAGAGATTGACGCGTAGAATGATTTTTAGAATTTTTAATTATCTTAAAATATTTACTTTTCAATTCAGTATGGTTTCAATTTTATTATTATCATTGAAGAAATAATAATTATCTAAAATTGTTTTGTTTGGATGATCATTCGAAGTTCCTATAAAATTTAGATATTTCATCTATCATTTTCGTTCGCTCTTTTCAATTTTTATGACAATTTCATTAATATAACGAAGACAATCATATATCTCATATGTACATTTTCGAATCACTCTTTACTAACAAACTTAATTTTCTCATATAAAGGAATAAGTGACTAAATACTAAAAAAAAATCTTTACTTTTTTAGCAAAACATGTTAACATCGGCCAAGATGATGTGTTTCTATTGATGCAAGACTACTTCCAACTATTTTCAAATAATTGTCGTTACCAATATTAGCAGTTCTTCCGTCGGCAAGTTTTACTGTGCCAAAAGATCATATATTGTATTCCGCGCTTTCAAAAAGTTAAATTGGATCTAACCGCATTCAAAAAAAGTTTACACTTATCAAATTCAAATTTCATATTGATATTGTTGTAAACAGAAATTCATCAAAAGTGACACCTCAGAAAAGCTAAAATATTGAATTTTTGGAACTTTTGATAGAGCACGTTTTTAAATATTAATTAAAGTAAATGTATATTTTGTAAAGATTCTTTTTAATAAAAAAATAAAATTTTGAAGAAGAACACAAAATCTTCTGAAAAATAATATCACATAAACTCATATTATTTTCTAATATATAACTATTTTATATAAAAATCAAATTCAATGATCTTAAAAGCGAAGGATAAACCTCAAAATTTACGAATATAATGAGTGGGAATATAATGCTTATCTATCATAAAACCATATGAAATATCAATTTTTGCTTTACGCCTAATTTTTGACGACAATTAGCAAAAAAATGTTAAATGTTAACACTCAGTCCATTTGAATATGAAAAATAAAATTGACTTTGATTAAATGTTTTTATTTATCATGCAATTCTTCTTGCGACCAAAGATTTGAATAAAAGTTCAAAAAATAAGATAGCTTTAAAAATAATATACGGTAGTGTTTACTAATAGATGAATAGTATATAAATTCTATTAAAATGGATTTGATCCAAAAAATATAAAATCAAAAATAATTGTTATAATTTAAATGAAGAAGTAATTTAAAACGATTTTATTTATGATCAAATTTATATATTTTTTTGGATCAAATCCATTTTAATAGAATTTATATACTATTCATCTATTAGTAAACACTACCGTATATTATTTTTTAAGCTATCTTATTTTTGAACTTTTATTCAAATCTTTGGTCGCAAGAAGAATTGCATGATAAATAAAAACATTTAATCAAAGTCAATTTTATTTTTCATATTCAAATGGACTGAGTGTTAACATTTAACATTTTTTGCTAATTGTCGTCAAAAATTAGGCGTAAAGCAAAAATTGATATTTCATATGGTTTTATGATAGATAAGCATTATATTCCCACTCATTATATTCGTAAATTTTGAGGTTTATCCTTCGCTTTTAAGATCATTGAATTTGATTTTTATATAAAATAGTTATATATTAGAAAATAATATGAGTTTATGTGATATTATTTTTCAGAAGATTTCATTCTATATGCCTATGAAAAGTACTCTCAAAACTAACTTTTCCTAATTATAATTAAATCTAGAATATTGTATTATGCTTAGTATTATTTCATTTTTCTCATTCAATTTAGAATTTACAAATGTCAAAAAATTGAGAGCTGTCACTTTTGATGAATTTCTGTTTATTACAATATATCATGTTAGTTGAGTATATATATATATAATGATATCTCTCTCAAATTGTTTCCGATTGTATTGATCAGACTGTCATTTATTACGGATAATTCTTTTAACTACCCTATCCTATGTGTTTTTTATATAATCGGAATTGTCAACTAAAGTAAAAACTGTCATATTATTCTATGCATTATTTGAATTTTCTAAAGACAGAATATTTTAGAAAAAATGGACGAATCGATGCTTTTTAACTATACTTTATTTAATCAATCACTAAAATGCACTTACGTTAATAAAGATTACTGCGACAATCCGTTTATATACTCAGACTTATATATCAGACTTATTATTTTCATCCCATTTATGTTTTTTGTTGCAGATTGCTTTAGAACTCAAAAACTAACATTAAATCCTGACAGTTTATGCGGAGTTAGTATATGTATATCACTGACAGCCTTTAAATTGTCAACGAGTTTCCAAGATAATGTTTTTAATTACAACTATCATGAGGATGATGGATATGATATATATTGGAAGATAAACAAATTACTCCAAATAGCATCTTATATAGCAATGTATGACTATTTTTCACGTTGTTTCAATATTTTTTATTTAATTGGTGTTCGATTCTCAAAAATATTCAAATATTTATACACCGCATTCAAGTATTCGTTTTTGTTGTTAGTCCCAGTGATTTATTTTCCAAATTCCAACAAAATATTTAAAACCATTTATGTACATTATTATGACATTGTCAGCTACATATTTTGTAGCTTTGCCTTTAGTACATATTCTGTTTGCTATTGTTTGCTTCTTCCAAAAGTTCAGGCAGTAATTCCAAAATCAATTGTTAAGCCATTAAAAATAACTGCATTTGTCATTTGTCTTGGCTACATTATTGACATCTTATCATGGATTATTGTTTCTTCTACATGGTATTTATCGAAACCAGGAAAATATTTACACATTCTAACAGAGATTTTACTTTTACTCCCTATTTTCTTAGAAAATCTTCCCTTGTTAGTTATTATTTCCCTGCTTAATCATAAAAGTACATATGAAGAACAAATTTCTGATAGTTCTTCTCAGAGAAGTTGTGATATATCACTTGTTAAAGTTTTGTAGATTTGTATTCAATTTGTTTTGTCTTATTTGCTGAAAAAATGATAGAATTCATTATTCGATTTTTTGAAAATCTCTTAAGTATTAATAGCTAAAATAATGATGACATTAAAAGATTTGTTTTTTAAATCAATATCAAAATATTTAAGAAATCTAATGTTTTATCATTTCAAACAAACAATTTACATAATAAAACATATTTCAAACAATTAATTCAGCTTATATAGTTTAGGAATTATGTGCATTGATCTATAAAAGCCGAATTTTTTCTGGATAATTTCCTAAATTTCGTTAAATTACTTTATATTTTCAATGACCCAAGTTAGGGATGTAGACTATCTTTCGTATATTCCTAACGATCAGTCTTAATATTGTATACATTCCAATGAAAATTTGATTTTGATTTTTTTTCTTAAAATTATCGAAGAAGAACTTTTTCTGACAATTTAGCTTTTGAATCAATAATTTCTAATATAGAGTATCCGTAGCTGTTGTTTTCTGGAGAATATTGTCCAATGCAAGCAATTCGAACATCTCGAGAGAGCAAACTTGTATGAGCATGACCACATATAAGCCAATCTTCCTTTTGAATCTTTTCAACGCCACTTTTGATCCATTCAAAAAATGAAAATGCGTGTTTATCTCTAACTCTGAAGTTATTGCATAAGTCATGAGCAAAGTAAATATTTAATGGATGTGAAATGCCTTCTTGTGGAAGAGATAATCTCATACAAAGATCACGAACTAAAGTAACCCCAGGAATTGATGAATTTTCTTCTACATAGTATCTATCATGGTTACCACCAATAATAAAAACGGAAATTTTCAATTGCTGGAAGCGCTGCATTAATTGAAAAAGAACTCTTGAGCCTTGAACCCAATTTCCGTTGATTAAATCTCCTAAAATGAAAAGATCTGTGGGATTTTCTTTGTTAATTAAACTTTGAAGTTCGGTTAAGAATAATTGAGGATTATTGAAGATATGGCAGTCGGAAATCAATAATATTCGATGGTTTACGGTTAAATCGATGTTTAAATCATATATGGTGACGCTTGTGTTCTCAAGTGGAACCCCAAAAAGGTCCCCGTATGACTGCGTCATTGTCACTTTTGAAAGAGTTCAAATTTAAAATTGCCTATCTTTGATGCATTTCACTGTGCATCAGATAGAAGGAATATGACTTATAAGAACACTTGCAGCATCTTGTCAGCCAAAGTTGTGCATATTAGAATATTTTGATCCAAAGCTTTTTATAAGATGTAGAGGCCTCGGAAGGACTTTGTCTTAAATTACTCTTCCAACTACTTCCTAGTCACCAAGGAGTGAGAGATTTTAATTAATCGAATACGGATTAGTTTGTCTGAAATCTTTTATTTGCTGAGGGGCCTTGGAAGAACTATATTATCATGTATAGTAATTGTGGTCTACTGGCTTTTTTTCAGGTCAGAAAATGTAAATTTACTCTAATAGGGCATAAATCTTCTGATATCTTTCATAAGAAAATTCAGCAGAACTTTGCTCTAAGATAATGTACATGTAATTATAAGCCCAAATGTCTGACACTTGTATAGAGTGGAATATGCGCCGACATATATTATATAATAACATGTAGTTGATAATTATGAAAAAATAGAATTTGATGCGAATGATATTGAAAGTTGTTTTGTAATTTGATATTTTTCTTATATGTGTTAATTAGTAAATGGCTTGTTTGTTGTGATCGTACTGTGAAAAATGAAAGGTATTTTAAATTAAAAAAAATGAGATTTTGAGATATCTCTAGAATTAAGAATTTATTATGTATTTGACTTTTATATAACTATGTGTAAAGGATCTCGATGTCTATATGCTTTAAATAAAATTAAATAAAATGAGATAAAAAATTAAAATGGACAAGAAGATATATGGAAATGTAATTTGTATTGTATTGGTTGTTGGCAAATGATTTTAATACAGATTTAAGGATTTGGAATGGATTTGAAATTAAATGATTTTTATTCAAGGAATAATAAGATTTTGAACTGGTTTTTATTTTGAGAATGTAAACTCCTTCCATAAGATATGTATTAGAAAGATCAATTTTAAACTTTTTGAAAGAATTGTTTTTTTGTTGAGTGATTTTCTCTCATTTGATAATATTTTTAAGTTGGCGTATCTTACGCCCTTCCAAAAATATGTATTAGAAAGATCAATTTTAAACTTTTTGAAAGAATTGTTTTTTTGTTGAGTGATTTTCTCTCATTTGATAATATTTTAAGTTGGCGTATCTTACGCCCTTCCAAAAATATGTATTAGAAAGATCAATTTTAAACTTTTTGAAAGAATTGTTTTTTTGTTGAGCGATTTTCTCATATTTAATAATATATTTAAGTTGGCGTATCTTACGCCCTTCCAAATATTTCTTAAAAATTTAAATTTGTCTCATCTCCTACTCTTAATTTAAAAAAATTTCAAAATCCATAATAGTAAACATTTCTTATTTTTATTTAAATCTGAAAAAAATAAATTTAAACAATTTCTCGACACACGACGGTTTCGGCGGTTTTCAGAATGGTTGACAACTGAATTCATCAGGATAATGTCGGTTGGGGTGCCCTTCTTGGCCTCCTGAGTACTCACCAAGATACCCCCAGCTCCCGCAAAACACCTCCCATAGGTGAGCATTAACTGATGAAGTTATTGACAACTTTATCTGATTTTTTTCTTTGTTTTTTTGTTAAGATTTCTTAACCAAAGACTCGAAAACAAAACTTCGCTTCAAGTTGCTGTCTTCCCAGTTACTCTGTCGCAATCTTTTGTCTGATTGCGTGCAAAGTTCTGCTCCATGAATTATCAAATATGTGCCATTTCAGGAGAGATAACAAGCTCATACCTCCTGGAATGGCGGATTGTTCAACAATCTTCTTCTGATTGCAGAACTTTCAACCGACAAGAGGTGCATATGCACATCTTTTAGGTTGCAATCTGTGATCCCAGGAGACATAACAAGCTCATGCCTCCTGGAATGGCGGATTGTTCAACAATCTTCTTCTGATTGCAGAACTTTCAAACGACCTCACGAAGAAATTCTAATCGATATCCTTTTCTATTGACTTATATTTGTGAATCATGACGTTAAAATCTTACGTTAAAATTCTGTACTTTATAAATCAGTTCAGTTCTGCTTAAAGCATATTAATAAAGTTGTTCTTCAGATTAATGTTAGTAAGCCGGCGCTAGCAAATAATCTTTGCATCTTTATTATGCTTATTAGTATGAAAGATTTAACATATAATTCGCCAAAGTTTAAAGCCTTATGACGAAACTTACCAAAAACATCTTCTTCCAGCAAGATCCGCCTATACTCCCACATTTGTCTCTACAGCTCTCACTTTGTCAGATTGTCAAAAGAATAAAAAAAAATTATATCATACCGAAATGCATCACTAGCAAAAGTGACATTTGGCGCCAATTTTAAATTAGTGGATTTTGTGTTTATTATTTAAAAAATATAATTGATAAAATATAATTAACATTAATAGAATAATATGGATAAGATTTGATAAAAAACAATCATAATTTTTTTTTGGGCGCCATATAGAGAACTATAGTCTGCGAGGTACTGATTCTATCCATGTACCTCGCAGACCATAGTTCTCAGCCAAAATGGCTGAAAATTGCTCACAATTGTTGAAATTGTGAGCAATTTTTAGCCGTTTTGGCTAAGAATTGGAGGGTGTGAGTACTATAGCATGTAATAGTATCTCACACCCTCCAATTCTTCCTATGGCGCCGAAAAATTTTTGGTGAAATGCGACGACATTTCACCAAAAATTTTCGGCGCCATATAGAGAACTATAGTCTGCGAGGTACTGATTCTATCCATGTACCTCGCAGACCATAGTTCTCAGCCAAAATGCCTCTAAAATTTGTATACCTATAAACTCAAACTTCAATATATTCAATTTTATTTTTATAATTAATTTAAATATATCCATATAATTCTAATGTTTTCTTTTAATTTAAAGAGTAGGTGCCAAAAGTGCTTACTCTTAAACAACCGTCGGATTTCCGGGTGAAATCGTGACACACTTTCAGGTCAGGTATGAGGGGCTTCCAGGGGCTGCGCCCCTTCTAGCCCTAAGAATTTTGCCCAAGACCCAAGAGGAGGACCGAACCCCAGCCGACCAGCCGGTGACAAAACCAAAACCGTTGTTATTTACATCATATTAATGATGTCACTTTTTAAATGTCACTTTTTATGTCGCTTTTCACAAATTATATATGTTTTCATGTTTTGTCACTTTTCTGTCACTTTTCAGGTAAAAACATTTTTATTATTATATATAAATGAATTTTACAAAACCACCGTTACCGTTCTTTGGAAATAAGAGTAGATGTAAAGATATTATATTGAGAGAACTTAAGAAACTACCGAATGGTCTAACATTTGTAGATTTGTTCGGTGGAAGTTTCTATATATCCCATTTATGTCATACAATATTCCCAGACTCAAAGATTATATGCAATGACTTCGACAACTATATGAACCGTCTCAAACATATTCCAGACACAAACAATATATTGAAAGAGTTAAAAGAAAAGATACCTATAGGTAAGATGGAACGTATACCATTAGATAAGAAAAATATTGTGAGAGAGGTTTTGAAAAAAGCAGAATATATAGACTGGGATAGTATATCTGCTAGACTATTATATAGTGGTGCTATAAGAGTTCATGACATTGAAACACTCATGTCAAAAGTTTTATATCTTAACTATACAAATGTTTTCAAAGAGAACATAGAAAAATATATTGAGGGTATAGAGTTTGTGAGATGTCATTGGACAGAGTTGTATGAAAAATATAAAGACAAGGAAAATGTTTTCTTTATAGTGGACCCGCCGTTCTATAACACATGGGATTTTCAATACCAAGTAGACTGGACTTTGAGAGACTCTTTAGAAACTTTAGACGTTATACATAACCATCCATGCTTTTACTTTACATCCGATAAAAGTGGTTTGGAAACCGTTATGAGATGGTTAGAGGACATACATGACTATGAGTTTAGATATGACAAGATAGAATATGAGAGAGGTCCTATAAACTGGAGAAAGTGTCATAACAAAGAAATTTTATTAGTAAGTAAATGTGGTTTGAAATCGGATTGTTAGTTTTAGGTTTTTTCCATTGTGTCATTTATTTATTTGACGTGGCAGAAAAGTACAGAGAATATGAAGATGAACCAATGCCTGCAAATGTTCAGTATATGTACTCGTAAGAGATATTTTTATCTAATATTAAATGGACGCACAGAACTTAGCGAATGCGCAGCAACCTGGACAACCAAACCCAGAGAATATTCCAAATGAAGTTAGAATACAAACTGCAATGGCAAACTATGGTCAAGTGCCAACAGATGTACAAATGCAAACTGCCATGTCAAATGACGCTGCGTTAGGTTTGCCACCATGGTATGCAAATATGAGATGGAAAGAGTTTTATACAAACCCTGAAGTGGGATATAAACAACTTTATGCAGATGACGCGAACACAGGAGTTGACCCAGAATATGTTTTCTACCAGAGGAGAAACAGAATGTATGAGCTCCAGTTAAAGAATGCTATGGAACTCAACAGGAAACGTAAGAGACTAGGCGGACATTAGATTTTTACATATAGTAAAATGGGTTTCTTCAGTAAGATAGGAAACTTCTTTCGAAATGTTGGAAGAGGTATATGGAATGGAATAAAATCTGTCGGAAGAGGAATTTGGAACGGAGTCAAAAATATTGGTAAAAGAGTAGGTCAGTTTGTTGGTATTATACCTAAAGACCCTGAACCAGAAGAACAAGCTCCTGTTATACAACAGCCTGAACCTGCACCACAGTCTAGTTGGCAACCAAATCCAACACCTCAACCGTATTAAAAAATTATATTTTTACCGTTCGATAGTAGTTGTATATGAAACTAAGTTCTAAGTAAAACGCATGGTATAATGGAATTATTCTTTTTCTTCCATCTGTAGTAAACCATACTTGAAAGTCTGAAATACTTCCACTTGGTGGTTCGTATAACTTTGTAGGTTTTTCGTAAAAGTCATTTGCCAAGCATAAGAAAGAGTTTTGGGCGCCAGAAAATGAAGCATGAACAATAATAGCATCTTGGTCGAAAATATTTTCATATGTTCCATTAGGGTTTTCGACTTCATAAAAGTCTGGGTGTACTGGATATGCTGCAGGCTGATTTAACATCCTCATAAATCTATACCATGCCAAGTTGTTATATTTTGTAGAAATATAAACGTTTTCTCCAAGGTCTTCTATTTTATTGATTTTAACAGTTGCATTTTTCCTGTCATAAATAATATCGAGATGGTATTCTCCTTCGTCAATGTTATACTGGTTTGCATATTCGATATAGATATCGTTTATTTTTTCTTGAAAAGCTTGAAGAGTTGTTTCTAAGTTTACAAGCAAACTAACTTGTAAAAGTTTTCCCTGTTCAAATTTCTCATACGTATGTTTTTCTTTGTTATAGTATCGAACTTCAAAACCGACCGTAAATGGGAAACCATGTATGGCTTCTGAAATGAACTTCATTCTACGAAAGCCAATAGCTTTTGTGACGGATGGGTCTCTTAGCCATCTTAATGGGTAGTCAAAACGATAGCCTTCATGCTTTACGGTCTCTGTCTCAAACTTTTGACCGACATTAGTAAAAAGTTCATCTAATGGTTTAGTTGTAGCAACTCTTGAATTTTCTTTTTCTATTGAAAGCATATTTTATCTAGAATAAAAATGTCGAAAGATATTGCTTCCATAAGAGAAATACAACACAACCGACAACTCATTATGCAAGCTCTAAATAAGAACACAACAAACTTTTCAAACTATTCTAAGATATCTGAGTCATTGAAAGAAGGAAACTTAAAACTGACATTAAACCCAATGACAGATGAGTTTCTATTTCAAGACAAGAAGAACAATACTGTCTGTATAAATCCAACAAAAGGAACTTTAAACGAGAAACCTATAAATGAACTTCTTTTGAAAGCAGATGTTGACAACAAAGCTGACAAAGAATATGTCATTGAAAAAGTTCAAGAAGAACATGACAGAGCAGATGCAACATATGCAACAAAAGAGGATGTTGAAAAGAAAGCTGACAAAGAAACTGTAGATATGTTGGCACAAACGGTTTCAAGTCATACCAGAGGTTTAATGGAAGATAGTGTCCATTTGCAAAGACTTGACATAGATGTTTCAAATAAAGCCGACAAAAATCATACACATAACATCTCTGACGTAAATGAACTTCAAGAAAAGTTAGATGACAAACCTGACAAAGAAACTGTAGATATGTTGGCACAAACGGTTTCAAGTCATACCAGAGGTTTAATGGAAGATGGACAACAGTTGAAAGAGCTTGAGAAAGGTGTTACAGAGTTAAGGAATACAAAAGCAGACTCGAAATGGATATCTGGATATGTAGATGCAACAAAAGAATATATTTTCGCATGGACAGAAGGAACATACCCACAAAAATATCATACACATAACATTTCTGACGTAAATGAACTTCAAGAAAAGTTATATGACATTATGCATCTAAGACAGGAACTCAATGTGCTTAAACAAAATTTGCCGAATCTTATTTACCCGGTTGGCTCATTATATGTTTCAATGAACTCTACCAGACCAGAAGTAGTACTTGGTTTTGGAACTTGGACTCAAATAGTCGACAGGTTTTTGTATTGTGCAAACTCTTCAAAGGAAACAGGTGGAAGTAAAACGATTTCGGGTGAAAATCTACCTGCACATAGTCACTACATAGATTTAAGTACATCTCAAGCAGGTTGGCATAAGCATAGATATTGGGATTGGTCAGGAATGATAAAAGGTAAAGGATATGATGTTAAAGACAACGTTAAGTTTGCTATAGATTGTTACTGGAGTAACACTGAGGCAGGAGGAAACCATACACATCGCGTTACAGGATATACGCAAACAACGGGACAAAGTAAAGAATACATGCCACCTTACATGACAGTTTACGCATGGTATAGAAATGCTTAGTCGTCATTTTCAACTTCTTTAGCATATTCGTCAGGAGTTGTCTTATATTTGTTAGGAACTGTCTTTGAAAGTATACCACCTTGAACTTTGACAAGTTTGAAACGAGGTCTGGCAATAGTAGTTTTATCTTCTGCTTGCAGTGTGTACATTTTGCCATGTTTGCCTAAAACTTCATAATATTCTCTTGTATACTTTCTTCTATTTTTACGAACACGAATGTGAGTACCTGTCGAGTTCCCATTGTTGTCATAGTCAATAGTATTTTCATATGGGTCGCGTTTAGGTATTTCTATTTTTACTTTGTCACCTTTCTGAAGTTTGAAGCCCGGCATTCTTTCTTGTTTGTCTCTTTTGACTAAATTATTAAATATATAGTCTTTCTCTAAGTCAGGGTTGTTTTTCATTTCTTCGGGGGAGTGGTTTCCCAAACCTTTTTGTTTACGGTTATTGTAAATATTTAAAACTTGTCTCATCTTTGCCATGGAGAAGTGTCTATACTTGTCGTCATATGACATTTCATTTGCTTCACCACCTTGTGGTTGGTTTAAGTCTCTTAACATTTTTATACAACCGTCAATGACACCAAGAGCAGAATGGTTTTGGTCGACAATGAAATATTGGTTTACATTTTTTGAACGCAGATAGTTTTTTACATCATCTGATTTGAAAGAACTTTCACAGTCAGATGTCAGTTTTGTTGGATGGTATTTGTCAACGAATATTGTCAAAGCAGTTTTCACATCTAAAATATTTTTGGACCATAATGGTATGGCTTCACAGTATCTTGTGTTTTGACCAACAAATATTAACCAGTATGGAGGTCCATCTTCTCTATACCTCGGAATGTTTTCCAAGATATCCATAAACCAAGCATTTGGTGTTGAACTAAAGATTTTTACCATGAGTGCTTTCTTTGTCGCTTTAGAAACATAGGGGTCCTTGTTTGGATTCGTCATTTTTTATCCTATAAGAAATGGGTTTATTTGGCGCATTAGCAGGAGTTGCATCCAGATTTTTGCCCGCAGTGGGAACAATAGCTAGAGGTGCATTTGGAATTGGAAGGAAGATTTTGAGTACATTAGGTATACTTAAAGAGAAAGCACAACCTATTATACAAACTGTACAGAAAGGTTGGGATGTAGCACGAGATGCAACAAATCTTATTCCAAATCCTGAAACAAGAGGAAAAGTTCAAGGATGGATGGACAATGTAGGAAGACAAGCAGGAAACTATTATAACAAAGCAAATGACTACTATAACCAAGCAGGACACTATATGGACCAAGGTGAAAGATTCTTTAACAGAGGATATAACCATGCACAACAATGGGTAAACAATAACCAACCGCAACCACCTCAAACGTGGGGAATGTAAAATTTTTTACTGAGATGAAATGAACAATACAGCATTGAGACAAATGGGTTCAAGATGGATTTGTCGACTTCCAGCAGTTACACCACGTGTTTGTCAAGTTCTTCCTATACCTCAGGAAGTTTTAGACCGACTTAAAAACCTAAACAACCAGTTGAAAACAAACCAAACTAAAATTTTTTACTGAGATGAAATGACCGAAGAAGTTGAAACGGTAGATTTGACACCACAAACAAAAAGTTCAGAACCATTGTCAAAACCTGTCAAAGAACTTACAGATGAAGAGAAAAATTCAATAATAGAAAGTGCCAGGTCTGGAAATACAAACCCTAACTATAAAGTCACTTTTCATAAAAATGGAACGGCTAGTATCTCAAAAAAGAAACAGACTCTCACAAATAAAATATTGAAGTCTGAAGGAGCTTTCGAGACAACAGATGGAAAAGTTTACTTCACTGACCAACAGTTCATTATAGAACATCTCATTGACTTAGAGTCGAAATATTCTAAACTTTACAACAAACACAAAAAGTTGAAAGGAAAACAAAAACAAATGGCATATGATATTTATGAAGATGTTTGACGACACAACTGTTCCTGCAGGTGAGGTAAAGTCAGAGGAACCGAAAAGTGACGAAAAACCGATAGAAGAAGAGAAACCAAAAACTGAAGATAAACCAAAACCAAAGTTTAGTTTCCAAACTAAACCAAGTCAACCTTCATTAGCTGGTATGGGTTGGCGTCAAAGACTTATGGCAGCAGGCGGTTATGTAAAGTAAAGAAAAAAAATATTTTTTTATTTTTATAAAAATGCCCCCATATAGAATGGATAGAAAGTCTGCTAGAATAAAAGCAGAGTTGCAAAGATATGGTTGGAGAGTTTCGAAGAATTTTAAATATAGGAAGGGAAGACCCATAAAAGTCTATGACAAATTGTCTGGTCTTCGCTACGAAATGGATTTGGAAACAGCACGTGCCAATTATCCAAACAGACTAGAGAGGTTAGAAGAAGAACGTCTTATGGACATGCCTTTCGATGTTAGTGAACCTCAAGTTGAAGGACACGACGGCTTTGCCAGATTCTACTGGAAACATGACGAACAATTGCATCCTTTGAGAAGGAAAAAAGGTAGTGCAGAGGATGGTCATGCTCCCATGGAAAGAACAAGATATGCATATGAAAAGTATCGTGAAGTTAGAAGTCAAATTACATCTGGTCGAACCTTTACAGTAAACTTTGACGAAGGAAAGAACAAAGAAGGCTTCATGGGTGTACTTGCTGCCATACAAGACGGAAATAAGAAAGGACACAATCTCAGATTGACCATAACAGATTTGGATGGTCACATTTACTATGCACATGGCAATGAACAAACAGCCGCAAAACTTCTTGACGCTTTCAAGACTACAAAGAGAGAACAAATGGTTGACTCCGACTCAGACATTTTGAATGCAATTGAAGGAATTGCAAGTGTCAAGTTCGAATGGTACCAACCTAACCCTCAAGCAGTCAGACAACATGCTGGATACTTCCCGTTCATAAATAAGTCTGACATTGACTTGACAAGGTATGGAATTTACAATTCAATTGAAACAATTGTCAATGAACCTTGTATTCTTACATGTCTCAGGAACTCTGGTCTTGTTACAGATGAGAAGATGAAGTATCTTGAGTCATGTGTGAAGACAAGGTACATTCTCAGAGGTCAATTGGCAAAAATTGCACGTTGGCAAATGTCAATATCCGAGTCAACATACCTACAGCTAAAGGTTCTTCACATGACGACTATGTTGTTGAGTTCAATTTACCATGGTTGAAGATTGTAATTGTCCACAACCACTTCATGTTGAACGAAAGTCTTACAAACCCATTGTTCGGAAAAGGCAAGTGCAACATTGTCAGAGCTGTAAACATTCTTTTCGAGAAAGGTTTGTTGGAACCAATTCCAGATGACAAGCTGACAGAAACTTTTGTACCAAAAGACGAAACAAACTTTTCATTGTTAGCAAGACCAAAAGTTGTTCCAGACAAAATTCTAGTACAAAAGAAGTACACAGTTCCACAAGGGGTTGGTATGTTCGGATACCAACCTGAACCAGAAGAACTTCCAATGAGGTTGCAAGAACTTCAAGATGCTATATAAATAAACTTCCATTGAGACATCCAATTGACGTCAAATTGTATTGGAGAGCATCTGAGTTAGGTCAGAAGGTTTTATATGAAACAGGTTGCTTCGACGATGTTTATGAGATAACAGGAGAAGTTTCTCAGAAGATAAGAGACTCACTTGAATTTCCACAAACTGGACCAATTGGTTGCGACAAGTTCGACTCAAACGAAAAGATATACTATGTCGACCTTAACGCTGCATACATGAGGTTTGTCCAATATATTCCGACTGGAATTCCAAACGAAGATGGTGAGTTCCCGGAAGGAACTATACAGTTGGAAAAGTCATACAACAACTGTATGATATTAGGAAAGCTTCAAACCCCAAACTTGCAATGACACTCAAATTGCTTATGAATTCGACATGGGGATATTCCATTAAGAAACCTCAAGAGATGAAGAGTAAACATTATGAGAAGGTCGACAACTTTGTTGAAAGGTTTCTCCTTTTGTTTTGAAGTACGAATTCACTCAAGGTCAAAGTGGCTTAGTAACCACATTAAAACCTATTGTCGAACATTGGTCTTACCCTCAGTTCGCAAAGGCAGTACTTGACAACTACAACAAATTCTTCTCCGAAGTCAAATCGAAAGTCAAGGTTTACTATGAGAACATTGACGCACTCATGACGAACGAAGAAGGCTATAACAAACTCATTGAAATGGGTATGGTCGGTGAAAAGATGGGTCGATTCAAATTGGACAAAATTTTCACCGAAGTTCATGTCCTCTCCAAGCGTAAGTATTGGGCATACTTGAAGACGGCACAGAAATAAAACATTGCATGAAATAAAAAATTTTTATATTCCTTCCTAGCTAATTTCCGTTTAATTTCATGGTCGCCCTCGGAGTCTTTGAATCGGACAGGTCGAGTTACACCATTCTTGGTCTCAAACTCATATATAACCTGTTTGTCTGTATTTTCGTCGACTATGGCACGAGACACGAACATTGACCAAACGGACAAAAAGTGTCATTTCGGATGGTCAAGCAGCCAATCGCATTCGAGCACTTCGAAGAAGCCTTACGTTCCAAGGGAGAGGGTGTCTGGTGCAAGGCAGAGGTCATGAAACTCTACGAGCAGTACATCCTCAATGCCTGGGAGGACAAATCGTCCTTGGATTGGCAATTCTACCAACTTCTCTGGGACGACCTCCTACGCAACTGGGATAACGAAAGAGTCCAATTCAAAAGTCGGGAACTAATTTTGCAAATTGCCCTTAATTTAACATACTTATCCAAATAAACACCTAAATTTACTTGGGGTTTCCCCCTAAAATAAAATTTTTTTACTCTTAGAACCACTCGAGGTTCTCCTTACGGTTGTTGAGCTTGTCACCGTCAATGTGTCTGACCTTCGTCTTCTTGTCTGGATTTGGAACCCATTGAATTGCGACAAGCTTGCCCATGGAAATTGAACCGCGATTCCGAAGGTTAAGGTTCAAGTGTCCCAAGTTGTTGAGGACTGGGGTAAGAACCTTGCCGGTCTCCCTGTTGCGGATTTTGTATGGGTAGGGTTGGGAAATTTCGTAAGTGTCATCGGCAACAAGGGTTGCCCAAACTTCTTCTTCTTCCTCTTCTTCCTCGACAACTCCTTCTTCAATTTGGTACTCACGAAGTACGGTGTTGCATGTTCTGTCCTTTCCGAGTGCCTTCCAGATGGCGTCTATCTCTTCGAAGAAACGGTAGATGAGTCGGGCAAGGTTTTGGTTCTCTATGTTGTATTGGCGCAAGATTTCCGCGAAATCGTTCAGGCATTTCTTATTGGAAGCTTGGTTCGTGAGGACATCGACTTTGAGATTGGTTATCTCTTCCATAAGACTACTTTGGAGAGTCTGAATGGTGTTTGACAGATGAGCGTTCAATTGGGCAATTTGAATTTGAACTGGGCGCTTGTCTGTCAACCTTGAAAGGACATCTGCCATTGAGTTTGGCTTCGGTGCTTGTTCGGACATCGAAAAAATGAAGTGGTTTGAGAATGGCGGTTTTACTTCAAAAAGCTTGTTATGACAGTTATGTCATACAACAAGTTTAAAATAATATCTTGTTCTTCTTCTGAACGTTTGTTGTCTCTTCCGATAAAAGTTTGGAACATGAGAACCAAAAAACGTTTTTTGAGATTGTGGAAGAGTTCAGGCAAACGTTCATATTCCGGATATGTTGGGAGCAGTTCGAAACATCTGAGCTGACTTTCGGACAAAATTGGGACAATGTCAACAAATTCATCTTTGGTCGGACTGCTTGAAGGTAAGTCCCTTACATGTAAGTAGCTCTGGTAAAGTCTTCTCATTTCTGCTAACTTTTGGAGTATAGCTTCGTAGTTTAGAAGTTTTAATTTTAATTGTCTTATTCCACTCTTGACATCTAAACGGTAACTATCCATGAGGTCAAGAGTAGCTTTGTAGCTTTAAGTGGAGCTATCTGTTCCTTGACTTGTGCAATTTTGGTTGCAATTGTGGTTTGAGCTCCTTCAAGTTCGCCGTCTATGTCGTTCTCAACGTCTTCAATTATGGCTTGAAACTCTTCATCGGTCCATTGAGATTGGTGTGGGACGAATTTAACTTGCTTCATTCAAAAAATGAAAAAAAATGTTTTTACTCTAAACGTTAAGGTTTACTGAACTGGTTGGATGTCGCCTTCACAGGTTATGTAGAACGGCTGACCCGAGAAGTGAAGGAGACCCTTGAGAATTTGGCTCATTCTTGGGAAAGGGTTCTCCTTGTTTGGAAGTAGTATCCAAGGACGCTTGGCAAAGAACTTGAGAAGAGCTTCTTTCTTTGCTTGCTTTATGCCATCGTAGGCTGTCCCGTCTGGTATTTGAATTGGAATTCCAGTCGAAGTCTCGAGATTCAAGGCAGCCCTTCCCGTTATCCAACCGTTAACAAGCTTGCCTTTTACATTCTGCCTGAGGAAGTCTTTAACAAGCTCGTTAATTTCAATTAGGTAAATTGCCTCGTCGGTAGGTTCGACCTCGACCATTGCTACTGTCAGAAAAAGTACTGCTACTGTCAGAAAAAGTACTGCTACTGTCAGAAAAAGTACTGCTACTGTCAGTAGAAGTACTTCTACTGTCAGTAAAAGTACTTCTACCGTCAGTAAAAAGGAAAATTTGAGAGGGTTTTCGACGATAAAGTACTTCTACTGTCAGTAAAAGTACTTCTACTGTCAGTAAAAGTACTTCTACTGTCAGAAAAAGTACTTCTACTGTCAGTAGAAGTACTGCTAGTAGCAGAGATTTTTATCGTTGTGGTCCGACGGTTAAGCCACAAACGAATGTCCGACGTCCCACCAACCCAGTCCATTCCCAAACCAGAAGAACCGAAAGCTGCAGAACCACAACAGTCTCCTCAGCAACCTCAGTTCCAGCAAGTACCTCCGAATTACTACCAATTTCCACCTCAAGGTTACTACCTACCACAAGGCTTCCCGAACTACCCTCCTCAGCCTATGCCTTACTTCCCCAACCCTTGGATGTTCCAGCAAGCTCCACCCCAGCAATTCCAATCTCAATCCAAATCGAAGAGAGACCAAGACTTCGAAGAAGGCCTGAACCGCTTACGCAAAGAGTATGCTACAGCTCCAATGGAAGACGACAGGCT
This sequence comes from Trichomonas vaginalis G3, assembly GCF_026262505.1. Taxonomy (NCBI): domain Eukaryota; phylum Parabasalia; order Trichomonadida; family Trichomonadidae; genus Trichomonas; species Trichomonas vaginalis. The sequence continues at coordinate 17,805,002 of NC_067207.1, forward strand.
TTCAGTCTCTTCCCTAAGGTCGACCAATTCGACTCGTACCACAGATTCGGTTCGTGACCGTGAAGACTACCTCAAGCAGTCTGAGAGACTCTTCATCCTACAATCATTTACAGTTGGAGCTCTCAAGAACATGCGCAATTACGAAGGTCAGACACCAGCTGGAGACCGCAAAACAGACGTACTCGCAAGAGCCGTCCAACTGGTCAAGACAAAGACCGAGATAGTCGACTTCATTCTTGCAGCTTGCCCATACAAGTAAAAAAATAAACAATTACGAGTTAAACTTTTTATTCTTTCTTTTCTGAGTTGTTTAGAGCTGGTTTCTCTTGTAGGAACCTTTCGTACTCTTCCATGGTCATGTAATTGCGAATTTGGTACGCAATTCCAGGTTCGTTTTTTTGAACCTTACGTATGTAACGCTTCCATCCTCCTCAGGGAAGTAAGCTGCTAACATCTGACCAAGTTTTCTCGGTGACTCGGAGCTCATAAAAATGTCACTTTTTAAACGTTAAGTTTTTAGTCTTATTTTACCCTTTGTTTACCCTTTGTTTGTCAAGGTAGTATTGGAGTGCAATTTCTCCAAATTCTCTGTGTCGGAGTTCTTCAGCATTTTCCAAGGTGTTCCTGGAGAACTCAAAGAAGTTGTCAAGAACATACTGCCATGCTGCTCTTCTGAGTTCGTCGGTATTTTGGAAGTGTTGCACCTTCGAGTCTTCGGACATGAAAAAAATGACACTTTTTCTATTAAACCGTTTTGGCATTTCTCATGAGTGAGTATAGTTCTGCCGAACCATTGGAAGAGAAGAAGTACCCTTGCTGGCAAAAGACAAAAATAGTTGCCTTAGTTGTCATTGCAATTGTACTCGTAATTGAATTCATTGTACTTCTCTTCACGTACATAAAACTCAGCAATGGTATTTGCTTTAAGAAGCTACCATCTTACTAAGACTAAACACTTAGATTTTTCAAGCTTGACTTTTTACAATTTGAATTTTGTTGCTGAATTCAGTAAAAATAATGTTTAGGTGAAGAGGTGAGATCTCACCTGTTTTCTCACCTGTTTTCTCACCTCATGAATTTTCATGAATTTTCCCGAAATAAAAAAATAAAGTTAGTTTTATTTTATTTATTCTTCATTTTTTTGTATAAAAGATATGATTTCAGGGATTTTTTTGACGAAGTGTTAATGTTCACTTCGTCAAAAAATAACAGTTATCTAATGAAAAAGTGTCATTTTTTTGTATTTTTTTGTATGTAAAGATATGATTTCAGGGATTTTTTTGACGAAGTGTTAATGTTCACTTCGTCAAAAAATAACAGTTATCTAATGAAAAAGTGTCATTTTTTTCATTTTTTTCATTTGACGAGAATGTTTAGGATTTCAAATATACATCGTACAATTCATGTAAAACGCTTGTGAAAAAAAACAGGTGAGAAAACGGGTGAAAAAACGGGTGAGATCTCACCTCTTCACCTAAACATTATTTTTATTGAATTCAGCAACAAAAATCATGAATTTCCTCATATGCTTGCTTCCCTCGGAAAACCGAGGGAAGAGATTCCGTATGAAAATCGTGAAGAACAGCGAGTAGGTAAAAAACTCCAGTCGCCAAAACTCTATGAAAACAGTGAAGAACAGCGAGACAGACTTTTTTCGGGGTCGCCAAAACTCTTTATTTTTCAAGCTTGACTTTTTACAATTTGAACTTTGTTTGCGTAGATATGAATTCTGAAAGAAGTATGAGGGTCTTGTATGACTTTATACTTCTCCCAGAGTTCATATCTGTCAAACTTACCTGCCATGGACTCTTTCATAAGTTCCATGAAATCGTCTTCGGACAATCCGGGGAAAAGTATTATGTCAGTAAGTATTCTTTTAACATCCTTACTTAAACTCTTTGCTGTCTGTACACATATTACGACTGAAATGTTAAAGTGTCTGAGCTTCTTAAGAATTCGACACATATCTTGTTCTCTGTTCTTTAACAAAGGATGAGAAGCAAAGTCATCTAAGATAAGAAGACATCTATGAGGGTAAGTCTTCCAATCGTAAGATTGCAATTTCTTCGAAATGTATTCTATCTCTTTCTGTTTGTTTCTGAAGTGTTTCTTCTCTAATATTCTCTGCATTTCCTCATTTGGGTCTTTAAACTTAGAATTTATATACTCATTTATAGCATTATACTTCAAAACTCTTCTTTGGTACTTCTTTATCCAATCTAACAACTCAGTATCCTTTATACATACTAACTTAGACTTCTTTATAATATCTTTGAACGAATTGACGGTTTGGTCAAATTGACCAGAAGTACTACAAATAACAACTAACTCATAGAATGGGTTCTTCTCATCTAGTTCTTGTTGTTGTGCAGCCATTTTAAGATAAGTGAAAGTTACCCGACCCAGGTGGTGCAATTAGACCTGTTATACCATTCTGAGCAAATAAGAACTTGTCATGTATAGGCTTTATCTGAGCATTTTCTAACTTCCTCTTGTTCTTGTTTAAAACATTCTCAAATTTTTTGTCAATGTCAGCAAACTTTTTTCTAACATATTTTTAGAAAAATTAAAATTTTTATCTTTTAGAAAATGTCTAGTGATTTCGCTATCTATATTCGAGACAAGCTTTTCGACAGCAAAACATCTGTCGACCATAAAATCTTACATAGTGTAAACAAGAAAGGTGAATTTGTTCTAAAGTTCTGTTTCTGGGAATATGACAAGAACCATAAAACATTAAGCAGAGCAGTCTTAAAATTTGTCAATGACAGACTTGTTGACAGAGATGACGCGATTGGAAAGATGAAGTCCAACAAAAGTTCTTAGAATGCAAAGAAGACACATGCGCTGTTCTTGAAGATGAAATAGAAAACAGAATAGATGAGCTATTAAAGGACAAAGAACTTTTACATAAATATAGTTGCGCCAAATTTGACATAACTCCACCAGAAAAGAAGAAGAGAAAAGAAAGAAAAGAAAGTAGAAGAAGAGAAGAAAGAACCTGAACCAGTTCCAGAGAAGATGAGATATGACATGTAAAAATAAAATTTTATTTTTAGAACATTTCTGGGTCAATGTCAATGTTCTCTTCCTCTTTAGGGGCAAACACTGGCTTAGACTCTAAAATCTTTTTACCCAATTTACCTTGAACTTCAACTATCTTAGACTCATAATATTCATAGTCGTCTGCTTTCTTTGGTTCATAAGGTATAACAAGTTTGTATGCTTTGCCTTCTTTAAGGTTTGAGAACCTTCTGTCAAAACTTTCTTTGACTGCTAACAAACCTTCTATGTCTAAGTCTTCAAATTTCGCACCATTTTTAGTCACAATAGCAAACTTAACTGGTTCGATGTTCCAAACTTTGCTGAATGAAGACTTTTCAAAATGGTAGAAGTAAACATTCAAATATGTGAATGGGTCTAGTTCTTCTTTAAGTCCTGACATGTACTTGTTTACTGAGATGAATTTTGTCATCTTTTCTATCGGATAAAAAAATATTTTTTTTTAAAATTTACTCAGAAAAAATTTTCTTTGTATATACACCATTCTGAACATCTAAAAGACTTTTGACATTTGCCAAGAATGTTCGTTTAGAAGCTGCCATATAACCATATTCTTGACAATATTGTTTATATTCATCATATAAAGACCTTTCATCTAATGACACAAAGTCAGTTTCATCTATGAACAGTTCATATACACTCTTGTTTGCTTCTAACAATGTTTGTCTCTCTTCGGTATGTGGAATTTGTCTTGGATTGAACTTAGAAATATCTAATGTCATGAAATATGAGAACAAGTGGTTGTAAAAGTCAGATGTCAAAGTTTCTGCTAAGTCGTCAAAATTTCTGTATCTTGCATATGAGCTTCTGACGTTCTGACAACTACATATCTTCTGTCAGAACTTTCTAACTTCATCGGAACAGTATTGTTTGAAACCATAATGAAGTTTGCAACATTTTCACAAACTCTTTGGTCTTTATACTTTCTTTCAACAACTCCAACTTTGTCTGTTATAAGACTCTTCAAAGCATCTGAGTTCAAAACTTTTGTTGTATCTATACTTTGAAGTTCATTGCAAACTATAAGTTTCATATTCTCTATTGAGGAGTTAAACTTGCCACAGATGTTTTCTAAGTTTGTCATATTCGGATTCGAATAACCTTCTAACAGTTTGCACAAGATATCTGTAAAGAATGTGTTCTTACCTGTTCCTTGTTTTCCAATTATAATGAGAGCAGTTTCATTTTTAGCACTTGGATGTTGTAAGATGTTTGCAAACCAACATAAGATATACTCATAAACCTTTTCGTTTCCATTGCATATAATTTCTTTGACATGGTCTAACCAAGCTTCTATAATACTGTGTTTCCATTCTACTTGTTCATATTTATATCCAGTGAAGATAGAATAGAAGTTTGGAGATGGTGTATAGAACTTTATACCTCGAACTGAAAAATCTTCTAACTTTGACAATAAGATATCCCAAGCATCTAACATCTTCATTCCAACTTGTACAACTTTTATTTTCTTAAGTTTCTGTCTACATTCTTGTTCTGAAACTATTGTTGCTCTTGGTTTGTTAAAGACAACATCCCATTCTTTCATGACATAACATTCTGGGGCAGAGTCAACATAAATGACTAAACGTTTCAAATTCTCGACTGCTTTGTTATAGTCTCTAAATGGACACATATTTCTAAATGCTTGGAAGTCATAAAAATCTGAAACATCTATTCTGTACATTTTTATAAAAATAAAAAAAAATATTTTTTTTATTCTTGACTTTGTTGTTCCATTTGTTGCATTTGTTGTTCTTGAGCTATTTGTTGTTGAAGTTGTTCTTGTAATACAATACTTTCACCAGTTGCATCTTCCAATTCGAAACTTTCTGCCGTCATTGACAAATACATAGGACATAAAAGTTTTACAGGAACAAAGTTTGCGTCAACTAATGTCAACGTTATACTTGCCAAAGTGTTTGAGTTCACTAAGGTTGAAAATTCTGCATTCGAATGAACAATAGGCAAACCAGCAGAGAAAGTATTGTTTATACGCATAAGTATCTTTTGGTCATAATAGTTTCTGTCAACATTCGAATAACACTTTGAACCTAAGTTTGAAACAATATATAAGATTGGTGTGCTTAATGTCAATGGAATAGACATTCCTTGTATGACACCTTTTCCTGTTATAGGAAACTGTTGGTAGTAAAAACCAGAAATAAGTTTTGTATTATAGCTCATATCGTTTATAGTAAACTCAGTCGGACATCCAAACATAATGAAACCTGCTCTAGTTGCAGCACATGTTACACTCGTACGTAAAGTATTAAATAAGTCAACAAAACCTGTTGGTGGTATATCTGAGTAAGTATCTTCAAAGGAGTATTTTTTACCATTCACAACAATAAAGTCTTCTGGTGTCAAAAGAGCAAAACAGGCTTTAGTCGTCATTGTGTTTAAGGTTAGTTTACAATATCGTCCTTGAGGACTTTGTAAGTTTGTTGTTATAGAATTATATGACTCAGGGTTTTTAGTCGTAATAGTATAAACCATTATGTCTTCTGCCATTTATATATATTTTAAAAGTTTTTCTGAAAGTGGAGAAGAACTTCATCTAAACTTTCACATGGCGTTTCTTGAAGTTCTCTGTCTAAGAAGTTCAAATATTTTGTAAAGACATAGAACTTTCCTTTGTCTACACGAACAAACAAAACAGGGTCTTTCATATCGTTCAAAAGTGTGTAAAGTCCTTACATGAAATAAAGTCTATATTATTTTTCTTCAAACATCTTTCAAGAAGTTTTGACATTTTTACTTAGCAAATAAACTTTAATGAAATGTTGTGGTCGTCAAATATTTTTATAACGTCTGGGAAACTATATTTTAAGTTTAACGTTTCACCTCCTTTCATAACGTATATCTTGTCAATGGCATTATATGAAACACCACAGCAACTAATGTCGGGTTCTATTTCTTTGATGTTTATATCGTCTGCCTCTGTCAAAAGTTTCAATAGTTCTTTCAAAACTTCATGAGGTGCAATGACATATGAGTTCACTTTTACAGGGTTGTGTTCGACCAAGTTTAACATTATACTTAAAGCTTGACAAATCTTCTCCTGAGTTTTAAGTTTGTCTTTCAGTTGTTGGTAGTCGTTTCGAATATCTGCAACAGAACTTAAGTCTCTGCTAACTTCAGGGTATGTTGGTTCTTTTACAGGAACAATTGTTATACCATCTTCGTCTTTGTATGGTTTCCCCACTTCAACATCTCTGTCTTTGACATTGACAACAACACTTTGACTGTTTGTTTGAGTTGGTGAATTTAACTTCACATCTGCCACCGCCATTAAACCTTTTGAAACACTTACGCTTCTATTTTTCGGAAATGACATTTTACTTAGAATAAAAAGATGGACGTATTCGGATATCTTATTGAATTGAAGCAGAACAAAGTTTATACTCACAAACAATACAAATACATTGACAGAATAGTTCTTTACACAAACAATGGAAAATGTTATAGAATAGCAGTCTTTGCTGAACCTAAATATTTTCATAAAGCAAAGAAAGTTGGTATAACCGAGATGGTGAAAGTTCTTGACGTTGACAAAAATATAACTTCAAAACTGACCGATATTTCTAAAGGTAAGTTTATAATACAATATTATGTCAAAACTGGCGTACTGTCAATATTTGACGGAGAGAAGTCAGTTCAAGAACAACTTACTGACCTGCTGCCAAAATCTGCTCGATGGAAGCTGTCGTTATGCCAATCTGAGGAGCCCCAGCAGGTTTCATCGAACGAATCTTCAAAAGAGCATCTTCCGTGAAAAGTGCTATTGGTTTTGTAAACTTCTTTGCTTTCAATTCATCTGGACCGTCTCTGTCACCAGTATATTGTATTTGAACTGTACCAACAGTTGAAATACCACCCATAAAGTCTTCTGAGTCAGCAAATGGAATGCCAAGCCAAAAGTTTGAACGGTCTCCATTTGTATATTGAGTTTTTTGACCTCCTGTATGAGTCCATACTTTCACATATGGCATAATAGAACTTTGCATTTCAGGGTTAATGGTTGTTGTGAAGTTGTTGTTAAAGTTCATAGCATCTAATGTCAAGTTGTATGACCTCATATCCTCAACTGTAGAATATTCTTCTCTTGGATAATATTTGCCATCTATGTTTATATGATATTTAATACCAGGGTTGTAGAAACAAGAATAGTCATTTATAGTTCGTCTGAACAGTACAAACATAGTATCTGCATGTTTCATTGCAGTTGTTAAAGCAATATCTGTTCTTGCACCTGGGTCAGCACTTTGGTTTCCAACTTCACCTGCAAAGTCTTTGACAGATATTTGGTGTATAGGGAACATAAGTGGAACTGCAATATATTTGGCAGCTAAAGCATTTGAAATATCTGGGTCCAACATATAGACTGCAAGTCTGCTTTCTATTCTCTTGCATTCAAATTTTTCGCATGTGAACTTAACTGGGTCCCAAGCAGTTCCAGCAGCATTGAAATAATAGTTTACTTCAGTGTTGAGGTTTGAGAAACCAAAGTCTAAGTCAACTTTGTCTTTGCAAAAGTCGGCGAATGACGTTTTATTTGTTCCGTTACGTCTGTAATAGTGAATGGTCTTGCGTTGGTGCAATGACTAAGTTATTTTTGCTTGGAGTAAGTTCAATAGAAATTTTTCCTGCCCAGTTTGGCAAGTATCTTAAAAACCTGAAGATGAGGAAAGATGACAAAGGAACTCTAAGTTTCAGTTTTACTTTAGTGGCAGCAGTTCCATCTGAACCAGAAAGGTTAACATAAACTCCTGGAACGTTAGGGTCAAGTCTTCTTATTTTCTCAATAGTTGCATACTGGTCTGTTTGTTCTCTAGCTTGTGGTTGTACTGAGTTTCTCAAAGCGAACCATTCATAGTTTGCCCATGTTACTGTTTGAACTAAGTCAGAGTTAGAATATATCTTATATCCCATGAAAACTTCTGGAGCATATTGGTATCCGACATAGAAAATTCCATTGCAACCTTTCTTGTCAGACAACTTGGCAGAAGGTTTTATTTCAATGTCTTGTTCCACGTATAAGAATGAGTTGTCAATAGAAATAATATGAAACCTGTCGCAAGCAATATCTACTGTTGTTGAAGAACCTTCACCAAACTCACCTACGTTTCCATAAGAAACAGCAGTTGTATATTCGTAAGTTCCAGGAACTATTTCTGACCTTCTAATGGCATTGTCGCATTCGTTATACCATTCGGAAACATTTCCGTTCATGGCATCCAAAACTGTTGGCGTTATATTCTGAGCGGCGTACATTTCATATGGGTAAAAATATAGAATAGTTGGATTTATATGTCATAATAGAACCCACTCGTACCAAGCTTTACTTTCTTCCTGACTGAGTTTTTAACTCTTCTTTTTCCTTCATTGCCACTACTTTCACTAGATGAAGTTACTTCTTCACTACTTTCACTTTGTTTTACTCTTCTCTTCTTCTTTGGTGTCGCTTTTGGTAACTTGCCCTCTGCTTCAAGTTGTTGCATCTTTGCCTCATGTTCACCTAGTATGTTGTTAATTTCCCATGTCCTTTTTGCCTTTGGGCTCTGGTCGCCCATCTCAGGTAACCTATATCCTAGAAAGATTTCGTCATAGTTTGTATTTGAGTCGTCGCTTATTGTTTGCATGACTCTTTCCTGAGTTTCCGGTTCAAGCTCTTCAAACAGAGCTTGTCCATATGGAATAAGCTCGTTTCCAAATATATGTTTTTGTAGCCATTCTGGTTTTCTTTCCATGTTACCAATAATATCTTTTGTGAATGGGAAAGCTTTTACCCACTGTTTCAGTCTTGCGTCATTTATTTCTGTAGTTGGTTTTATTTTGTCAAGGAACATGTTTTTCAATACTAACATTTCATTTGGTACTGTCCATTTGAGTTTTCTTAAATATTCATCCCTTCTCGGTTCATTGTCTGCAAAGTAAGTTTTTATGACATTTTGTAAACTTTCGTTTGCAAGGTCATGTACAATAGGTTCTCTTCCTTCTCTCTCCCTAACTTTCTTTCTAAACTCTTCACCAAATAGACCATCTCTATGGTTCTGTGTAGTTCTTTGAGATAAATGTTCTAGAACGTCAGGTGTTATATTTCCATCAGCCATGTTCATTTCATACTGGTCCAAAATATCTGCATGTTTCATATCTTTCAATGGCATTAAAGCCGCGCTGAAAATACCAGCTATATCTGGTTCACCATTCACTTCCATTGCGTCTACAACTTCTTGGAATTGTGGTTGTAAGTTTATGAACCACCTATCCGGATTAGCTTTATGACCCCATCTCATTGTAGTTCCATAGTCTGCAGAAACAAAAGTAGGTTTGTTTCCATATTGGTTAGGTTCTGAATGAACTTTAAACAATGTTTCATTTCTATATGTTTTGTTGAAATTTAACCTTTTATTTTCACCGAGTTCAGCCAAAGATTGAACGTTATATGGTCGTAAGTAAAAAGGGTTATTGTATTTGCGTACATTTTCTTTCAGTACTTCCATTCTATGCTGAATATTTTCATCTGATGTTGGAGTCTTTTGTATGTCGGCGAACATTTTTCGATATTCTTCTACTATGTCAGCCGAATTTTTCTTAGACTCTTGGAAAGATTCCATATTCTCCGCATACTCTTGTTGAGGGTCAAGATTTTTCGGCTGTTCCAAATCTTCATCTAGTTCTGTGAAGTTAGTTTCCAAAGGAGGGACTTGTTCGTTTCCTTCAGGCTCTTCTAGCTGTTGTTGCTGAACTATTTCTTCCATGTCTGGTTGTATCTGAACTTCTTCCTGTGGAGTTTCTTGTACCTCATCTGGTGGCATTTCATATATTCCGAGACCGTTTTTAACAAGTTCCCTATTAAGTCATCCGGACTCATAAACCTTTCTTTTTTCGTTCCGTCTCTATTTTTTACGCGTTTCATGAAGAGAGTTGAATTATCATTTAGCTCTGACATAAAATATCTCGGAGTAAATTCATCCATGTCATTTGGCTGATATGCTATTAAATCATATCCCTTAGCGAGCTTGTATTTTCCAGGTTTGAAATTATATCCCATTTGGTGCTGAGCCATAAAGCTAAATAGGTTCGGGTCAGTATTTCCTTCCTTGAACTTTCTAATAGCTTCTTTATATCTGTCACTAAAGTCAAGAGTATCTGGGTAACCATATTCTTCCTTAAGCATTTTTAAGAATTCTTGGTTTCCTTGTTCTCTACTTCTTTTATGTCCTTGCTCTGTTTGGTGTTGTTGTGCTGGATTTTGAACTGTTGGTTGCTGTGCTGGTTTGAATTGTGGTTGTTGTGCTGGATTTTGAATTGTTGGTTGTGGTTGTTGTGGTGCATGCCTGTGTCTGTGTCCATGTGACGATGTAAATGTTTTAGGTAGTCCTGGTGCAAGTGCTTCTCTTGGAGGGTTTGGTGGTATATAAGTTCCACCAGCTGGCACATATGTTCCATCTGCAGCATAATGTCCTACCTGACTTTTCGTTTTTAAGAAAGCATTTACTAGGTCTGTTTTGGTCTGTTGTAACTCTTTTTCTTGACTTTCCACAACAGTTGCTCTAACGGCGTCATAGGCACTTTGAACTGCCTGTCTCGTTGCTGCATCTGTTATTTTCGTCATATTTTGTGCTACTTCTCTTAACTCTTTGTCGAAACCTTCAGACTTCAGTTTCTTTCCAGATGAGAAGTCGTTCACTAGTTTCACCTTACTATGAAGAGCTTCGAAGGCATTCTTAAAGTCGGCATTCATTAAAGCTTCATTTGAACTGTCTTCATCCGCTTGTATTTTGTCCTTATTGACCCTATAAGTTGGGCTGCTTTAGCGTTGGCTTGGGCATCTAACCAGTCATTATTAGCTTTTATATTTCTGCGCTTTTCATTGCCTTTTGCATGGCTGCGTCGTTATTTTTACTTTCTTGTGCTAAGTTTTCATACTGTACGGGTTTGGTTTTGCAACTGTAAAAGTTTTTCTGCCTTTACATTTGCTTCAACTTCTTTTTTATACTCATCGCTATCCATATATGTCTTCAGGGCTTTTTGTTATCTCTTCATCTTTCAGTACTTTATATTGAGTAGTATGGTTTTTCAAATTTATAACATCTTGTTCCATTTTTGCTACTTCTGCTGCTTTTTCTGACACTTTTTTCGCATATTCCTCTGTACTTAGTTCTTTCAGTTGTTCTTCTTCTTCTTTTTCTCTACGTTTAACTCATTGAGTTTCTTTGTGTGTCTGTCATATTCTAGTTTCTTTTCGTTTTCACTTATTTGTTTCTGTATGTCTATGTTTGACTTTTTGACATCTGTTATTTGATTTTGAGTGAACTCAAATTCATTTGACTTTGAGGGTTATAAGCTGTTCCGTCTGCAGCTCCACCATAGCCTGCCATTTTCGCTAAAAGTGCCGCTCTTAAACTCCACTCTGGCACCAATAACTCGGTTTAAAAGCATAGGGTTGCTTGACATTTGTTGCAACATAGTGGGGTCATTCATCATTTGTTGTTGCAACTGTTGTTGTGGTGTCAGTTTTACTATTGGATGTTTCAATGCTCCCTTCCTCTTACGTATATTCTTACGTAGCTTACGTGCATTTTAAGTGAAGTAAAAAACGGTTTTTGACAGATGTTTATATGACACTTTTTGTTCAGCACAAAAAACTACTCGGTCAAAGTGTTGTCAGTTTTGTAAAATAACCGTCCTATCTCATTCTATAATGGGGAAAAGGCTTCTCAAAGTATACTTCCTTGGAACGCCTGTAACTTTTCCTGTAGCGACGATAGACCTTTACTTGTCCGGACAAAGTTATACTATTTTGAGTGCTCTACAAAAAAGTCAACGGCGACGACTCTCAAAAACCGTTGTGTAAAAAGTTTTACCGTTGGACAAAAAAGTATATATAGAAAACAAAAAACGTTTATAGTTCATTCAATATTTGAGATGGAACGGTTTTCCAACGGTAACTATTAAATAAAATAAAAAAATAGAGAGGGTTACCGTTGACAAAAACCGTTTATTTCAAACTTTTCTATGAGTGGTCCGAAAAAAAAGTTCATTTTTTGTCTAATGGCATTCGCTAGCGTGTTCGCTCCAAATTCACCTGAAGAAATTGCTTGCAAACTTTCAGCACCCACAGGTTTAGAGCCTCAATATCAAACTGCAGCATCTACACATTCTCCAAGCAGAACAGGCAATTCAAATTCAAATTTGTCCTGCAATTCGCTCAATCCAAAGCCACTTTCACTACCAAAACAATACCAAACGAGCTCCGTATTACAAAGAACCACAGCAACGCTGAACTACGCAAAATACTACTCAGATTGTCTGAAGAATACTTCAATTCAAAGCCAGAAGAAAGGATTGCTGCAACTTTTAAACAAAGAATATTGTGAACAACTCAACAAAGTTCTTGCAGACTTTACCAAACTACAAAAAGAAACACCTGACCCATTCGAATTAGGTGACACAATTGTCAACTATTTTCCAACAATAACAAAGATAATGGTTGACAGAACTATATGTCAGCTTATTGAAAGTCTTCCACCCAAAGCTGCAAAAAAAGTCGAACAGTTTTGGGTCGAATTCAAATTAAAGAGTTATGGATATCAGGATGACGAAGAAGAACGTGAGTACGGACAAGAAACAGCAAAATGGCAATGTCTTAGCTCACTCAACCCCAAGTTCAAACCATTATTTTACTCAGACAACAACACAATTCAAGTACGCAAAATTGCTATTCATTTCGTTAACCAAGCAGAAGACATTGAAGAAGGAGACTCTATCTCAGTTTATGTTTGCTACTGCAAGTTTTTCAAGGACGAATTTGGAGGACCAATTCTCATGCATGTCTTCAAGCCACGTCAGCAACTCTACGTTGAAACTGAAATAACACTCATGCATGGAATGTATCTCAAGTTTGAAAGCCAATTGGAAAACACATACAACATTTGGCTTTCATACATTCAGTTCGATACACCAGATGACTTTGATGTTGAAGAAGAAGACTCTACTCAAGAAGATGAACCACAAGACTCACCTGATGATGACGAATTTGTACCCGAAGAAGAAGAATATCATTCAAGAACACCATCAGAAGACGACCAACAAATGGCAGATGCAATGGACAGTCAAGTTCCATGAAACTAAACATCTAATTTTATCTCAATTCCAACTTTTTTAAACATCTTCAGGGCTAGAGGGCACGAAGTGCCTGGAAGCCCCTCATACCTGACCTCTTTCGTCTTTCGTAGGCAGTGGTGGTTGTTACAAAAGGTAACTTCGAATGTAGCGTGAAATCTGCAAAAAAAATTCTGAAATTTGAATGGAGAACACAAAAATTGAATAGTTTACGTCAATAAAAAAGAGAAAAATGAAGCCAGTGTGTCTCGAACCTAGGACTTAGAGCAGCAATCCCACTGTTTATCCCATTACATATTACACTACATGCATCTCTCACCTCAGTGAATGAGATCAACTATATGATAACTTTTTCCCCATTATATTCTTGTGGAAAAGTGACAAATAGCAACTTTGACCCTCTCTCTTAATTTAAAAAATAATAATAATAATAATTAAAAATAAAAATAAACTTTTCTATAATATTTATAAAGCTGATTTGATATATAACACATTTAGCTTAACAAAATAACTTAGAAAAATTGCCGCGCAAAATAAGAGTAAGTGTTATTTTTGTCACTTTTCTAGTGATGCATTTCGGTACGGAACAAGAATAAAAAAATAAAAAAGTGACAAGACAAATTTTTAATGACTGACATCGACCATCTAATAAGAGAAGATCTTCCGCCAGATATCAAAGAAAAATTAAAATTCCTCGGCAAATTAGTTCCTGACCCAAGATTCAATGCAGCAACTCTGAGCGATAAAAAAGTCGAAGTTTTAATGGATCTTATAAAAGCTAGTTTTGACGAATCATACGGAAATCTTATTGATCAAATTGTCACCATTACAAATATATCTCGCTCTACCTTGTATAATTATAGAAATGATTACCTGGAAGATGAAAAATTCAACCCAAAAACGGCACAGTTACTTGTTAACAGAGCTATTGATGACGAAGGAGAGCTCTTGATAGCCAACTACATTATCACAGAATTTATTGAAAAAATTTTTTTCAATACACAAATGTGCCGAGTAATTGTGGAAATGTTTAAAGATGCTTACCCTGAACATGTTTTGAAAAAAGAGAATTTCGAAATATCTCCTCATTATCTTGTGAACTTTAGAGAGCGGCAAAATCTGACAACAAGAAAGGCACATTGGCACAGAAGACCTCAAGATAAAGAAGAAATGCAAGAGCGGATACAACAATTCAATGAAATTAAAGCGGAACTCTTTGAAAGATTCAAAGACGAGCTTTGGGCGGCTCGCAAATGCAGATGAATCTTTCTATGGATGCGGCATTGCAGGCGGTCTTACTTATGCTATTAAAGGATCAGAAGGAGTCGATATACACATTAACCACAACCAAAAGAAGGGTGTTACAATCATTGCAACCATCACAGCTGATGGAAGAAAACTTCCTTTGACAATTGTGTGCAAAGGATTGACAGACAGGTGCCATCAACAAGTGAGCGACGACCGGATCATCAGCAATGAAAAGATCCTTCATTCCGAATCAGATGGTCTACCCATGAGGTTTTCAAATCTACCTCGAATGGGTTCGCGACTGGTATGATCAAGCGTTTGGCGACAATGAAAGTTATAGGGGGAATAACAAAATTATTTTATTCCTCGACACTTACTCCAGCCACAGGAACAAGGAGACGAAGGACCTGGCAAAAGAACTCAACATTGATCTTGTTTACATTCCAGTTGGTTGTACAGATCTTTGCCAGCCACTCGACGTGAAGGTTTTTTGGCGCTCTCAAAAACATGGCGACTCGAATGTGGTGGGATTTCTATGCCATCGATCAAACCTTAGTGTGCACACTGAAAATGGCTGTGTATATCTTGGTCCAATGCTGGAAATGTCTCGATGAAAACCTCATTATCGAAGCATGGAATATGCATGAGGCTGATCTCAGAGAAAATGAAAGAATTCTCAGCAAAGTTACTGATGAGCAAGCTGCCGAATTTCTTGAGAAGATCGAACAAGTCAGGGAAGAATACATACACAAAGCCGAGCAAGCATTACCACAAGGTGAGAATCTGGATATGCTCCGAGACTTTAGTGAAATTCCTGAAAGAAGATATCGCAGGCAAGAAGGAGAAATCGACTCCGATGATGATGAAGAGTGGCATCCTGAAGCAGATCTTGACGGATTCAGTGATGATGACTTGGACTTCATTGATGAATACGACCTCAATTCAACTGAGGATGAGAGTTCAGTTGATCCTCCGTCGGATTACGTGTTCCGTACCGAAAAGGGTCACTAGAAAAAGTGACAAAAAGTGACACTTACTCTTATTTTTCGCGCCAAAATTCGAAAGGGTTTTTGTTGTAAACAGAAATTCATCAAAAGTGACACCTCAGAAAAGCTAAAATATTGAATTTTTGGAACTTTTGATAGAGCACGTTTTTAAATATTAATTAAAGTAAATGTATATTTTGTAAAGATTCTTTTTAATAAAAAATAAAATTTTGAAGAAGAACACAAAATCTTCTGAAAAATAATATCACATAAACTCATATTATTTTCTAATATATAACTATTTTATATAAAAATCAAATTCAATGATCTTAAAAGCGAAGGATAAACCTCAAAATTTACGAATATAATGAGTGGGAATATAATGCTTATCTATCATAAAACCATATGAAATATCAATTTTTGCTTTACGCCTAATTTTTGACGACAATTAGCAAAAAATGTTAAATGTTAACACTCAGTCCATTTTGAATATGAAAAATAAAATTGACTTTGATTAAATGTTTTTATTTATCATGCAATTCTTCTTGCGACCAAAGATTTGAATAAAAGTTCAAAAATAAGATAGCTTAAAAAAATAATATACGGTAGTGTTTACTAATAGATGAATAGTATATAAATTCTATTAAAATGGATTTGATCCAAAAAAATATATAAAATTTGATCATAAATAAAATCGTTTTAAATTACTTCTTCATTTAAATTATAACAATTATTTTTGGTTTTATATTTTTTGGATCAAATCCATTTTAATAGAATTTATATACTATTCATCTATTAGTAAACACTACCGTATATTATTTTTTAAGCTATCTTATTTTTTAACTTTTATTCAAATCTTTGGTCGCAAGAAGAATTGCATGATAAATAAAAACATTTAATCAAAGTCAATTTTATTTTTCATATTCAAATGGACTGAGTGTTAACATTTAACATTTTTTGCTAATTGTCGTCAAAAATTAGGCGTAAAGCAAAAATTGATATTTCATATGGTTTATGATAGATAAGCATTATATTCCCACTCATTATATTCGTAAATTTTGAGGTTTATCCTTCGCTTTTAAGATCATTGAATTTGATTTTATATAAAATAGTTATATATTAGAAAATAATATGAGTTTATGTATATTATTTTTCAGAAGACTTCATTCTATATGCCTATGAAAAGTACTCTCAAAACTAACTTTTTCCTAATTATAATTAAATCTAGAATATTGTATTATGCTTAGTATTATTTCATTTTTCTCATTCAATTTAGAATTTACAAATGTCAAAAAATTGAGAGCTGTCACTTTTGATGAATTTCTGTTTATTACATTTTTAATATAATAATTATAATATATAAGGAATTTTATTAAAAATATGAAATTAAAATATAAAAAATTTAATAGTTAATTTAAGTTTGTTTTTTATTTTTATTTTAGAACTGTTTTCATAGGAATTGAAGGGTGAGAGGTATATAGTATGCCTATATACCTCGCACCCTTCAATTCCAACTCTAAATGGGAGAAACTTTGCTTTCATAAAATAACATACGAACAAAGTTTCTCCCATTTAGAAAGTGAATAGGAGCCTACCAGTGTTGCATGCTAAGATCAGTCATAATGTAAACCTCTCAATTTTATTGTCGTGGGAAGTATCTCAATTCCTTCAAAAAAATTGAAAAACTATTTAATTTTAAAAATATAATACTTTTAATTAGTTAATTAATTGGAGATATTTTTAAAAAATCACTTTTGATAATACTTTTGAGAACTTTAATTAAAAAAAATATTCAAAAATATCCAGGATATCAAGAGTGAATTGTTCCTTATGAGTATATAGTTATAATGTATACCTCATAAGGAACAATTCCCTCCTTAAAACGAGAAAACTTGTTCGAAATTGTTTATCATTTCGAACAAGTTTTCTCGTTTTTAATAACAAACTAAAGGCTATGAGGCACTGATTATATATTAGTGCCTCACAGCCTTTAGTTCCTAATAGATAGCTGGGAAACTTTCTCCAAATGATAAGTTATTCAGAGAAAGTTTCCCAGCTATCAAGAGGAATTGTTCCTTATGAGGTATATAGTTATAATGTATACCTCATAAGGAACAATTCCCTCCTTAAAATCGTAGACATTTTTATACTTATTAATCAACCATTCAAAATCATATTCCTCTGAAAAGTTATTTTATTAAAAATTTAGAATTTTAATAAATATAGAGTTTGAATTTCATACAATACCTATATATTTTCAATAATGGAATTTGAAAACCATTCTCAAAAGTTCTCAGAAAACCTTTTTTTCATTAATTTTAAGAAATCTGAGTATTAAATTAAGTGATAAATTCGTTTGACACTACTTTAATTTTTAAATTCAAAAAATTATATGTGCTTCTTAAAATGACTCAAAAAATTTTATTATAAAATAATATATAATATTAAAAATCCCACAACATTTTTTTACTTTACATAATCGTACTTCCTCGACGATTAATTTCCACTCAATTTCTATCGTTGACCGAACTTAGCATGCAACACCAGGCACTGATACATAAGAGTATATAAGAATTTACGAAAAAGTGACACTTTCAATAGGGAGTAACACTTAAAAAGTGACAATTTAAAATTCACAATAAATAAAAATAATAAATTTTTTAGTCTATTAAATTATTCTTTTCTTTGAAATCCTCTAAAAATTCTTCGAAATGTTCTAAAATATAATCTGGAGAATTATAACAAAATTCATTAATTTCTAACATATACGTATCTAACAATTCATTTGGAATTTCAAACGATCTTAAATATGTAATTGAATTTTGTATCTTCTCATTTATTTGAGAAAGTTTTTCTTCAGCATTTTCCAATAAAAATCTTAATGGATTCAAATTGGCTTCTTGATTCTGAACAAAATTTAAATACTTGGTATAACATGATTGAACTTCTCTTTTCAATTTTGTTTTATAATCTGTCAATCGAGGCTCGCGAATTCTAATTGAAGGAATAAAACCTGTTTGAAGTAAATTGTTTTTAATACGATAAAAGTAATTGGGTGCAACTTCTTCTAAAAGATTTTGACAAAAACATCAATTCTTTGATTTTTAACGCAGCCAAAATCGTGATATTTTATCTTTTTAAATAAAGATTCAGAAACGTTATTCACAACGGTTAATTCATTTGGTCTGGCAGCGGCTATCCACATCATAGCCAACAATTCCTTATACAAAATTCAAAAACTTGGGTGCAATCAGAACTGATTGCACCCAAGTTTTTGAACTTTCTTGAGGGAATTAAAGGTGAGAGATTTATAGTCTATCTATATATCTCCCACCCTCTAATTCCCTCCCTGACAGCGGGAAACTTGTCTGAATGTTAAACTATTCAGACAAAGTTTCCCACTGTTTGCGAAGGAATTGTTGGCTATGATGTACTGATTCATGATCAGTACATCATAGCCACAATTCCTTATATAAAATTCAAAAACTTGGGTGCAATCAGAACTGATTGCACCCAAGTTTTTGAACTTTCTTGAGGGAATTAAAGGGTGAGAGATTTATAGTCTATCTATATATCTCCCACCCTCTAATTCCCTCCCTGACAGCGGGAAACTTTGTCTGAATGTTAAACTATTCAGACAAAGTTTCCCACTGTTTGCGAAGGAATTGTTGGCTATGATGTACTGATCATGAATCAGTACATCATAGCCAACAATTCCTTATATAAAATTCAAAAACTTGGGTGCAATCAGTTGATTGCACCCAAGTTTTTTGAACTTTCTTGAGGGAATGGAAGAGTAAGAGGTATACATTATGAATATATACCTCTTACCCTTCCATTCCCTCTCTGACAGCGGGAAACTTTGTCTGAATGTTAAACTATTCAGACAAAGTTTCCCGCTGTCAGCGAAAGAATTGTTCCATCTGGTGCATAGAGTGTGAATCTATGCACCAAATGGAGCAAGTCCCTCGCGAAATTGCCCAAACTTGCGTCGCATTTCAAAGATTGCGACCCAAATTTTGGCGATTTCTAGTAGAGATGGAGTATTTTGAGTCACTGACCTATATGCAGTGGCTCAAAGGGCTCCATCTCTACTTTGAAGCAAGGAAACTTTCCTCGAAATTTTGATAATTTGAAGAAAGTTTTCAAGCAATTAACAAAGGATTACTCGCTATGAGGTAAAAATTCTAGATTTTCACCTCATAGCGGAGCTTCCCTTTCATTGCTTGAAAACTTTCCCAGCTTCAAAATTGGGGAAAGGTGTAAAGTCGACTCCGATACCAGCAGGTACCAGAGTATTTAAAGAGAAACCCTCGTACGAGTTTCTATGAAGACCTTCTCATTCAAGAAGATCTTAATAGAAAATCGTACGAGGGCATTGGAAACTCGCGTCTGGTACATGTTGGTACCAGAGTGTTTGAGATTTGAAGACTCTGGTACTAACATGTACCAGAATTTATGATGAATTTAAGATGGACCATTATAAAATGGTAGCGGTTTGTTTCAAAAAAATTTAGATGAGATTTGCATAGATTAGATTATATTGTTGCATGCTAAGATCAGTCATAATGTAAACCTCTCAATTTTTATTGTCGTGGGAAGTATCTCAATTCCTTCAAAAAAATTGAAAAAACTATTTAATTTTAAAAATATAATACTTTTAATTAGTTAATTAATTGGAGATATTTTAAAAAATCACTTTGATAATATTTTTGAGAACTTTAATTAAAAAAATATATTCAAAAATATCCAGGATATCAAGAGTGAATTGTTCCTTATGAGGTATATAGTTATAATGTATACCTCATAAGGAACAATTCCCTCCTTAAAAACGAGAAAACTTTTCGAAATTGTTTATCATTTCGAACAAGTTTTCTCGTTTTTAATAACAAACTAAAGGCTATGAGGCCTGATTATATATTAGTGCCTCACAGCCTTTAGTTCCTAATAGATAGCTGGAAACTTTCTCCAAATGATAAGTTATTCAGAGAAAGTTTCCCAGCTATCAAGAGGGAATTGTTCCTTATGAGGTATATAGTTATAATGTATACCTCATAAGGAACAATTCCCTCCTTAAAATCGTAGACATTTTTATACTTATTAATCAACCATTCAAAATCATATTCCTCTGAAAAGTTATTTTATTAAAAATTTAGAATTTTAATAAATATAGAGTTTGAATTTCATACAATACCTATAAGGTCAGGTATGAGGGGCTTCCAGGCACTTCGTGCCCTCTAGCCCATAAGAAAACCTAGAGGAGAACTAAAAAAATTATATAGTAAAAAATTAAAGTTTTTATTCGTTAAGAACGACATCGCTATTGTTTTCTTCTTCCTCCTCCTCTTCTTCATTGTCAGTATCTGATGGCTCTTTGTCAGCCACATGACCAGCAACAAATATTGAGACAAATTGTTTCTTTGGTTTTGTTAACAGGAACTTTTGATGGTCGTAGAACACGAATTCTACATTTTGAAAATGTTGTGCTGAGTATTCTGTGAAATGGGAAATTGGAATTGGTTCTCCCATGCCAAAACCAGCAATGGACGCGAACAAAACATCGTCTTCGACTCTTGCAGGTTTGTCAATTGCAACAGTAGTTATTATGTGGGGTTTTCCTTCACATCCTGCAAGAGATTGTACATGATAGATTGCTTTTTCTTCTCCCTCAGGAACTGAAAGTGTGAAATGGAATGAGAGTTCTCCATATTCATTTGCTTCTTCGTAATAGTTGTATGTTGTAGGATACACCAATTGAAATTTTCCTATTCTTGTTTCCCTCAGGTGTTGTCTATATTGCTTGGGAAAACATAAAATAAATTGCTCTATAGCTTGTGTTGCTATTAGATTGGTTGTAACTGGTAATTTTGAGGCGAAAAGGTCTACAAGAACACCGGGATTTTTTATGTCGTTTTCAATTGGTTTAACAGATTCTATGACTTTGTTAAACATTTCACTATAATCTGTGTTGTCTTCGACCCCCCAATTGTTAAGAAGTTTATACAACAATTTCAGTCTTTTCATGGCGTATTTTCTTTGAATGGATTCGGGTAGCGAGAGGTTACAGTCGTCGGTTTGTGTTTCGTTACTCGAATATTGTTCAAGAGAAATTAAATCTTGAAATTGTGCTCTTGTTAACATACTTGTAGAACTATGTGAAACTTGTTCTGTGCTGGTTGTAAATCTGTTTCAGATGTTTCTGTTGTGTTTTGAGAAGAAGAAGAACTCAAATTGTTGGACAATTTGTCTTGAATTGTAGAACTATGTGAAACTTGTTCTGGTGCTGTTTGGACAACTGTATCTGTTGTTTCTGTTGTGTTTTGAGAAGAAGTCTGAATTGTTGGACAATTTGTCTTGAATTGTATGAGGAATTGCTTTGGTATTATAGGAGGTCGTAAGGGTTTTGAGAATGGTGAGACATAAGTTGTAGGAACTTTAACTGCAGAGGTAGTCGAAGAATTGTTTGCGACACTTGTTCTTCCTTCCATTATGAAAAATGAACTGTTTTTTTTGTCAACGGTAACCCTCTCTATTTTTTTATTTTATTTAATAGTTACCGTTGGAAAACCGTTCCATCTCAAATATTGAATGAACTATAAACGTTTTTTGTTTTCTATATATACTTTTTTGTCCAACGGTAAAACTTTTTACACAACGGTTTTTGAGAGTCGTCGCCGTTGACTTTTTTGTAGAGCACTCAAAATAGTATAACTTTGTCCGGACAAGTAAAGGTCTATCGTCGCTACAGGAAAAGTTACAGGCGTTCCAAGGAAGTATACTTTGAGAAGCCTTTTCCCCATTATAGAATGAGATAGGACGGTTATTTTACAAAACTGACAACACTTTGACCGAGTAGTTTTTTGTGCTGAACAAAAAGTGTCATATAAACATCTGTCAAAAACCGTTTTTTACTTCACTTAAAATGCCACGTAAGCTACGTAAGAATATACGTAAGAGGAAGGGAGCATTGAAACATCCAATAGTAAAACTGACACCACAACAACAGTTGCAACAACAAATGATGAATGACCCCACTATGTTGCAACAAATGTCAAGCAACCCTATGCTTTTAAACCGAGTTATTGGTGCCCAGAGTGGAGGTTTAAGAGCGGCACTTTTAGCGAAAATGGCAGGCTATGGTGGAGCTGCAGACGGAACAGCTTATAACCCTCAAAGTCAAATGAATTTGAGTTCACTCAAAAATCAAATAACAGATGTCAAAAAGTCAAACATAGACATACAGAAACAAATAAGTGAAAACGAAAAGAAACTAGAATATGACAGACACACAAAGAAACTCAATGAGTTAAACGTAGAGAAAAAGAAGAAAGAAGAACAACTGAAAGAACTAAGTACAGAGGAATATGCGAAAAAAGTGTCAGAAAAAGCAGCAGAAGTAGCAAAAATGGAACAAGATGTTATAAATTTGAAAAACCATACTACTCAATATAAAGTACTGAAAGATGAAGAGATAAACAAAAAGCCTGAAGACATATATGGATAGCGATGAGTATAAAAAAGAAGTTGAAGCAAATGTAAAGGCAGAAAAACTTTTACAGTTGCAAAACCAAACCGTACAGTATGAAAACTTAGCACAAGAAAGTAAAAATAACGACGCAGCCATGCAAAAGGCAATGAAAAGCGCAGAATATATAAAAGCTAATAATGACTGGTTAGATGCCCAAGCCAACGCTAAAGCAGCCCAACTTATAGGGTCAATAAGGACAAAAATACAAGCGGATGAAGACAGTTCAAATGAAGCTTTAATGAATGCCGACTTTAAGAATGCCTTCGAAGCTCTTCATAGTAGGGTGAAACTAGTGAACGACTTCTCATCTGGAAAGAAACTGAAGTCTGAAGGTTTCGACAAAGAGTTAAGAGAAGTAGCACAAAATATGACGAAAATAACAGATGCAGCAACGAGACAGGCAGTTCAAAGTGCCTATGACGCCGTTAGAGCAACTGTTGTGGAAAGTCAAGAAAAAGAGTTACAACAGACCAAAACAGACCTAGTAAATGCTTTCTTAAGAACGAAAAGTCAGGTAGGACATTATGCTGCAGATGGAACATATGTGCCAGCTGGTGGAACTTATATACCACCAAACCCTCCAAGAGAAGCACTTGCACCAGGACTACCTAAAACATTTACATCGTCACATGGACACAGACACAGGCATGCACCACAACAACAACAACCAACAATTCAAAATCCAGCACAACAACCAACAATTCAAAATCCAGCACAACAACCACCTCCACAACCAGCACAACAACCAGCACAAACAGAGCAAGGACATAAAAGAAGTAGAGAACAAGGAAACCAAGAATTCTTAAAAATGCTTAAGGAAGAATATGGTTACCCAGATACTCTTGACTTTAGTGACAGATATAAAGAAGCTATTAGAAAGTTCAAGGAAGGAAATACTGACCCGAACCTATTTAGCTTTATGGCTCAGCACCAAATGGGATATAATTTCAAACCTGGAAAATACAAGCTCGCTAAGGGATATGATTTAATAGCATATCAGCCAAATGACATGGATGAATTTACTCCGAGATATTTTATGTCAGAGCTAAATGATAATTCAACTCTCTTCATGAAACGCGTAAAAAATAGAGACGGAACGAAAAAAGAAAGGTTTATGAGTCCGGATGACTTAGATAGGGAACTTGTTAAAAACGGTCTCGGAATATATGAAATGCCACCAGATGAGGTACAAGAAACTCCACAGGAAGAAGTTCAGATACAACCAGACATGGAAGAAATAGTTCAGCAACAACAGCTAGAAGAGCCTGAAGGAAACGAACAAGTCCCTCCTTTGGAAACTAACTTCACAGAACTAGATGAAGATTTGGAACAGCCGAAAAATCTTGACCCTCAACAAGAGTATGCGGAGAATATGGAATCTTTCCAAGAGTCTAAGAAAAATTCGGCTGACATAGTAGAAGAATATCGAAAAATGTTCGCCGACATACAAAAGACTCCAACATCAGATGAAAATATTCAGCATAGAATGGAAGTACTGAAAGATAATGTACACAAATACAATAACCCTTTTTACTTACGACCATATAACGTTCAATCTTTGGCTGAACTTGGTGAAAATAAAAGGTTAAATTTCAACAAAACATATAGAAATGAAACATTGTTTAAAGTTCATTCAGAACCTAACCAATATGGAAACAAACCTACTTTTGTTTCTGCAGACTATGGAACTACAATGCGATGGGGTCATAAAGCTAATCCGGATAGGTGGTTCATAAACTTACAACCACAATTCCAAGAAGTTGTAGACGCAATGGAAGTGAATGGTGAACCAGATATAGCTGGTATTTTCAGCGCGGCTTTAATGCCATTGAAAGATATGAAACATGCAGATATTTTGGACCAGTATGAAATGAACATGGCTGATGGAAATATAACACCTGACGTTCTAGAACATTTATCTCAAAGAACTACACAGAACCATAGAGATGGTCTATTTGGTGAAGAGTTTAGAAAGAAAGTTAGGGAGAGAGAAGGAAAGAACCTATTGTACATGACCTTGCAAACGAAAGTTTGCAAAATGTCATAAAAACTTACTTTGCAGACAATGAACCGAGAATGGATGAATATTTAAGAAAACTCAAATGGACAGTACCAAATGAAATGTTAGTATTGAAAAACATGTTCCTTGACAAAATAAAACCAACTACAGAAATAAATGACGCAAGACTGAAACAGTGGGTAAAAGCTTTCCCATTCACAAAAGATATTATTGGTAACATGGAAAGAAAACCAGAATGGCTACAAAAACATATATTTGGAAACGAGCTTATTCCATATGGACAAGCTCTGTTTGAAGAGCTTGAACCGGAAACTCAGGAAAGAGTCATGCAAACAATAAGCGACGACTCAAATACAAACTATGACGAAATCTTTCTAGGATATAGGTTACCTGAGATGGGCGACCAGAGCCCAAAGGCAAAAAGGACATGGGAAATTAACAACATACTAGGTGAACATGAGGCAAAGATGCAACAACTTGAAGCAGAGGGCAAGTTACCAAAAGCGACACCAAAGAAGAAGAGAAGAGTAAAACAAAGTGAAAGTAGTGAAGAAGTAACTTCATCTAGTGAAAGTAGTGGCAATGAAGGAAAAAGAAGAGTTAAAAACTCAGTCAGGAAGAAAGTAAAGCTTGGTACGAAACAATTATGACATATAAATCCAACTATTCTATATTTTTACCCATATGAAATGTACGCCGCTCAGAATATAACGCCAACAGTTTTGGATGCCATGAACGGAAATGTTTCCGAATGGTATAACGAATGCGACAATGCCATTAGAAGGTCAGAAATAGTTCCTGGAACTTACGAATATACAACTGCTGTTTCTTATGGAAACGTAGGTGAGTTTGGTGAAGGTTCTTCAACAACAGTAGATATTGCTTGCGACAGGTTTCATATTATTTCTATTGACAACTCATTCTTATACGTGGAACAAGACATTGAAATAAAACCTTCTGCCAAGTTGTCTGACAAGAAAGGTTGCAATGGAATTTTCTATGTCGGATACCAATATGCTCCAGAAGTTTTCATGGGATATAAGATATATTCTAACTCTGACTTAGTTCAAACAGTAACATGGGCAAACTATGAATGGTTCGCTTTGAGAAACTCAGTACAACCACAAGCTAGAGAACAAACAGACCAGTATGCAACTATTGAGAAAATAAGAAGACTTGACCCTAACGTTCCAGGAGTTTATGTTAACCTTTCTGGTTCAGATGGAACTGCTGCCACTAAAGTAAAACTGAAACTTAGAGTTCCTTTGTCATCTTTCCTCATCTTCAGGTTTTTAAGATACTTGCCAAACTGGGCAGGAAAAATTTCTATCGAACTTACTCCAAGCAAAAATAACTTAGTCATTGCACCAACGCAAGACCCATTCACTATTACAGACGTAACGGGAACAAATAAAACGTCATTCGCCGACTTTTGCAAAGACAAAGTTGACTTAGACTTTGGTTTCTCAAACCTCAACACTGAAGTAAACTATTATTTCAATGCTGCTGGAACTGCTTGGGACCCAGTTAAGTTCACATGCGAAAAATTTGAATGCAAGAGAATAGAAAGCAGACTTGCAGTCTATATGTTGGACCCAGATATTTCAAATGCTTTAGCTGCCAAATATATTGCAGTTCCACTTATGTTCCCTATACACCAAATATCTGTCAAAGACTTTGCAGGTGAAGTTGGAAACCAAAGTGCTGACCCAGGTGCAAGAACAGATATTGCTTTAACAACTGCAATGAAACATGCAGATACTATGTTTGTACTGTTCAGACGAACTATAAATGACTATTCTTGTTTCTACAACCCTGGTATTAAATATCATATAAACATAGATGGCAAATATTATCCAAGAGAAGAATATTCTACAGTTGAGGATATGAGGTCATACAACTTGACATTAGATGCTATGAACTTTAACAACAACTTCACAACAACTATTAACCCTGAAATGCAAAGTTCTATTATGCCATATGTGAAAGTATGGACTCATACAGGAGGTCAAAAAACTCAATATACAAATGGAGACCGTTCAAACTTTTGGCTTGGCATTCCATTTGCTGACTCAGAAGACTTTATGGGTGGTATTTCAACTGTTGGTACAGTTCAAATACAATATACTGGTGACAGAGACGGTCCAGATGAATTGAAAGCAAAGAAGTTTACAAAACCAATAGCACTTTTCACGGAAGATGCTCTTTTGAAGATTCGTTCGATGAAACCTGCTGGGGCTCCTCAGATTGGCATAACGACAGCTTCCATCGAGCAGATTTTGGCAGCAGGTCAGTAAGTTGTTCTTGAACTGACTTCTCTCCGTCAAATATTGACAGTACGCCAGTTTTGACATAATATTGTATTATAAACTTTCCTTTAGTAATATCGGTCAGTTTTGAAGTTATATTTTTGTCTGCTTCAAGAACTTTCACCATCTCGGTTATACCAACTTTCTTTGCTTTATGAAAATATTTAGGTTCAGCAAATATTGCTATTCTATAACATTTTCCATTGTTTGTGTAAAGAACTATTCTGTCAATGTATTTGTATTGTTTGTGTGTGTAAACTTTGTTCTGCTTCAATTCGAAGAGATACTCAAATGCGTCCATATTTTTATTCGAAGTAAAATGTCATTTCCGAAAAATAGAAGCGTAAGTGTTTCAAAAGGTTTAATGGCGGTGGCAGATGTGAAGTTAAATTCACCAACTCAAACAAACAGTCAAAGTGTTATTGTCAATGTCAAAGACAGAGATGTTGAAATGGGGAAACCATACGAAGACGAAGATGGTATAACAATAGTTCCTGTAAAAGAACCAAAATATCCTGAAGTTAACAGAGACTTAAGTTCTGTTGCAGATATTCGAAACGACTACCAACAACTGAAAGACAAACTTCAAACTCAGGAGAAGATTTGTCAAGCTTTAAGTATAATGTTAAACTTGGTCGAACACAACCCTGTAAAAGTGAACTCATATGTCATTGCACCTCATGAAATTTTGAAAGAACTATTGAAACTTTTGACAGAGGCAGACGATATAAACATCAAAGAAATAGAACCCGACATTAGTTGCTTGTGGTGTTTCATATAATGCCATTGACAAGATATACGTTATGAAAGGAGGTGAAACGTTGAATTAAAATATAGTTTCCCAGACGTTATAAAAATATTTGACGACCACAACATTTCATTAAAATTTATTTGCTAAGTAAATGGCAGAAGACATAATGGTTTATACTATTACGACTAAAAACCCTGAGTCATATAATTCTATAACAACAAACTTACAAAGTCCTCAAGGACGATATTGTAAACTAACCTTAAACACAATGACGACTAAAGCCTGTTTTGCTCTTTTGACACCAGAAGACTTTATTGTTGTGAATGGTAAAAAATACTCCTTTGAAGATACTTACTCAGATATACCACCAACAGGTTTTGTTGACTTATTTAATACTTTAAGGACGGGTGTAACATGTGCTGCAACTAGAGCAGGTTTCATTATGTTTGGATGTCCGACTGAGTTTACTATAAACGATATGAGCTATAATACAAAACTTATTTCTGGTTTTTACTACCAACAGTTTCCTATAACAGGAAAAGGTGTCATACAAGGAATGTCTATTCCATTGACATTAAGCACACCAATCTTATATATTGTTTCAAACTTAGGTTCAAAGTGTTATTCGAATGTTGACAGAAACTATTATGACCAAAATATACTTATGCGTATAAACAATACTTTCTCTGCTGGTTTGCCTATTGTTCATTCGAATGCAGAATTTTCAACCTTAGTGAACTCAAACACTTTGGCAAGTATAACGTTGACATTAGTTGACGCAAACTTTGTTCCTGTAAAACTTTTATGTCCTATGTATTTGTCAATGACGGCAGAAAGTTTCGAATTGGAAGATGCAACTGGTGAAAGTATTGTATTACAAGAACAACTTCAACAACAAATAGCTCAAGAACAACAAATGCAACAAATGGAACAACAAAGTCAAGAATAAAAAAAAATATTTTTTTTATTTTTATAAAAATGTAAGATAGATGTTTCAGATTTTTATGACTTCCAAGCATTCAGAAATATGTGTCCATTTAGAGACTATAACAAAGCAGTCGAGAATTTGAAACGTTTAGTCATTTATGTTGACTCTGCCCCAGAATGTTATGTCATGAAAGAATGGGATGTTGTCTTTAACAAACCAAGAGCAACAATAGTTTCAGAACAAGAATGTAGACAGAAACTTAAGAAAAATAAAAGTCGTACAAGTTGGCATGAAGATGTTAGATGCTTGGGATATCTTATTGTCAAAACTTGAAGATTTTTCAGTTCGAGGTATAAAGTTCTATACACCTTCTCCAAACTTTTATTCTATCTTCACTGGATATAAATACGAACAAGTAGAATGGAAACACAGTATTATAGAAGCTTGGTTAGACCATGTCAAAGAAATATGCAATGGAAACGAAAAGGTTTATGAGTATATCTTATGTTGGTTTGCAAACATCTTACAACATCCAAGTGCTAAAAATGAAACTGCTCTCATTATAATTGGAAAACAAGGAACAGGTAAGAATACTTTCTTTACAGATATCTTATGCAAACTGTTAGAAGGTTATTCGAACCCTAATATGACAAACTTAGAAAACATCTGTGGCAAGTTTAACTCCTCAATAGAGAATATGAAACTTATAGTTTGCAATGAACTTCAAAGTATAGATACAACAAAAGTTTTGAACTCAGATGCTTTGAAGAGTCTTATAACAGACAAAGTTGGAGTTGTTGAAAGAAAGTATAAAGACCAAAGAGTTTGTGAAAATGTTGCAAACTTCATTATGGTTTCAAACAATGCTGTTCCGATGAAGTTAGAAAGTTCTGACAGAAGATATGTAGTTGTCAGAACGTCAGATTCTCATATGCAAGATACAGAATATTTTGACGACTTAGCAGAAACTTTGACATCTGACTTTTACAACCACTTGTTCTCATATTTCATGACATTAGATATTTCTAAGTTCAATCCAAGACAAATTCCACATACCGAAGAGAGACAAACATTGTTAGAAGCAAACAAGAGTGTATATGAACTGTTCATAGATGAAACTGACTTTGTGTCATTAGATGAAAGGTCTTTATATGATGAATATAAACAATATTGTCAAGAATATGGTTATATGGCAGCTTCTAAACGAACATTCTTGGCAAATGTCAAAAGTCTTTTAGATGTTCAGAATGGTGTATATACAAAGAAAATTTTTTTCTGAGTAAATTTTAAAAAAAAATATTTTTTTATCCGATAGAAAAGATGACAAAATTCATCTCAGTAAACAAGTACATGTCAGGACTTAAAGAAGAACTAGACCCATTCACATATTTGAATGTTTACTTCTACCATTTTGAAAAGTCTTCATTCAGCAAAGTTTGGAACATCGAACCAGTTAAGTTTGCTATTGTGACTAAAAATGGTGCGAAATTTGAAGACTTAGACATAGAAGGTTTGTTAGCAGTCAAAGAAAGTTTTGCAGAAGGTTCTCAAACCTTAAAGAAGGCAAAGCATACAAACTTGTTATACCTTATGAACCAAAGAAAGCAGACGACTATGAATATTATGAGTCTAAGATAGTTGAAGTTCAAGGTAAATTGGGTAAAAAGATTTTAGAGTCTAAGCCAGTGTTTGCCCCTAAAGAGGAAGAGAACATTGACATTGACCCAGAAATGTTCTAAAAATAAAATTTTATTTTTACATGTCAAATTTCTTTTTCTCTGGAACTGGTTCAGGTTCTTTCTTCTCTTCTTCTACTTTCTTTTCTTTCTTTTCTTTTCTTCTTTTCTGGTGGAGTTATGTCAAATTTGGCGCAACTATATTTATGTAAAAGTTCTTTGTCCTTTAATAGCTCATCTATTCTGTTTTCTATTTCATCTTCAAGAACAGCGCATGTGTCTTCTTTGCATTCTAAGAACTTTTGTTGGACTTCATCTTTCCAATCGGTTCATCTCTGTCAACAAGTCTGTCATTGACAAATTTTAAGACTGCTCTGCTTAATGTTTTATGGTTCTTGTCATATTCCCAGAAACAGAAACTTTAGAACAAATTCACCTTTCTTGTTTACACTATGTAAGATTTTATGGTCGACAGATGTTTTGCTGTCGAAAAGCTTGTCTCGAATATAGATAGCGAAATCACTAGACATTTTCTAAAAGATAAAAATTTTAATTTTCTAAAAATATGTTAGAAAAAAAGTTTGCTGACATTGACAAAAATTTGAGAATGTTTTAAACAAGAACAAGAGGAAGTTAGAAAATGCTCAGATAAAGCCTATACATGACAAGTTCTTATTTGCTCAGAATGGTATAACAGGTCTAATTGCACCACCTGGGTCGGGTAAGACTTTCACTTATCTTAAAATGGCTGCACAACAACAAGAACTAGATGAGAAGAACCATTCTATGAGTTAGTTGTTATTTGTAGTACTTCTGGTCAATTTGACCAAACCGTCATTCGTTCAAAGATATTATAAAGAAGTCTAAGTTAGTATTTATAAAGGATACTGAGTTGTTAGATTGGATAAAGAAGTACCAAAGAAGAGTTTTGAAGTACAATGCTATAAATGAGTATATAAATTCTAAGTTTAAAGACCCAAATGAGGAAATGCAGAGAATATTAGAGAAGAAACACTTCAGAAACAAACAGAAAGAGATAGAATACATTTCGAAGAAATTGCAATCTTACGATTGGAAGACTTACCCTCATAGATGTCTTCTTATCTTAGATGATGATTCGCCTCTCATCCTTTGTTAAAGAACAGAGAACAAGACATGTGTCGAATTCTTAAGAAGCTCAGACACTTTAACATCTCAGTCGTAATATGTGTACAGACAGCAAAGAGTTTAAGTAAGGATGTTAAAAGAATACTTACTGACATTATACTTTTCCCCGGATTGTCCGAAGACGATTTCATGGAACTTATGAAAAGTCCATGGCAGGTAAGTTTGACAGATATGAACTCTGGAGAAGTATAAAGTCATACAAGACCCTCATACTTCTTTCAGAATTCATATCTACGCAAACAAAGTTCAAATTGTAAAAAGTCAAGCTTGAAAAATAAAGAGTTCATTACTCTGCGCTTTTGAAGGCGACCCCGAAAAAAGTCTGTCTCGCTGTTCTTCACTGTTTTCATAGAGTTTTGGCGACTGGGGTTTTTTACCTACTCGCTGTTCTTCACGATTTTCATACGGAATCTCTTCCCTCGGTTTTCCGAGGGAAGCAAGCATATGAGGAAATTCATGATTTTTTGTTGCTGAATTCAGCAAAAATATAATTTAGGTGAAGTGGTGAGATCTCACCCGTTTTTCACCCGTTTCTCACCTGTTTTTTTCACAAGCGTTTACATGAATTGTACGATGTATATTTGAAATCCTAAACAGTTTCGTCAAATACAAAAAAATAAAAAAATGACACTTTTTCATTAGATAACTGTTATTTTTGACGAAGTGAACATTAACACTTCGTCAAAAAAAATCCCTGAAATCATATCTTTTATACAAAAAAGAAAAAAATGACACTTTTTCATTAGATAACTGTTTATTTTTTGACGAAGTGAACATTAACACTTCGTCAAAAAATCCCTGAAATCATATCTTTTATACAAAAAAATGAAGAATAAATAAAATAAAACTAACTTTATTTTTTTTATTTCGGGAAAATTCATGAAAATTCATGAGGTGAGAAAACAGGTGAGAAAACAGGTGAGATCTCACCTCTTCACCTAAACATTATTTTTACTGAATTCAGCAACAAAATTCAAATTGTAAAAAGTCAAGCTTGAAAATCTAATGTTTAGTCTTAGTAAGATGGTAGCTTCTTAAAGCAAATACCATTGCTGAGTTTTTATGTACGTGAAGAAAGTACAATGAATTCAATTACGAGTACAATTGCAATGACAACTAAGGCAACTATTTTTTGTCTTTTGCCAGCAAGGTACTTCTTCTCTTCCAATGGTTCGCAGAACTATACTCACTCATGAGAAATGCCAAAATGGTTTAATAGAAAAAGTGTCATTTTTTTCATGTCCGAAGACTCGAAGGTGCAACACTTCCAAAATACCGACGAACTCAGAAGAGCAGCATGGCAGTATCTTCTTGACAACTTCTTTGAGTTCTCAGGTACACCCTTGGAAAATGCTGAAACTCCGACACAGAGAATTTGGAGAAATTGCACTCCAATACTACATTGACAAACAAAGGGTAAACAAAGGGTAAACAAAGGGTAAAATAAGACTAAAAACTTAACGTTTAAAAAGTGACATTTTTATGAGCTCCGAGTCACCGAGAAAACTTGTCAGATGTTAGCCTTACTTCCCTGAGGAGGATGGAAGCGTTACATACGTAAGGTTCAAAAACAAACGAACCTGGAATTGCGTACCAAATTCGCAATTACATGACCATGGAAGAGTACGAAAGGTTCCTACAAGAGAAACCAGCTCTAAACAACTCCGAAAAGAAGGAATAAAAAGTTTAACTCGTAATTGTTTATTTTTTTACTGGTATGGGCAAGCTGCAAGAATGAAGTCGACTATCTCAGTCTTTGTCTTGACCAGTTGGACGGCTCTTGCGAGTACGTCTGTTTTGCGGTCTCCAGCTGGTGTCTGACCTTCGTAATTGCGCATGTTCTTGAGAGCTCCAACTGTAAATGATTGTAGGATGAAGAGTCTCTCAGACTGCTTGAGGTAGTCTTCACGGTCACGAACCGAATCTGTGGTACGAGTCGAATTGGTCGACCTTAGGGAAGAGACTGAAAGCCTGTCGTCTTCCATAGGGCTGTGGCATAATCTTTGCGTAAACGGTTCAGGACCTTCTTCGAACCTTGGTCTCTCTTCGATTTGGATTGAGATGGAATTGTTGGGGTGGAGCTTGCTGGAACATCCAAGGGTTGGGGAAGTAAGGCATAGGCTGAGGAGGAGGGTAGTTCGGGAAGCCTTGTGGTAGGTAGTAACCTTGAGGTGGAAATTGGTAGTAATTTGGTGGAGGGACTTGCTGGAACTGAGGTTGCTGAGGAGACTGTTGTGGTTCTGCAGCTTTCGGTTCTTCTGGTTTGGGAATGGACTCGGTTGGTGGGACGTCGGACATTCGTTTGTGTCCTGTCGGAAGGAAAAATTTTTCCTGTCGGAAGGAAGAACTTTTCCTGTCGGAAGGAAAAACTTTTTCTGTCGGAAGGAAAAACTTTTTCTGTCGGAAGGAAAAACTTTTTCTGTCGGAAGGAAAAACTTTTTCTGTCGGAAGGAAAAACTTTTTCTGAAGTTCGACCAAAAAGTTCTCAATTTTCGAAAATTTGAATGGTTTACGGACGGACAACTGGAAGAGTTCTTCCTGTCGGAAGGAAAAATTTTTTCTGTCGGAAGGAAAATTTTTTCCAGTTGTCGGGAAAATATTTTCCTGTCGGATGGAAGGACTCGGAATGCCAGAAGGATTTGACGAGGCAATTTACCTAATTGAAATTAACGACCGCGTAAAAGACTACTTGCGCAAGGTAATGAAGCCCAAGGTCAAGTTCACCACTATTTCTGGAAGGTCTACACTTCAGCTCGAGACTTCGACTGGAATTCCAATTCAAATACCAGACGGGACAGCCTACGATGGCATAAAGGACGCCAAAAGAGAAGCTCTTGTTAAGTTCCTAAACAAACGTCCTTGGATAAAAATACCAAACAAGGAGAACCCCCTACCCCATATGAAATTGGCAATTCAGTCTCTCCTTCACTTCTCGGGTCAGCCGTTCTACATAACCTGTGAAGGCGACATCCAACCAGTTCAGTAAACCTTAACGTTTAGAGTAAAAACATTTTTTTTCATTTTTTGAATGAAGCAAGTTAAATTCGTCCCACACCAATCTCAATGGACCGATGAAGAGTTTCAAGCCATAATTGAAGACGTTGAGAACGACATAGACGGCGAACTTGAAGGAGTTCAAACCACAATTGCAACCAAAATTGCAGGAGTCAAGGAACAGATAGCTCCACTTAAAGCTACCAAAGCTACTCTTGACCTCATGGATAGTTACCGTTTAGATGTCAAGAGTGGAATAAGACATTTAAAATTAAAACTTCTAAACTACGAAGCTATACTCCAAAAGTTAGCAGAAATGAGAAGACTTTACCAGAGCTACTTACATGTAAGGACTTACCTTCAAGCAGTCCGACCAAAGATGAATTTGTTGACATTGTCCCAATTTTGTCCGAAAGTCAGCTCAGATGTTTCGAACTGCTCCCAACATATCCGGAATATGAACGTTTGCCTGAACTCTTCCACAATCTCAAAAAACGTTTTTTGGTTCTCATGTTCCAAACTTTTATCGGAAGAGACAACAAACGTTCAGAAGAAGAACAAGATATTATTTTAAACTTGTTGTATGACATAACTGTCATAACAAGCTTTTTGAAGTAAAACCGCCATTCTCAAACCACTTCATTTTTTCGATGTCCGAACAAGCACCGAAGCCAAACTCAATGGCAGATGTCCTTTCAAGGTTGACAGACAAGCGCCCAGTTCAAATTCAAATTGCCCAATTGAACGCTCATCTGTCAAACACCATTCAGACTCTCCAAAGTAGTCTTATGGAAGAGATAACCAATCTCAAAGTCGATGTCCTCACGAACCAAGCTTCCAATAAGAAATGCCTGAACGATTTCGCGGAAATCTTGCGCAATACAACATAGAGAACCAAAACCTTGCCCGACTCATCTACCGTTTCTTCGAAGAGATAGACGCCATCTGGAAGGCACTCGGAAAGGACAGAACATGCAACACCGTACTTCGTGAGTACCAAATTGAAGAAGGAGTTGTCGAGGAAGAAGAGGAAGAAGAAGAAGTTTGGGCAACCCTTGTTGCCGATGACACTTACGAAATTTCCCAACCCTACCCATACAAAATCCGCAACAAGGAGACAGGCAAGGTTCTTACCCCAGTCCTCAACAACTTGGGACACTTGAACCTTAACCTTCGGAATCGCGGTTCAATCTCCATGGGCAAGCTTGTCGCAATTCAATGGGTTCCAAATCCAGACAAGAAGACGAAGGTCAGACACATTGACGGTGACAAGCTCAACAACCGTAAGGAGAACCTCGAGTGGTTCTAAGAGTAAAAAATTTTATTTTAGGGGGAAACCCCAAGTAAATTTAGGTGTTTATTTGGATAAGTATGTTAAATTAAGGGCAATTTGCAAAATTAGTTCCCGACTTTTGAATTGGACTCTTTCGTTATCCCAGTTGCGTAGGAGGTCGTCCCAGAGAAGTTGGTAGAATTGCCAATCCAAGGACGATTTGTCCTCCCAGGCATTGAGGATGTACTGCTCGTAGAGTTTCATGACCTCTGCCTTGCACCAGACACCCTCTCCCTTGGAACGTAAGGCTTCTTCGAAGTGCTCGAATGCGATTGGCTGCTTGACCATCCGAAATGACACTTTTTGTCCGTTTGGTCAATGTTCGTGTCTCGTGCCATAGTCGACGAAAATACAGACAAACAGGTTATATATGAGTTTGAGACCAAGAATGGTGTAACTCGACCTGTCCGATTCAAAGACTCCGAGGGCGACCATGAAATTAAACGGAAATTAGCTAGGAAGGAATATAAAAATTTTTTATTTCATGCAATGTTTTATTTCTGTGCCGTCTTCAAGTATGCCCCAATACTTACGCTTGGAGAGGACATGAACTTCGGTGAAAATTTTGTCCAATTTGAATCGACCCATCTTTTCACCGACCATACCCATTTCAATGAGTTTGTTATAGCCTTCTTCGTTCGTCATGAGTGCGTCAATGTTCTCATAGTAAACCTTGACTTTCGATTTGACTTCGGAGAAGAATTTGTTGTAGTTGTCAAGTACTGCCTTTGCGAACTGAGGGTAAGACCAATGTTCGACAATAGGTTTTAATGTGGTTACTAAGCCACTTTGACCTTGAGTGAATTCGTACTTCAAAACAAAAGGAGAAAACCTTTCAACAAAGTTGTCGACCTTCTCATAATGTTTACTCTTCATCTCTTGAGGTTTCTTAATGGAATATCCCCATGTCGAATTCATAAGCAATTTGAGTGTCATTGCAAGTTTGGGGTTTGAAGCTTTCCTAATATCATACAGTTGTTGTATGACTTTTCCAACTGTATAGTTCCTTCCCGGGAACTCACCATCTTCGTTTGGAATTCCAGTCGGAATATATTGGACAAACCTCATGTATGCAGCGTTAAGGTCGACATAGTATATCTTTTCGTTTGAGTCGAACTTGTCGCAACCAATTGGTCCAGTTTGTGGAAATTCAAGTGAGTCTCTTATCTTCTGAGAAACTTCTCCTGTTATCTCATAAACGTCGTCGAAGCAACCTGTTTCATATAAAACCTTCTGACCTAACTCAGAGCTCTCCAATACAATTTGACGTCAATTGGATGTCTCAATGGAAGTTTATTTATAGCATCTTGAAGTTCTTGCAACCTCATTGGAAGTTCTTCTGGTTCAGGTTGGTATCCGAACAATCCAACTCCTTGTGGAATTGTGTACTTCTTTTGTACTAGAACTTTGTCTGGAACAACTTTTGGTCTTGCTAACAGTGAAAAGTTTGTTTCGTCTTTTGGTACAAAAGTTTCTGTCAGCTTGTCATCTGGAATTGGTTCCAACAAACCTTTCTCGAAAAGAATGTTTACAGCTCTGACAATGTTGCACTTGCCTTTTCCGAAAATGGGTTTGTAAGACTTTCGTTCAACATGAAGTGGTTGTGGACAATTACAATCTTCAACCATGGTAAATTGAACTCAACAACATAGTCGTCATGTGAAGAACCTTTAGCTGTAGGTATGTTGACTCGGATATTGACATTTGCCAACGGTGCAATTTTTGCCAATTGACCTCTGAGAATGTACCTTGTCTTCACACATGACTCAAGATACTTCATCTTCTCATCTGTAACAAGACCAGAGTTCCTGAGACATGTAAGAATGCAAGGTTCGTTGACAATTGTTTCAATTGAATTGTAAATTCCATACCTTGTCAAGTCAATGTCAGACTTATTTATGAAGGGGAAGTATCCAGCATGTTGTCTGACTGCTTGAGGGTTAGGTTGGTACCATTCGAACTTGACACTTGCAATTCCTTCAATTGCATTCAAAATGTCTGAGTCGGAGTCAACCATTTGTTCTCTCTTTGTAGTCTTGAAAGCGTCAAGAAGTTTTGCGGCTGTTTGTTCATTGCCATGTGCATAGTAAATGTGACCATCCAAATCTGTTATGGTCAATCTGAGATTGTGTCCTTTCTTATTTCCGTCTTGTATGGCAGCAAGTACTCCCATGAAGCCTTCTTTGTTCTTTCCTTCGTCAAAGTTTACTGTAAAGGTTCGACCAGATGTAATTTGACTTCTAACTTCACGATACTTTTCATATGCATATCTTGTTTCTTTCCATGGGAGCATGACCATCCTCTGCACTACCTTTTTTCCTTCTCAAAGGATGCAATTGTTCGTCATGTTTCCAGTAGAATCTGGCAAAGCCGTCGTGTCCTTCAACTTGAGGTTCACTAACATCGAAAGGCATGTCCATAAGACGTTCTTCTTCTAACCTCTCTAGTCTGTTTGGATAATTGGCACGTGCTGTTTCCAAATCCATTTCGTAGCGAAGACCAGACAATTTGTCATAGCCTTTTATGGGTCTTCCCTTCCTATATTTAAAATTCTTCGAAACTCTCCAACCATATCCTTGTAACTCTGCTTTTATTCTAGCAGATTTTCTATCGATTCTATATGGGGGCATTTTTATAAAAATAAAAAAATATGTTTTTTTTCTTTACTTAACATAACCGCCTGCTGCCATAAGTCTTTGACGCCAACCCATACCAGCTAATGAAGGTTGACTTGGTTTAGTTTGGAAACTAAACTTTGGTTTTGGTTTATCTTCAGTTTTTGGTTTCTCTTCTTCTATCGGTTTTTCGTCACTTTTCGGTTCCTCTGACTTTACCTCACCTGCAGGAACAGTTGTGTCGTCAACATCTTCATAAATATCATATGCCATTTGTTTTTGTTTTCCTTTCAACTTTTTGTGTTTGTTGTAAAGTTTAGAATATTTCGACTCTAAGTCAATGAGATGTTCTATAATGAACTGTTGGTCAGTGAAGTAAACTTTTCCATCTGTTGTCTCGAAAGCTCCTTCAGACTTCAATATTTTATTTGTGAGAGTCTGTTTCTTTTTTGAGATACTAGCCGTTCCATTTTTATGAAAAGTGACTTTATAGTTAGGGTTTGTATTTCCAGACCTGGCACTTTCTATTATTGAATTTTTTCTCTTCATCTGTAAGTTTTGACAGGTTTTGACAATGGTTCTGAACTTTTTGTTTGTGGTGTCAAATCTACCGTTTCAACTTCTTCGGTCATTTCACATCTCAGTAAAAAATTTTAGTTTGGTTTGTTTTCAACTGGTTGTTTAGGTTTTTTAAGTCGGTCTAAAACTTCCTGAGGTATAGGAAGAACTTGACAAACACGTGGTGTAACTGCTGGAAGTCGACAAATCCATCTTGAACCCATTTGTCTCAATGCTGTATTGTTCATTTCATCTCAGTAAAAAACTTTACATTCCCCACGTTTGAGGCGGTTGAGGTTGGTTATTGTTTACCCACTGTTGTGCATGGTTATATCCTCTGTTAAAGAATCTTTCACCTTGGTCCATATAGTGTCCTGCTTGGTTATAGTAGTCATTTGCTTTGTTATAATAGTTTCCTGCTTGTCT
This sequence comes from Trichomonas vaginalis G3, assembly GCF_026262505.1. Lineage (NCBI taxonomy): Eukaryota > Parabasalia > Trichomonadida > Trichomonadidae > Trichomonas > Trichomonas vaginalis. The sequence goes on from NC_067207.1 coordinate 17,844,732, forward strand.
TCCTACATTGTCCATCCATCCTTGAACTTTTCCTCTTGTTTCAGGATTTGGAATAAGATTTGTTGCATCTCGTGCTACATCCCAACCTTTCTGTACAGTTTGTATAATAGGTTGTGCTTTCTCTTTAAGTATACCTAATGTACTCAAAATCTTCCTTCCAACTCCAAATACACCTCTGGCTATTGTTCCCACTGCGGGCAAAAATCTAGATGCGACTCCTGCTAATGCGCCAAATAAACCCATTTCTTATAGGATAAAAAATGACGAATCCAAAAAGGACCCCTATGTTTCTAAAGCGACAAAGAAAGCACTCATGGTAAAAATCTTTAGTTCAACACCAAATGCTTGGTTTATGGATATCTTGGAAAAACATTCCGAGGTATAGAGAAGATGGACCACCATACTGGTAATATTTGTTGGTCAAAACACAAGATACTGTGAAGCCATACCATTATGGTCCAAAAATATTTTAGATGTGAAAACTGCTTTGACAATATTCGTTGACAAATACCATCCAACAAAACTGACATCTGACTGTGAAAGTTCTTTCAAATCAGATGATGTAAAAAACTATCTGCGTTCAAAAAATGTAAACCAATATTTCATTGTCGACCAAAACCATTCTGCTCTTGGTGTCATTGACGGTTGTATAAAAATGTTAAGAGACTTAAACCAACCACAAGGTGGTGAAGCAAATGAAATGTCATATGACGACAAGTATAGACACTTCTCCATGGCAAAGATGAGACAAGTTTTAAATATTTACAATAACCGTAAACAAAAAGGTTTGGGAAACCACTCCCCGAAGAAATGAAAAACAACCCTGACTTAGAGAAAGACTATATATTTAATAATTTAGTCAAAAGAGACAAACAAGAAAGAAGGCCGGGCTTCAAACTTCAGAAAGGTGACAAAGTAAAAATAGAAATACCTAAACGCGACCCATATGAAAATACTATTGACTATGACAACAATGGGAACTCGACAGGTACTCACATTCGTGTTCGTAAAAATAGAAGAAAGTATACAAGAGAATATTATGAAGTTTTAGGCAAACATGGCAAATGTACACACTGCAAGCAGAAGATAAAACTACTATTGCCAGACCTCGTTTCAAACTTGTCAAAGTTCAAGGTGGTATACTTTCAAAGACAGTTCCTAACAAATATAAGACAACTCCTGACGAATATGCTAAAGAAGTTGAAAATGACGACTAAGCATTTCTATACCATGCGTAAACTGTCATGTAAGGTGGCATATTCTTTACTTTGTCCCGTTGTTTGCGTATATCCTGTAACGCGATGTGTATGGTTTTCCTGCCCTCAGTGTTACTCCAGTAACAATCTATAGCAAACTTAACGTTGTCTTTAACATCATATCCTTTACCTTTTATCATTCCTGACCAATCCCAATATCTATGCTTATGCCAACCTGCTTGAGATGTACTTAAATCTATGTAGTGACTGTGTGCAGGTAAATTTTCACCTGAAATCGTTTTACTTCCACCTGTTTCCTTTGAAGAGTTTGCACAATACAAAAACCTGTCGACTATTTGAGTCCAAGTTCCAAAACCCAGAACTGTTTCTGGTCTGGTAGAGTTCATTGACGTATAAATAGAGCCTATAGGATATAATGTTTGAAGTATTTCTGTCTTTAATGTTTGAAGCTCTGTTTTGTCTGCTTTCTTGTCTAACTTTTCTTGAAGTTCATTTACGTCAGAAATGTTATGTTTATGATATTTTTGTGGGTATGTTCCTTCTGTCCATGCGAAAATATATTCTTTTGTTGCATCTACATATCCAGCTATCCATTTCGAGTCTGCTTTTGTATTCCTTAACTCTGTAACACCTTTCTCAAGCTCTTTCAACTGTTGTCCATCTTCCATTAAACCTCTGGTATGACTTGAAACCGTTTGTGCCAACATATCTACAGTTTCTTTGTCAGGTTTGTCATCTAACTTTTCTTGAAGTTCATTTACGTCAGAGATGTTATGTGTATGATTTTTGTCGGCTTTATTTGAAACATCTATGTCAAGTCTTTGCAAATGGACACTATCTTCCATTAAACCTCTGGTATGACTTGAAACCGTTTGTGCCAACATATCTACAGTTTCTTTGTCAGCTTTCTTTTCAACATCCTCTTTTGTTGCATATGTTGCATCTGCTCTGTCATGTTCTTCTTGAACTTTTTCAATGACATATTCTTTGTCAGCTTTGTTGTCAACATCTGCTTTCAAAAGAAGTTCATTTATAGGTTTCTCGTTTAAAGTTCCTTTTGTTGGATTTATACAGACAGTATGGTTCTTATTGTCTTGAAACAGAAACTCATCTGTCATTGGGTTTAATGTCAGTTTTAAGTTTCCTTCTTTCAATGACTCAGATATCTTAGAATAGTTTGAAAAGTTTGTTGTGTTCTTATTTAGAGCTTGCATAATGAGTTGTCGGTTGTGTTGTATTTCTCTCATGGAAGCAATATCTTTCGACATTTTTATTCTAGATAAAATATGCTTTCAATAGAAAAAGAAAATTCAAGAGTTGCTACAACTAAACCATTAGATGAACTTTTTACTAATGTCGGTCAAAAGTTTGAGACAGAGACCGTAAAGCATGAAGGCTATCGTTTTGACTACCCATTAAGATGGCTAAGAGACCCATCTGTCACAAAAGCTATTGGCTTTCGTAGAATGAAGTTCATTTCAGAAGCCATACATGGTTTCCCATTTACGGTCGGTTTTGAAGTTCGATACTATAACAAAGAAAAACATACGTATGAGAAATTTGAACAGGGAAAACTTTTACAAGTTAGTTTGCTTGTAAACTTAGAAACAACTCTTCAAGCTTTTCAAGAAAAAATAAACGACATCTATATCGAATATGCAAACCAGTATAACATTGACGAAGGAGAATACCATCTCGATATTATTTATGACAGGAAAAAATGCAACTGTTAAAATCAATAAAATAGAAGACCTTGGAGAAAACGTTTATATTTCTACAAAATATAACAACTTGGCATGGTATAGATTTATGAGGATGTTAAATCAGCCTGCAGCATATCCAGTACACCCAGACTTTTATGAAGTCGAAAACCCTAATGGAACATATGAAAATATTTTCGACCAAGATGCTATTATTGTTCATGCTTCATTTTCTGGCGCCCAAAACTCTTTCTTATGCTTGGCAAATGACTTTTACGAAAAACCTACAAAGTTATACGAACCACCAAGTGGAAGTATTTCAGACTTTCAAGTATGGTTTACTACAGATGGAAAAAAAGAATAATTCCATTATACCATGCGTTTTACTTAGAACTTAGTTTCATATACAACTACTATCGAACGGTAAAAATATAATTTTTTAATACGGTTGAGGTGTTGGATTTGGTTGCCAACTAGACTGTGGTGCAGGTTCAGGCTGTTGTATAACAGGAGCTTGTTCTTCTGGTTCAGGGTCTTTAGGTATAATACCAACAAACTGACCTACTCTTTTACCAATATTTTTGACACCGTTCCATACTCCTCTTCCGACAGATTTTATTCCATTCCATATACCTCTTCCAACTTTCTGAAGAAGTTTCCAATACTACTGAAGAAACCCATTTTACTATATGTAAAAATCTAATGTCCGCCTAGTCTCTTACGTTTCCTGTTGAGTTCCATAGCATTCTTTAACTGGAGCTCATACATTCTGTTTCTCCTCTGGTAGAAAACATATTCTGGGTCAACTCCTGTGTTCGCGTCATCTGCATAAAGTTGTTTATATCCCACTTCAGGGTTTGTATAAAACTCTTTCCATCTCATATTTGCATACCATGGTGGCAAACCTAACGCAGCGTCATTTGACATGGCAGTTTGCATTTGTACATCTGTTGGCACTTGACCATAGTTGCCATTGCAGTTTGTATTCTAACTTCATTTGGAATATTCTCTGGGTTTGGTTGTCCAGGTTGCTGTGCATTCGCTAAGTTCTGTGCGTCCATTTAATATTAGATAAAAATATCTCTTACGAGTACATATACTGAACATTTGCAGGCATTGGTTCATCTTCATATTCTCTGTACTTTTCTGCCACGTCAAATAAATAAATGACACAATGGAAAAACCTAAAACAAGTAGTCCTATTTCAAACCACATTTACTTACTAATAAAATTTCTTTGTTATGACACTTTCTCCAGTTTATAGGACCTCTCTCATATTCTATCTTGTCATATATAAACTCATAGTCATGTATGTCCTCTAACCATCTCATAACGGTTTCCAAACCACTTTTATCGGATGTAAAGTAAAAGCATGGATGGTTATGTATAACGTCTAAAGTTTCTAAAGAGTCTCTCAAAGTCCAGTCTACTTGGTATTGAAAATCCCATGTGTTATAGAACGGCGGGTCCACTATAAAGAAAACATTTTCCTTGTCTTTATATTTTTCATACAACTCTGTCCAATGACATCTCACAAACTCTATACCCTCAATATATTTTTCTATGTCCTCTTTGAAAACATTTGTATAGTTAAGATATAAAACTTTTGACATAAGTGTTTCAATGTCATGAACTCTTATAGCACCACTATATAATAGTCTAGCAGATATACTATTCCAGTCTATATATTCTGCTTTTTTCAAAACCTCTCTCACAATATTTTTCTTATCTAATGGTATACGTTCCATCTTACCTATAGGTATCTTTTCTTTTAACTCTTTCAATATATTGTTTGTGTCTGGAATATGTTTGAGACGGTTCATATAGTTGTCGAAGTCATTGCATATAATCTTTGAGTCAGGAAATACGGTATGGCACAAATGGGATATATAGAAACTTCCACCGAACAAATCTACAAATGTTAGACCATTCGGTAGTTTCTTAAGTTCTCTCAATATAATATCTTTACATCTACTCTTATTTCCAAAGAACGGTAACGGTGGTTTTGTAAAATTCATTTATATATAATAATAAAAATGTTTTTACCCGAAAAGTGACAGAAAAGTGACAAAACATGAAAACATATATAATTTGTGAAAAGCGACACATTATATAATGTTTTCGACCCAGAAGACTAACAATTTTCCGAATAAAAACTTCATTTATACTAAACATCTTCGGGGCTAGAGGGCGCAACGCGCCTGGAAGCCCTCCAAATATAAACTTCATTTATACTAAACATCTTCAGGGCTAGAAGGGGCGCAGCCCCTGGAAGCCCCTCATACCTGACCTCTATATATTTTCAATAATGGAATTTGAAAACCATTCTCAAAAGTTCTCAGAAAACCTTTTTTTCATTAATTTTAAGAAATCTGAGTATTAAATTAAGTGATAAATTCGTTTGACACTACTTTAATTTTTAAATTCAAAAAATTATATGTGCTTCTTAAAATGACTCAAAAAATTTTATTATAAAATAATATATAATATTAAAAATCCCACAACATTTTTTTACTTTACATAATCGTACTTCCTCGACGATTAATTTCCACTCAATTTCTATCGTTGACCGAACTTAGCATGCAACAATATGATTTATACATATGAAAAATAATATATAAAAATATAATTTTGAGATAATTATGTAAATAATATTTTAAATATTTGAATTTGAGGTATAATTTTATAGTAAAATATATTATAAAGAGTATTTATATAAATAATGTAAAATAATATAAGTAATAAAAATTGAGACCCCTCCCTGTTTTTGATGTTTTGTCACTTTTTCGGTAATTCTTATTGTTTCCTGATACATAATCAGTGCTTTGTAGGCTCCTATTCCCTCGAGAAAGTTCGAAAACTTGGTCGCAATTGCATCTGATTGCGACCAAGTTTTCGAACTTTCTGGTAGGAATTGAAGGGTGAGAGGTATATAGTATGCCTATATGCCTCTCACTCTCAGATTACATTAACGTACATAAAAAAAATATTTTTAGATTGATTTTTACTAACCTGAACCTCGGAGTAACGAGGTATTCGTAGATATGATGTAGGCTATTGTTTTAAGCGGTAAGCTCGGAAACTTTTGTTAGATAACTTAGCATCCAAATCTACGATTTGCAATGAATCATCAGTAAGTAAATAGTTGTATTAAAAAGATGTAAATACGATAATATTAAGTGTTTATTCGTAATGATTTGAGAATTTGTTGAAAATTTATTGAACTTGCTCGAGATTTTCATTTTCTGAGCTCGTCAATGCTTTCCTTAAGGTTTTTTAATTGACCGTCGACTATCCAGAATGGTTCTTGTTCTGGATTTCGATACCAGTGATCATCAATTTCACTGGCCTCGAATTCATTCGGCGTAAAGTAAACGTTCGTTTCAGGATTCACAGGCAAAGAAGAATGGGGCATATTATTGTAAAATCTGATGACCCGTGGAAGATCTGATTCTGACTTGCAGTTTCTTTCCACGTATGGCCACCATCTCTCAATCTTACCATTTGCCTGTGGATTGCCCGGTTGAATGAAAATATGCTCAATTCCACGTTCAACCAAAAGTTGATGAAATGAGCTTTTATTTTCAAGGCCGTTATCGGTCCAAATAGCGTATGGTGGTTGAGGTAGAGTACTTAATGCTCTTTTAAGAACTGCAGTTGTATTTTGAGCTGTTTTTTCGGTAAAGAAATTAAAATCTATGATTTTTCGCGATCTGTCGTCTATTATCGCAAACAAATATTTGCCTATTCGTTTCCTCCAATAGTGGATATCAGCATGCCAAATTTGATGACATTTGGATGCTAGATAATTTCGAGGAATGTATTTTTGCTGACTTTCTTGATTTTGAGGGGGAGTATCTGCGATAATCGCTTCGTGTATTTTCCTGCCCATTCTATATGAGGGAGAATCGAAATTTTTTGTAATGTATGTTGCCGTTTGAAGAGATTCGCGTAATGGATTTATTTCAATAGGCGTACCTTCTATTGGAGTCACAACTGGAACTAAAGTTGTGCGGTCAACTTCATCGAGCCAGTTTCCAGACTCATAATTTATTTCTCCATTTTTTTTGAATTTCTGATTGAATTTTTTGAAATTCTTCTGGATTCTTCTCAATATTGACAAGGTCTGTTTTCATTTTCTGAATAATTTTATTGATGCCTGCATCGGGCATTAAATCTTTCAAATTTGCATAAGCTTGGCAGGCATCAAGATTAATTTCTATTTGTTTTCTTCCAAATTTTCTCTGACAAGCTTTTTGAACATGGTTTTGGATATTTCACGAAAGGTACCATTATTTAAACGGGCCTTTTTGCAAATATCCTTTAGCTTCATTCCAGAGTTAATTTGTTGAACCGATTCCTTTAGCCATTCGATGTCAACTAATTTTCTGGAGGTACGATGCCAGTGATATGGATCCATTTGATTTTTGTAAAAGTTTACAAAAACTTCCATTCTGAAAAATAGTATGGATTTGATATAAAAAATAATATGTAATAGTGTAATATTGATTAAATAATAAAAATAAGTTTTTTTTTTAAAATAATTTTGGCGCCAAAAGTCACTTTTTCTAGCGACCCTTTTCGGTATGGTATACTCCGTCGGATTACGAACCTATTTTTATTATTTTTTATATCAAATCCATACTATAAAGTGAGTTTAAGTACTACTGTGAACAGCATGAGATTGAAGTAATGAGTAAAGGAGACTTTGAAACGCTTATGAAAGACAGTAAGGAGGTCGTTCATGAATGCAATGATGAAATAGTTCACGATGTCGTTCGTGAAGAAGCCATTGCAACAAAGAATGAGATAAAGGATTTCATAGAACTTAACAAGGAGGAGTTTAAAGAAGGCTATGAAGTGAAAAGATGTGAAGAAGATTTCTTGGCGTATTTGAAGAAAAAGAGACTAAAGCCAATGGCTCAAAATAAGTTTCAATCGATGTTTGAAAAGAAACGTTTGAGCTATGGTGGTGTAAGAAGCACATATTACTTTGTTAAGAAGTGAGGACATTTATTTTTGTCGTTAGTGTTGGAGTTTGTGTTTGTTGTTAGTGTTTGTCATTTGTGCTGAGGTTAGTACTTGATGTTAGTGTTGGAGTTTGTGTTTGTTGTTAGTGAGAGAATAAATTAAATCATAAACTTTGCCATGGTCTCTGTCCCTAGTAGTTTTCATTAAGTTCTGGAAATAATGAAAGTCATAAACTTTGCCATGGTCTCTGTCCCTAGTAGTTTTCATTATCTCACAGAGTTAATGAAAGTCATACTTTCTATCAGATGAAGCATGCAGATGAACATAATGAAAGTTAGTGGGTTTGCCACGAGTTATGAATAAAATATTGGCATATTAGATGAGGTAGCTGATGAAACAGATGAAGATAAATTAAATCTTGGACTTTGCCACACTCTGTCCCTAGTTCCTCAAAATCCTTGACAACGTTGCTTAGAAATTTTGGTTCAAAACCTCATCTGATTTTAATCTGTTATGCTACCTGTTAAGTTTCGCGAGATTATAAATGTCATGGAGTTATATAAAAAGGAGGGACAGCTATGGACACTGGAAGTACTTGTAAGGCTATCTGTTAAGATTGCATGAAATACTAAAAAGTCATGAAATCCATTATCGCTGTGCTAGCTTCACCTTAGAGTAAAATGACAAATAAAGTCACTGAAGCAATGAAACAAAAGTTTTTGGTAGAATACATTAAATCAGGAGCGGTTCCAGAAGGTTTTTACGTTCATACTATGAAGGATGGTAGAGTTCAGTTTAGAAAGATAAAGCAACCATTAGATAAAGAAGGAATTTTGAGAAAGATTAAACTTCATGAGGACAACATTGCTAAACTTAGGAAGAAGCTAGAAGAGTTGGAGAAAGGAAGAGAGTTATAAAGCAATGAATTCAACAGGGTGAAAAACCGGGTGAAAAAAGAGGTGAAATCTCACCTCTTCACCTAATTTATTTTTTGTGCTATGTTTTCATACGTGTGAGGGTGGCGATATCATTTATTTTTAAGTTTATTTTTTATTTTATTTTTTATTTTATTTTTTATAAATGACAGAACAAAAGCAACTCATACAAATCGAAAAATATAACAAACATACATTTAAACATTTATTCTTCCTTCCTGAGCATAACATGTTCTTTCAAATACATCCGAGACCAGTTGACTTTTCATTGACTGTGTATAAAGATAGAAATAGTTATATCATTAAACCATATGATGACGAAGGTAAGTTATGTAAATTGTACGTTAAGAAGTTAGAGAAAGTTTATGGCTTCAAGTATGACTACAATAGGGTTAACACTGATGATGAAGATATTGAGGAAAATTTATGAGAACATTAGTGAAGTCGTTAGTGAGAACGATAGTGAGAACGTTTATTTTTTACATTAGTGAGTTCGTTAGTGAAGTGGTTGGCGGCTTTGTAGATATTTAAGGTTAAGTTAGTGTTGTCGTTTGTGTTGTAAAATATACGTTAGCGGTTTTGTAAAGTGTCAAATTCACAAGTATTGGGTAAGGAGGCGCGCAGTGTCTCCGTACCGAAGACTTGTATACTAACTCCGTCAAACTCTAAGTATAAGCATGCCTCTATATGTAGAAACTGTCTGCGCTATTTATTTCCCGGCTCAAAAAACCACGGTGTCTGTGTGAGGAAAATACCCATTTTAGGACCCTGGGTAGGGGGTCATGAAAATTTTCCAAGAGTTGGAAATATAGGGTAAATCTTGGCAAATTATAAATCTCAGGAAATTCGGAATAATTTTGAATTTTTACACCATATAATCTTCCCTTTAACAAAATAAACTAAACCAAAATTGAAGGGAAACAAAAAAAAGTCATTTACAAAAAAAAAGGTAAATTTCATTTAAAAAGTTGTTAATATTATTGTATAGACGAAAAAAGAAGCGCTTTACCACTTGTTTGTTGTGAATTTTACAGATATTTCTTTGTAAATAATTATTTAACATAAAGTTAAATTATGTCTTGATTTTGCATCTTGTATGCATATATGCTGTTAATTTTAGCTTTTAAGCCAACAATTTTTTGAAAAGTATCAAGATCGCTTTGAAAATATTTAAAGGATGTAAAAAGCCTCATCAAATTTTATATTGATAAAAAAATTAATTATGATTGTTTATTATTCTTGAATATCAGTAAAATAATTTTGTAATCAAATAAACCCATTACGATATTCAGAAACATAATACGGGGCTTTTGAAAATCGGCTAATTCAAATAAAATTCAATATAATTGAAATTAATTTTCACATTTCGTATATATACTCTTGTATATATATATTCTCCATGAGACTTTTGATAAGGCTTTTAACATCATTGTCAAAAGAAATTTTGAGAGCAATTAAGCCAAAATTTAAAATATATTTTTTTCTATTATGAATTTCTCTCCAAGTGATCGTATTGTTAAAGATATGATTCCTGCATTTGAAAAGGAATTTGGAGAGCGACCTCAATGTGTGGGACGTGCACCAGGGAGAGTAAATCTTATTGGAGAACATATTGACTATTGTGGATTCTCTGTCTTTCCAATGGCCCTTGAGGGTAAATATACTACTGCGATGATGTCAACTAATAAAAGCGGGCTACTTCGTATTAGAAACATTATTTCAGACCATGTTGGTTCAAATATCAAACGTGACAAGAACAATCTTGAATTATATGGATGGGGAAGATATGTTGAGAGCATAGTCAAAACATTCCTCGAAACGTTCAATCGAAAAGTCGAAGGACTCGATGTTTTAATTTACGGAAATATTCCTCTTGCTTCTGGACTTTCTTCATCGGCTTCTTTACTTTGCTCAGTTGCTATTGCTTTAGATTTGATAACAGGTGGTGGTGCAGATAAAACAAAGCTAGTTGAGACGTGCGTTCTAGCTGAACATCGTGTTGGAGTCAAATGTGGTGGAATGGATCAAGCAATTGCTATTTATGGTAAGAAAGATTATGCATGCGTTACTTCATTTGTTCCAAAACTTACGGCTATTCCTGTTAAACTTCCTCCTGCACATTTTGTAATAGCGCATTCAGGAATTGCAACTGCAAAGCTTCAAACGGCAGAACATTGTTACAATAGAAGAGTTGAAGAAGTTACAAGAGCAGCAGAATTGATGCTACCTGGAGCAAAAACCATAAAAGATGTTGTTAAAAAGTTTGGATGGGATGATGCAATGGAAGCAGCGAAAAATCTTCCTGAAAGAGAAGGAAAACTTGTCATAAGAGATAGAGCTGTTCATGTTATTGGTGAAGCACATCGCGTTCTTAAAATGGATGGTGCAACAATACAGCAATGGAGAGAATTGATGAAAGCATCACATTCATCATGCAGAGATTTATATGAATGTTCTTGTACTGAACTAGACCAGCTCGTAGAAACAGGACTTAAGAATGGAGCACTTGGAGGCCGATTGACTGGAGCTGGATGGGGTGGTTGTGTTGTTTTCATTTTAACAAAACATATTGATCCCCAAAAATTTATTGAGAGTGTTAGAAAACAGTATTATGAACCAAGAAAAATACGAAATCCAGTGATATTTTCAACTACAGCAGGAGAAGGTGCTCAAGCATTTAGATTATGATATGTTGAAAAATTGTTTGTTTTATTATTTTCTTTCTTTTTAAGATTTGCGTTGCTATGCGTTGTTTTGAATATATAGTTTAAGAAATAAATTCTATCCTATTAAAAATTGGAATTTTATTTTCAGCATTCTTGTTGAATGGTTGATGAAAATAAGTTTACAATGAAAAGTTATTAAATTGTTTTAAGTGTTTAATGTAAAATTTTATAAAATGAAGTCAAAGATTTGAAATCAGAAATAAAAAATAGAGAAAAATACACGAAAATAGAATAATTTAATATATATTTGTATTAGAAATACTATATTTTGTGAGAGAAAGCGTCAATTGCATCAAGTACCGCTTCATAAGTTGCAATTCCGCACATAATGACTCCGACGACAGAGAAAGTGATCATCAACCACGTCTTGTAGTTAGAGAACTTAGTTTGGTAGAGTTTGATGTACATCAAAGGAGGAAGGCAGTAATTTGTAACTCCTCCTCCGAGAGCTCCGCCAATTGCAAGTGCAGGCCTTGCGTTAGGCAGGAACAGAGCTACAAGGAGTGGAGGAGCGTTCTCCAAAGCCAGGCAAACCAATCTTTTGGCGAATGGCAAATTTTGTTGTTCCTCAGTTCCGAAAAAGATTTGGGAGTACATTGTGAGCAATGAGAGGCCAATCATCGGATAACTGGATACAAGAACAATGAAACAAGCAATACGGATGATGACAAACAATGGATCGCTGTCTTCGAAATTATTCAAAATTAATGGTTCGCATTTTTGTCCGAAAAGGAGGTATCCGATTACGGCTGGTATCAATACGAACATGTATGATGCAAAGAATGAAATTCCGCATGAAACATTTCGGAGATGTAAAGATGGAGCCATAACTTTGACAATTGGGATGATAATACCAGAAAGAGAATAACAGAGAACATGTACAGCTAAAGCGTTGAATATATGTAAGTTAAACGTTGCTGTTTCGGCGGTTGGATCAATTCCAGTTTTTGGAAGGACAGTGAAGCCTTTGTATATCATGCCGAAGAAGAACATTGATAAGGCAATGAAACACGAGAATGAAATATAGCTTAGGAAAGTCATATTCCTAGGAACAGTTAGTAATATAGGTAAACCGAAGGCATAGCATATAACAGTGAGTGCTCTCTTTCCAAATGAGTGCAAATCAATGTGTACAGCCATTGCCCATGACTGGATGATCTCCGTTCCCATGATTACATATGCAACCATGCAACTGTAGCAAAATAAGATAAGAGAAGCATCTGAAATGAGCTTTCCTGGCTTTCCAAGTGTTGTTTTTGCAATAATTGCAAATGAATTGATTCCTGATATTGTGTGCATTTTAACTACCATTGAAGCTGAGATAAAAGATAGAACAGCTGATGCTGTTAATATGGCTGTTGACGGAACTAAGCCACAAAATCCAAACGAGTTTGAGATTGATAAAATTCCAGCGCCGAGAGTGGAATTAAGAAGATTTAAACTCGTTGCGATAACTCCTGTGTATTGAGGAGCCTTATTATTTGTGGTAGCCACCGAATTTGCTTCGGTGAATAAAGAAACATCTTCATCATGATCATTCATATCAAATTGAAAGAAACATACGATAGAAATTTTCATCAAATTTTGGCATATGGAATGGTTGATTTATCCTTTAATATATGTGTGTACGAATTCAAAATTCTCATCGTTTGATATCAAATCATAGATGGTGTTCATTCAATTTTTTTTAATCGTTTTCGACGTAAAGCAATCAATTTTTTTATCTTTTCCCACAATTTAGGGTTCCTGATTAATCTCATTTTATGGTTAGGTGTTCAACTGAATATTTGAAATTGAAATGTAAAAATATGATTTTTTGCTTCAAAATAAAAATACGCTCAATAAAAGTGACGTATGCGCATTTAAAAAAGAGCGATTCGGGAATTTGAGCGAGAGATTAAGATCTAATGATGTACCATATCGCTGTTGTATTGTTACCTTTGATATTTGAGGTCTTAATGATCAAAATACAATTTCATATTTTACATTAGCTAACATACTATTGATTTCTAATGAGTTAAGTTTGAATTTCAATGTTGTTATATTTCCAATTGAATATATAGTAAAATAAGAAGTACAAATAATTTTTGAAGATATCGTGAACTATTAATCACCTGCATGTGTAATCGTTTAAAGATCGTATTAATCATGATTTTCCATTAAATAAACATTGTTTTTGTCATAAAATGAAAGAATCAATTCAATAGTTGTAAATAAACATCTGGACAATTATAGTTTAAGGAGTTATTTTAACTAGCATTTGTATTTTCAGTAAAATGCAAGTGGATGCAAAATTTTTCGTTGAGAAAGCTTTCAAAATGTTAATTCAATTTTTAAGAAATATTGAATCAAACCGTAAAATCAATAAATTCATATTAGTTTAAAAGTGCATAATTCTGAATTTTATTTATTTTTATTGCTCTTGGAATTAATATTCAAAAAAATTCCGAACTTTATCAAAATATTGATATTTGCAAATTGCTTTGCAATTAGTAATTTATGAATAATCATTAAAATTTGCTTTTCCACAGTTTTCCATACGAATATTGAAATTATATTGAATTTTCTTTTCGATTTCTTGTATTTAAAATAGATTCTATTAAAAAGATATAATAGCGGATAAAAAATTGATTGAGATAAATATTTTATCGGCGAAAAGTATTAATAAAATCTCATAAGCCAATAAAAATCATGTGATTAAATAAAATGAATATTTTATAGCAAAACGTGACAATTATGTCTGAAAATCAAGAGCAAGCCCGCGCCCAAATTAGAAAATTAATAGAAGAATATACTCCTCAGGGTGATTCAGAAGTTAGGACTTGGATTTTATCAATTACAAATTTCTTAGCCAAATGCCAAGATCTTCTGGTTGAAGCTCCCGATCATCATCTACTAATTGGTTCATTAGCTTTATTGGAGGGGAGAGTTGTCCTGGTGCTAATTCAATCTCATCACTTACAAATGATACTTTTGTCTTATCAAATATGATATTTTCTCGATAATTTTCTGATTCATCTGTAAGATAATTCATTCCTTGTGTTGAATCAGCAGCTGAGATCACATCATCTTCCAAATAATCAGAATTGGTAGGTTCGGAAATGACAGCAGTTGTGTCTTCTAGAGTATTGTATTCAACATCGTCTTCTTGTTGAAAACTAAAACTTTTATTAACTTGAAATTCTGTGTCAGTTGTTAAATCATTTTCAGTTAGAAATACTCCGTCATTTATCTTTGTTGACGTAAGATCTGCTTGAAAAGCAGATGAGTCTTTGGAAATATCATTCTGAATTTCAGTATTTTTACTCTCTGATGATTCAAATATTATGTCACTTGTCTGTGTGATTTCGCATTTAACAAATTTCTTTATTTTTGACTTCCCAATTCGTTTGGGTTGTATATGTTGGTATTTCGATGCATAATAATATGAATTTTGGCATGGTTCTGTACACATACTTTTGTTATTTCGCTGTTGGATGTTTGATTTCTGAGAAGGTTTTATTTTTGTTGAGTTATTTTTCCTGGAATTTTCGTCTATTTCGGTTTTTGTTATAGGTTGAGTTAAATTTCTACTATTTTGAACTTCCTGATGTTGGAGATTCTCTGAATCGGTCATTCCATTTGAAGATAATAATTGAAACGATAACGTGCAGCATCTCTCGCTTGTATTAATTGTTGATTTATTTGTTGGGTTGCATACTTCAACTGGTATTGGTTTAATTTCCATTTCAAATTTTGAAGAATAACGCTTCGAATTCATGAATCATAAAAAATGGATTATTGACCAATTGTCTGATTAAAAATCTTTGAAGTAATTGAATTCCATCTGGTATATCAAAGATTGTTCATATATTTTGATAAATCAATTAAATTTCAATATGCAATTACATATCTGTTGCTTATTGATTCGACACATCCATGCAAACTAATTTTGATTCATGATCAAACATAACAAAAACTGTTAATTTCAAAATATAGATATTAGGTTTAAAAAAAATTAAATTTAATGATTTCAAACGAGGAGTTTTTGTTCCAAATTGTTGTCACATTCGGCTGGTGCATTAGAAATCTTCTTCGAAGCTTTCGTGTAACTTCTGCGGTGATTGAACTTGCAGCACATGCAGCAAAGAACGATTGCCATAATAACATTGGAAATGAAGAGTGCTGGAATTCCGACATAGACAAGAACTTTGAAGAATTTTCCATTATTATAATGATTTTGTCTAGCTTGAATACCTTTTGAAGCTGAATCGTTTTCACGATCATTGCTTTCATCACGCTTGTCCTCGCGCTTATCTTCACGGCGTTCATCACGCTTATCTTCACGACGTTCATCGCGGCGTTCATCACGCTTGTCCTCGCGGCGTTCATCACGGCGTTCATCACGACGTTCTTCGCGCTTATCTTCACGACGTTCATCATGACGTTCTTCGCGCTTATCCTCGCGGCGTTCATCACGACGTTCATCGCGGCGTTCATCACGCTTATCCTCGCGGCGTTCTTCGCGCTTATCCTCGCGGCGTTCATCACGACGTTCTTCGCGCTTATCTTCACGGCGTTCATCACGACGTTCTTCGCGCTTATCTTCACGACGTTCATCGCGGCGTTCTTCGCGCTTATCCTCGCGGCGTTCATCACGACGTTCTTCGCGCTTATCTTCACGGCGTTCATCACGACGTTCATCACTCTTATCCTCGCGGCGTTCATCACGCTTATCTTCACGACGTTCATCACGGCGTTCTTCGCGCTTATCTTCATGGTGTTCATCACGCTTATCTTCACGGCGTTCATCACGGCGTTCATCACGCTTATCTTCACGGCGTTCATCACGCTTATCTTCACGACGTTCATCGCGGCGTTCTTCGTGCTTATCTTCACGGCGTTCTTCGTGCTTATCTTCATGGCGTTCATCACGGCGTTCATCACGACGTTCATCACGGTGTTCTTCGCGCTTATCTTCACGACGTTCATCACGCTTATCTTCATGGCGTTCATCACGGCGTTCATTACGACGTTCATCACGGTGTTCTTCGCGCTTATCTTCACGACGTTCATCGCGCTTATCTTCATGGCGTTCATCACGGCGTTCATCACGACGTTCATCACGGTGTTCTTCGCGCTTATCTTCATGGCGTTCATCACGCTTATCTTCACGGCGTTCATCACGGCGTTCATCACGCTTATCTTCATGGCGTTCATCACGCTTATCTTCACGACGTTCATCACGACGTTCTTCACGCTTATCCTCGCGGCGTTCATCACGCTTATCCTCGCGGCGTTCATCACGCTTATCCTCGCGGCGTTCATCACGCTTATCTTCATGGCGTTCTTCGCGCTTATCTTCATGGCGTTCTTCGCGCTTATCCTCGCGCTTATCTTCACGATGTTCATCACGCTTATCCTCGCGGCGTTCTTCGCGCTTATCTTCACGATGTTCATCACGCTTATCTTCATGGCGTTCGTCATTCTTTTCATCATGCTTTTCTTCATGATGTTAATCACGCTTATCTTCATTGCGTTCGTCATTCTTTCCATCACGCTTTTCCTCATGATGTTCATCGCGCTTCTCTTCATTGCGTTCGTCATTCTTTTCATCATGCTTTTCTTCATGCTTCTCGTCATGTTCATCTTGAATTTCTGGTTGTGTCTCGATTTCTTCTGGATTTACATCATCTTCTGGTTTTGATTCATGTGGTTTATTTTCTTTTTCTTCAGCAATTCTACTGTATTTGATTGCAGATTTGTCTTCCTTAACATGGAATAATCCTTCAAAAATTCTAGGTTTTCATTTTGCTTTGATTGTTCACTGTGTTTATGCTTTAAGATCTTGGATACTATGAATAATCCGATCAGTGTTTAATAATGAAGAAATATAACGACTGATTAAACCTGTTCAATTTCTTCAGAAAATCAAATAACTGTTTTCAAACCTTGATTTCAATGTACCGGATGAATTATGTAAAAATAAATTATTTCACTTTAAGGCATTCCTCAAATTATAGGATAAATAATACAAGTGATAATATTTAACCTATTACCTAATGAAATGAAAGAAAAACAGAATCAATTAAATTCTGAAAACTTTGATTATTCAACAACAATCCATAAAAGCAAGGTTGAGGTGTTTTGACTTATTTTCACTCATAAAATCCAAATACTATTATAAATAAAATTGTCATAAAATGATTTTCAGAGATAAAGCTCACAACACATTTTATTGTACTATGATATTGTTATTTTAGTGAATTTTGCAAATAAGAAATGCATAAATCTTTGAACGAAACATTTCAGAAAATTTTTTAACAAAATTGTTTTGAAAGCTGGAGGACTTAAATATACCATTATGTAATTAGTACTTTATTCTATATTTGAATATGTATTGAAATTATGAAAGGAATTAACGTCTTTATGAAATAAGAGTGAAGTATGGCTTTTTGAACTCAAATCTCAGTCATTCGATCATGAAGACAATCCACAAAGTGATACCACTTTTATTGCTCTTGAATATAAGCATTGAATTCAAAGATATAAAATGAAAGAAATCTGAAAAGACATTATGGTCTACTGTCATTCAGAGTGCATATTATTATCATTCTCCTTAGTTAGATTGTGAAATATCTGAATCGCTAATTGGATTATCTCAAAGGCTTTACGATGAAAATTTTCTGAACGATAGATTAGAACCGCAAAAGTGATTCGGAGATTATTTTTATGTATGATTCGATTAGTGTGATTTATTTCTTTGTTGATTTTGAAAATCAATAAAATGTCAAAAATTTATTTCAAAAAAAGCAATGGGTGGAAATTGCACATGCGTTGGTGACGAAGCTGTTCACCGCGTATTGATGTTAGGTCTGAAATCAGCAGGTAAATCGACGATACTCAATATTATTAAAGAAGATCAGCAAATTCGGACATTTCAAGTTAATGATTTTAATACTCAAACTATCAAATGGGAAGACTATGAACTTGTTACATGGGACCTTGGTTCTGCTGAAAAGCAAAGGCCTCTTTGGCGTCATTATTATGATGGAAGTGTTGCCGTAATTTTTGTTGTAGACTGCTCTGATAAGGAGAAAATTCAATTAGCGAAAACCGAAATACACAAAATTGCAGCAGTTCCGGAATTAACGAATTGTCCAATTTTATTTTTAGCCAATAAGCAGGATGTTGATGGAGCAATTGATCAAGAAGAATTGGAAAAGCTCATTGATGCCGGCGGTACTAAACATCTTACTTATTCTGTCATGCCATGTTCAGCAACAACGAACAAAGGCATTGAAGAAGCATTTGATTGGTTACTTAGTAAGATAAAGGAACACATCAAATAATTCACAAACTCTGAAAGCGAAATGACACAATTAATTTTGAAAAACTTTGCTGAATTTAATTTTGAAAATAGAAGAAGAATGGTATTACTTTCGAAGCGATATCCTATTCAAAAGGAAAGATTTCCTACATTATTTATTTTGTATCTGTTTTATTAGGAATAAAGTTATAAGTCTGCATATGAATCATCTGTAGAACAATTTTTTGCTCCGAAATCCTTCATTACTTGCAAAACAAAATCAATATATTTATTCAAATAAATAATGTGGATAAATACATCAGATACAATTTTTTAACCCCTGTTATTATGTATCCCCTAAACATGAATCGGTGAATCGTGTTACAAATTGCTGAACGGTTTTACGCCATGACCGTTTAAAAATAGAATAATACGCCATTTTTGGGGCCGAATGGCGGGTACGAAGTAGCCGCCATTCGGCCGAATAACAAAACAATACAAAATTATCGCCGTCCTTTTTTTTCTTTCTTTCTTTCTCTTTTTTTTTTCTTTCTCTCTCTCTCTCTCTCTTTCTTTTCTCTTTCCTCTTTTTACTCCTCT
The DNA here is from genome assembly GCF_026262505.1 of Trichomonas vaginalis G3. Taxonomy (NCBI): domain Eukaryota; phylum Parabasalia; order Trichomonadida; family Trichomonadidae; genus Trichomonas; species Trichomonas vaginalis. The sequence continues at coordinate 17,864,169 of NC_067207.1, forward strand.
TTCTCTTTTCATCATTAAACGTAGAAAGATATATTAATATTATTTTAAAATTAAAAAAAAATAAAGAAAGTGTAATAAGTAATTATTTAGTTATCGATATATATATGGAAAGTGATAATCTGAGGAGGAGTCTGAGGATTAGACCGAGGAGTAGTTTGAGGAGTTTGAGGATAATCTGAGGAGGAGTCTGAGGATAATCTGAGGAGGAGTTTGAGGATAATCTGAGGAGGAGTCTGAGGATTAGACCGAGGAGTAGTCTGAGGATTAGACCGAGGAGTAGTCTGAGGGGTTTGAGGATAATCTGAGGAGTTTGAGGATAATCTGAGGAGGAGTCTGAGGATTAGACCGAGGAGTAGTTTGAGGAGTAGTTTGAGGAGTTTTAGGATAATCTGAGGAGGAGTCTGAGGATTAGACTGAGGAGTTTGAGGAGTAGTCTGAGGATAATCTGAGGAGTTTGAGGATAATCTGAGCATAATCTGAGGAGGAGTCTGAGGATTAGACTGAGGAGTAGTTTGAGGATAATCTGAGGAGTTTGAGGATTAGACTGAGGAGTAGTTTGAGGATAATCTGAGGAGGAGTCTGCGGATAATCTGAGGAGTAGTTTCAGGAGTAGTCTGAGGACTAGTCTGATGAGGAGGACTCTAAGGAGTAGTCTGAAGAGTAGTCTCAGGAGGAAGATCTGAGGAGGAGTCTTATGAGGAAGATCTGAGGAGTAGTCTGATGAGGAGGGGTCTAAGGAGTAGTCTGAGGATGATGAGTAATCTGATAAGGAGTAGTCTGAGGATGATCTGAGGATAACCTGATGACTAGTCTAGGAGTGGTCTAATAAAAATGTAAAATATTTTCAAAGAAAAAATTCTATGAATTTTATATTTTAATTCTTAGCATTATACTGAATAAAATAAACATAAATATCAAAATTTGAAATTGAACACGCCAAAAATTGATAATCCACATTCAATATTTTGTAAGTGGCGTACATTTTGAATACTCGCCATACGCCTTGGAGTTCTCAATTTTGAATTCGCCTTTATTTGGGCGACCTCAGAAAAATACGCCATTAAGAAAATATTGTATGAGATTTTAAATTTGAACACGCTCTACCTTAAGGAATTAAATTTATTAAGATATATTTATATATAATAAACGATTACTTAAAAAAAGTATTTCATCGCTTATGTAAGTTTCAAAAAAATCACGAAAATAAAAAAATCAAGATTAAAATTTTATTTTTAATTTTTGAATTTCTCAAATGGCGAAATTTTTGGGCGAACAAAAAAAATGTACGCCTGGTCAAATGGCGTGTTTAACGCATCCCTATTACAATTTCAAATCGCAATTGAGAAAAAAATTACATTTTTATTCAGAAAAATTTTGATTTTCGTACTTTTTGATTTTTTTCAGGATCATTAAACGAGCGTTTGTACTTCATTTTTGAATCAGGTTCTATGTTTCGTGTTTTATGGGAAATCTAATTATTATCAAACAAATGATTGCATCAATCAATAGTCCGTCGACCATCTGAACAACTCCATATAAATAGTCTGGCTTCTTGGTCTTATGGCAAGCAGAATAGTGCTTTCTCACTGAATTTTATAAATTTTTAATTTGTCACTTTTTTACATAAAAAATGTTTACGGAAGATTCTCTGCCTCCTGAGTTTCATACAATCTTCGATTTCTGCGATCTTTGCTTTTCAATTGACCAAAGTAATCTACCAAGAATACAAGAAATGATCAAAGAAGTTATTGAAAAATCTATTCTTACAATTTACCAGATTTTATCAATCGTTGATTGCGTTTTAATGTGCAAAATACATGATAGGAACGGTACCCTAAGATTTGTCCATAAATTGTTGGATCTTTACGAATTTGATTTTTCAAAAGTTACTGAAATACAATATCCATTCCTATTTCTCGCGCTTATCCAGTTCCAAAAGATCAATGCCGAAAGTGAGATAGTCGCAGATTTGGAAACAGGACCATTGACTGAAGCAGATCTCAGATCAATAGATGAAACAGGTTCATTGGGCAATTCCATTAAAAATGATGACCTTGATAAGCTTATAGAATACTCTGCTGATCCAAAATTCTCAGTTGAACAAAGAATTTTCCAAAATTCTTTATTAGAATTAGCTGCTTTGTATGGATCATTGAATTGCTTCAAATTCTTGCAAGTTAAAGGTGCTAAATTCACAGAGAAAACAGTTATGAACAGTATCAAATCTGATAATTACGAAATTTTTCACATTGCGGAACAAAATGTGAAAATAAACAAAAAAATGTTAGATGAAGCAATTTTACAACACAACGATCCAATTATCAACTACATCATTGATAAGTACTCCATTAATTATAGCTACTCTGCTTGCGCAAAATCCTTTAACTTCAAATATTTATTTAATAAATTAATCCAATCAGGAGATATCAACAATTTTGATTCTCCTGATGGAAATTGTTTGTTGTGTTTATGCGGTACATGTTTTGATATGTTTGTTAAGTTCTTATGCGAGCATGGCGCAGACGCAAATATATTCGATAGCCAAGGCCACACTCCTATTTATTATGCGACAGAATATTGTGAATCCAAAAACATGAAAATTCTCATTGAACATGGAGCTGATATTTTCAAAGCGAAATATGAAGACAACCAAATGAACATTTTAATGAAAGCATGCAAGAGTAATGATTTAGAAGTTGTTAAGACTATTATGGATTGCAAGGATAGACCAGAATTTTATAAGTTCTTGAAGGAAACAGATATTGATGGGAAAACTTCACTTCATTTTGCAATTGGAAGTGGAAACATTGAAATCATTGATTTGCTTATAGATAGTGGTTTAGATATAAATTGTGCTGATAGAGCTAAGTGCACACCATTTATGGTTGCCTGCCATATTCACGGAAATGACATTAATTTGCTCAAGCATCTCATCGAAAAAGGTGCAGACATTCATAAGAAAGATCATATTGGATGCACTTGTTTAAGTTATCTTGTTGATGAAGAACAACTTGAAGGATTAAAGTTCTTAGTTGAACAAGGTGCAGACATAAATGTAAGGAACCAATTAGGAACAACTCCTCTTCTTAAAGTTGCCGATACTAATAACACAGAAATTGCTAAATACCTTATCGAAAAAGGTGCAAATGTAAATTATACAGGATACAAAGGAATTTCTCCATTAATGAAAGCATCGAAACACAACTGTTTAGGAACAATCAAACTGTTATTAGAGCATGGTGCTGATAGATATAAAACAAATGATGAAGGCATGAATTGTTTAGAATTCGCCATAAGTGCAAACAGTTATGATGCTGTTAAATTGCTATTGGAAAATGGAATTGATCCAAACAAAGGAAGATCTCCACTCTTGATGGCGTGTGCAAATAACTACACAGAAATCATTCAGCTCCTTATTGATCATGGATGCAAGATCGATACAATTCATGAAAATGGAATTCAGCCTTTGACAATGGCCATTTTCATGAGACAATATGAAGCTGTAAAAGTTCTTGTCGAAAATGGAGCTGACTTTGACATAAGATATAACGGAGAACCAATGGTTTTAATGGCTTTGAGAGTTCAGGATCCATTGATAGCTGCTTATCTAGTAAGAAAAGGAGCAAACATTAATTATTATTTTGAAAAGATGAACTTTGTTGTTTATTGCATTGTTCACAAGATTTTCCCTGTATTGGATGCAATTAGTGAAACATATCCAGAATTATGGAATGAAATTATAGGAAAAACTGCTAACTAATATTAGATTAATAAAGATTTCTATTATTTTTCTATTAAATTTTGGAGATTTTTATTTTATTAAAATTTCAATTAACAATATTATAAAAAATATTGAGGGTTAAACTAGCACAATACAAATATTTTACGAAATGAAATAGAAACAATTCAAATAGATAATTTCTAAATTAAAGCAATTAACTCACAAAGTAAGTTCTCTTTGGAACGTATGCTGTGGTGGTTCAATAAAATAATAAATCAACATAAACGAAAAGTAAAAATCTTTAGAGTCAGAACCATTAAATTAAATCTTTAGAATTGTAAATCAATTTTCAATCTTTGCAGAATTTTAGGAGCTGTAATGTATTGTATCTCTAATCCCGATATGCTAATTCAGGCATTATTGTTGATGAGCTTCTTGGAAAATATGAAACTACAAATCGATGCATTTAATGCGTTGCTTTATAATTGCATCAACAGTTACAATAGGAATTTGATCTAAAAGAAGAAAAAGAAACAATGATATCAAGTTTGTCACTTTTTCATTTTTTATTTTCACACTTCATTTCAGAAACATGCATATCTTGGTACGCAATGAATTAACTCCATATTGTGATAGAATTAACCTTTGTCAAAACACACCCTATAGATGCCAATGATAAGAAGCTTTTTGAAAAAATTAGGCGAATTTTATTTAGTATTAGCTGGAGTCATTCGATATTCACTACAATATGAATTGATGAATTATCGATTCTCAAACAATACTGGCAATAGAGTAATATTACTTCAAAATACTTGTGAAAAATTTTTTGTTCTTAATTGCTCTGCCAATAATATGAATACTTCATTAGTGTACGTTGATATAGATGAGAAAGCTATCGAGAGAAAGGTAGCTATGTTTATTATTTAAATGAAAATAGCAAACCTTTGAATTGCGTTCACAATTGAGCAATGATTAAATGACAATTTTTGTTTGAAATACACAAGTAGATGATATTCTTATGATTTGAAGGTAGTTTTGATAATCACGAATAAAAAAAGTTATTTCACGGTCTTTTTTTGAAATAATCGAAAAACAGTATATAGAAAGCAGACTCAAAAAGTAAATAACTCTCAATTTCAAAACATGGCGTTCGAATAATTTTATCTAATTGAGAAAAAGTTTTAGTGATGATAGTGTTATTTTAGTAAATAACAGGCAAGAAAAAATATTGATAAAGAACGTAGGGTTTCAAAAAAAAATTATTGTGAGTACGGAATCAAATGATTGGATATGTTTTTTGGAAATAGAATTAAACCTGAGTAATGAATTGTGGGTGTTGACAAACAAATTAAAAGTTAAAACGCTAGTTATGAAAACTGGGTTTCAAATTTTAGCTTTTGAGCATAATAAAAATAATGTTGCCCAAAAATTAACATGTTACAAATACAATAGGAATAAAAAATGTAGAGTTCAAAAATTTTGAATATTCATGATGAATTACTTTTGAGATGCTTTATTTGAAAAGAAACAACTTATACGAAATGCTATTATTTTTGGCTGAAATCCAAGAACTGGAGAAGTGTAAATAATGTAAGATTTTACATAAAAAAGGTGCAACTTTAAAACATTATTGATGTTGAAAATATATTAAGATTATGATAATATAAATTTGAATGCTTATTTTTTGAATGATATATTCTTCGTATTTATGAGAGTATTTAAAAAATTTGTGAAGACTCTCAAAACACGTTTGCAACTTTAATCTCAAATCGTATATTGTTTATAATTGGTGAATCCATTCATATTTCATAAATTACTGTAACTGATATTTTCATTTTGAATTAATTTTTCAAGACCTAATTCAATGATATTTCAAATTCATATATGTATAATTTAACTAACTAATCTTGCTAGAATACTAGAAATATTCTACCCAAATTAAATCAAATAACCTTCTCAAAAAACAATATGCGGCACGTTAAAGTCTATTATTTGAAGAATTTAACTCTATACACAGTGTTATATCAAACTAAGATAAAGGTATAAACTATAACGTGCTATGCATTGAAAAGTTGATAAATAACCTATTCAATTTTTTTCAATTATATTATTTCAGCGAATAAATCCTATTATATATGATTATTAAAGACAAATATCTGATTTTAACTTTTGAAAATTATTCAATATTTTCTGTGAATGTAAAAGAACTATATTTTATCATGGAGCAAAAGGAGATTGACTTTCTTAAAACACAAAATATCACAGTCAAACAGAGTATCGCAAAGGGTGGCTTTGACGAAGTATTTTTGGTCTATTCATCTCAATACAAAAGCGATTTTGCTTTAAAGAAAATCCAGACAAAGCGTTTTAATAGAGCAGAAGTTGAATGCCTTAAAGCAATTGATCATGTTAATATAATGAACCTTTACAAATACTTTTACTTTGATGGCTGCGTGTATTTATTAACGGAATATTGTCCGTTTGATCTCTACCATCTTCTTAAAGAGAAGGGTTCTTTGTCAGAAGACTTACTTCAGAAATATTGTCTCCAAATTGTTAGCTCTATTAAGGCATGCCATGATCACAATATTGCTCACAATGATATCAAGCCTTCCAATTTCTTACTTGACAAATATGGAAGGATAAAGGCCTGCGATTTTGGAATTTCTACTATTTTCAAATCAGAGCCAACAAGCAGTTCATCAAAAGGAACTTTATTATTTATGGCTCCTGAAATGTTAGCTGAGAAAAAGCACAATCCACTTAAAGCAGATATTTGGGCTTTAGGTGTCACATTATTCTACTTAGCTACAAGAACATATCCTTTCCTTGCTTCAGATTCGAAACTCTTATTGAAAGTTATCAACGATGGTGGAGTTCCACTTAAGGCAGTTTCAAATCCTCTTCTCAGAAACGTCATTGCGAGGTGCTTAGAATACGATCCAAATACTCGTGCTGATGTTAATGAACTCTTAGAAATGCCTTATTTTAATAGTGGATGCAACGAAACCAAAGTCAATCACGTTGGTTCTTCCATATCTCCATTCCATCCAATCATTAAGCCAAAGATTGCTTATGATTCAAAGTTAGGATTGAGTCATCTTTCCTTGATTCCATCGAGGAGACCTCCATCTTTATCCAACATTCATTCAAATAATACTCATTAGTCATTACCATGAAAAATGTTAGTAAATGTTATTAACCATGTTTTATTTAAATTCCATATGTTTTTACTAGTATTGATCCAAACACTTGGTTACTGCCGAACAGTAGTTTGGAGTGTTTCTTATTTATGATCAAAATTAAGGAATTAAATAAAATGTTAATTAGTCGCAGCGGGGTTCACAAGTATTGCGCCTTAGTTACATTATGTCATAAAAACCGAGCAGTATTTAAGTGGATCAATGTTTTGAATAGTCTCAAAGAAATCTACGCCATTAGCGTCACTTTTTGTTCGACTGTTTTTTTCACTCTTCTTATGACTCAACAATTTTGTAAATATTTAAATGGTCGAAACGAGACTTGCTATCTGAGCAAGTGAATGTGGAGTACTTCTCATCCAGAAAACCATAAAATTTTTTAATTGGGCAGTGTAAAAAGAATTTTTTTTATCGTAGGGGATAACAATTCAAAATTTGTCACTTTTGTCTCAAAATCTATTAATTTATTATGGAACTTGATATTGATAAATTGATTAGTTGGGTCAGTGAAGGAAATCCACCAGAGGAGGAAGATGTCACAGCCTTGATAGATTTGGTAACACCAATTTTTGACAGTGAGCCAAATTTATTAAAAATTCAGCCACCTTTAAAGATTTGTGGCGATTCACATGGTCAACTCTATGACTCTCTGAAAATGTTTGAGCTTAGCCCTGCAGCTCCTGACACAAGATATCTTTTTTTGGGAGATTACGTAGATAGAGGTGCCTTTTCAATAGAACTACTTACATTACTACTTGCATACAAACTCAAATACCCTAATGATTTCTTCTTATTGCGTGGAAATCACGAAACTATTGCCGTGAACAGTGAATACGGATTCCAGGCCGAGATAGAGGCAAAATATGGAAAACATACTCTATTTGACAAATGCAACGAGTTATTTAAATCGATGCCCGTCGCAGCACTCGTTGATAATAGATTGTTGTGTCTTCATGGCGGAATTTGTCCACAACTACAGACTATTGAACAGATTGATGAATTTGACCGCCACGTCGAACCAGACTATACTAGCCTTCTCAGTAACATAATCTGGAGTGATCCTTCTGAATCAATTCATAAATGGCAAAGAAGTGATCGTAGAAGTGGATATTTGTTTGGGGAAGAGCAAATTGCAAAGTTTTTAGCGGATAATCACCTACAGGCTTTAGTCAGAAGCCACGAAATGGTTGATGGTTTCAGAATTCAATTTGATGGCAAAGTTATTACAGTATGGAATGCTCCAAACTACTGCTATTACTGCGGAAACAATGGGTCATTCATGCTTGTTGGTAATTCTGCTGAAGAAGACTCTTTTGTCGTTTTCTCGCCAATGCCTGCTGAAAGAAGAAGAAAACCAATGCAATCTGACAACCCTTATTTCTTATGAAGTATTTATCTTTGTTAATATTAATATAAATACGTAATTTCTATCTATTTTATATTTAGCCACTGAAATTATTCAAAACAAACTAATTTGTCATAAATAAAATCACTGTTCTCATCAAAAGAAATATATAACTCATTAGGAAAATCAATTTAAACTATTAAATAATATTAATATTTTTCAATATATCGATTATTAAGTATTGTCCTTATAATTTGTTTAATAATGTATGAATGGAATTCGGATCTCTTTCCGAAATCCATTAATTAAGATCCAATAACAATCGAGTAAAAATATTCCGATTGAAAAAAGATCAATGATAAGAAAAAATGGAGTAATTTTGTCTTACAATGTGTATTTTTAAATATCAAAACTATAAATCAAATAAAAAGAAAATAATAAATCTAAAAAAAAGAAAGAGAAGAAATTAACACATTGCTGTAAAAACAGCCTTATTAGATGGTTGTAAAATTAACTCATTATCTAAGTATAAGAGGCCCTGCTCGATTAAATCATAGAAATCACTGATATGTTTCTCAGTTGTTGGATGGAATTGGTAAGGAGCACTACAGAATGCCTTAACTGTTGTATTATCACGTGATTCTACGTTAACAATGTTCTTAAGTCTTGTTTGTTCGTTAGAAATTGCAACATCAAGGTTGATTCCGAGTTTGCGGGCTTCAAACATAGAAGATAAGCTTCCAGGATGCGTTCCAAACGCTCCTATGATCTTCTTTATCTCTTGTGGTGAGAAAATCTTATAATGAGAAGTATATTCGCGTTCTGCATTTTCTATGTCCTGCATTTCAATGAAACGGAAAGCGTTACCCCAGCGGTGCTGTATTTTGAGAAGGCTGTTCTTTATTTCAAAGAAAACAGGGATTTTGTGATTCAAGTGACTTCTTGCGGAAAGATATGACTCGATTGCATCAGCAAGTTTGATACCAAACTCAGGATCATTCGGTGCTGTAATGTTGTAAATTCTATCGTAGTTTTGGATGATAACAATTGGAGCTAATGCGTGGTAGTTAAGAGATAATAATCTGCCGAACTCGAATACACTTCTCTGAGAGAATTTATGATCAAGAAGGTGGTTAAGTTGGGAATATAAAGAGAAATAAAGATTTTTGAGTTTGTCTGGGAGTGGAGTGGCTTCTGGTAGGTTTAAATTGGCATCATAGTTAAAATCAACAATTTTCTTGAGGTTACTTGAACTGATTATTTGTTTTATGATATTAAATTGTTCAATTGCTGAAATTCTGAATACAGACAACAAATCTTCATATGTATTAACTGACTTGAGGTCGATATTGAGGACTAATCTTCCAAGCTGCGTTTGAGTATCGCTGAAATAATTCAAAGCACGTGATTTACCGCTTTCTTGGCGTCCAGTGATAAGTGCGACGTAAGAAACTGGTAATGTTGTAATGTAATTGTAAAATGTTGCATTCATTTGAGAACTTAACACAAATGGAAGTTTTCCATCAAGTGTTGCCTCGAAAATTTCTGTTTTTCGTGTAAGAATAAGTATAATGGCAACCAAAAGAACAATTGCCCCTGCAAGATAGATTTTAACTTGGTTTGGAATCGATTGAAGAGATTTCATGAAAATTTGTAAAACCGTCTTTTTATTCTTATAAAAATATAAATTGGATATTTTTGGAGTGGATTACATTCTGTGTTAGATAAATAGCAGAAATTCTCCATAAACATAATCAAAATTGCTAGATTATTGAATATTTTTTCAAAAATTTGTATTTTTCATAGTTTCATCGTATGAATGTGCAAGACTAGCTAATTACTATTTGATTTGTACACTCAAATGTTTGGATAGCATACTCATATATACTTTTACATTTGGAAATTGCAATTCAACCATGAAGGATTACAAAAACAATACTACAATGTCATTCATATATAATTTTGTGCATATTTCATTAGCGTAAAGAATTTCTTATTGAAATATTGCAATTTTCAAGAATTTTGGTTATTTCGGAGTTTAATCAGCATCAAATGAAACTTTATAGACTTCTTAGCGAAATATTGAAAAACAGCAATTCCAGCGATCATATTCTGAGGAAGAAAACAGATTGAGTAAACAAATATAAAAGTGCCAATTTTTTCTATTACACCTGGCTATTGATAGCTTCTGTTGTAAACAGAAATTCATCAAAAGTGACACCTCAGAAAAGCTAAAATATTGAATTTTTGGAACTTTTGATAGAGCACGTTTTTAAATATTAATTAAAGTAAATGTATATTTTGTAAAGATTCTTTTTAATAAAAAAAATAAAATTTTGAAGAAGAACACAAAATCTTCTGAAAAATAATATCACATAAACTCATATTATTTTCTAATATATAACTATTTTATATAAAAATCAAAAAAAAAAAAAAAAAAAAAAAAAAAAAGGTATTGGGGCTTCCAGGCACTTCGTGCCCTCTAGCCCCGAAGATGTTTTGTCACTTTTCTGTCACTTTTCAGGAAAAAACATTTTTATTATATATATAAAATGAATTTTACAAAACCACCGTTACCCTTCTTTGGAAATAAGAGTAGATGTAAAGATATTCTATTGAGAGAACTTAAGAAACTACCGAATGGTCTAACATTTGTAGATTTGTTCGGTGGAAGTTTCTATATATCCCATCTGTGCCATACCGTATTCCCAGACTCAAAGATTATATGCAATGACTTCGACAACTATATGAACCGTCTCAAACATATACCAGACACAAACAAAATATTGAGTGAGTTGAAAGAAAAGATACCTATAGGTAAGATGGAACGTATACCATTAGATAAGAAAAATACTGTCAGAGAGGTTTTGAAAAAGGCAGAGTATATTGACTGGGATAGTATATCTGCTAGACTATTATATAGTGGTGCTATAAGAGTTCATGACATTGAAACACTCATGTCAAAAGTTTTATATCTTAACTATACAAATGTTTTCAAAGAGGACATAGAAAAATATATTGAGGGTATAGAGTTTGTGAGATGTCATTGGACAGAGTTGTATGAAAAATATAAAGACAAGGAAAATGTTTTCTTTATAGTGGACCCGCCGTTCTATAACACATGGGATTTTCAATACCAAGTAGACTGGACTTTGAGAGACTCTTTAGAAACTTTAGACGTTTTACATAACCATCCATGCTTTTACTTTACATCCGATAAAAGTGGTTTGGAAAGTGTCATGAGATGGTTAGAGGACATACATGACTATGAGTTTAGATACGATAAGATAGAATATGAGAGAGGTCCTATAAACTGGAGAAAGTGTCATAACAAAGAAATTTTACTAGTAAGTAAATGTGGTTTGAAATAGGACTACTTGTTTTAGGTTTTTTCCATTGTGTCATCTATTTATTTGACGTGGCAGAAAGATATAGAGAATATGAAGATGAACCAATGCCAGCAAATGTTCAGTATATGTACTCGTAAGAGATATTTTTATCTAATATTAAATGGACGCACAGAACTTAGCGAATGCACAGCAACCTGGACAACCAAACCCAGAGAATATTCCAAATGAAGTTAGAATACAAACTGCAATGGCAAACTATGGTCAAGTGCCAACAGATGTACAAATGCAAACTGCCATGTCAAATGACGCTGCGTTAGGCTTACCACCATGGTATGCAAATATGAGATGGAAAGAGTTTTATACAAACCCTGAAGTGGGATATAAACAACTTTATGCAGATGACGCGAACACAGGAGTTGACCCAGAGTATGTTTTCTACCAGAGGAGAAACAGAATGTATGAGCTCCAGTTAAAGAATGCAATGGAACTCAACAGGAAACGTAGGAGACTAGGCGGACATTAGATTTTTACATATAGTAAAATGGGTTTCTTCAGTAGTATTGGAAACTTCTTTCGAAATGTTGGAAGAGGTATATGGAATGGAATAAAAACCGTAGGAAGAGGAATTTGGAACGGTGTCAAAAATATTGGTAAAAGAGTAGGTCAGTTTGTTGGTATTATACCTAAAGACCCTGAACCAGAAGAACAAGCTCCTGTTATACAACAGCCTGAACCTGCACCACAGTCTAGTTGGCAACCAAATCCAACACCTCAACCGTATTAAAAAGTTATATTTTTACCGTTCGATAGTAGTTGTATATGAAACTAAGTTCTAAGTAAAACGCATGGTATAATGGAATTATTCTCTTTCTTCCATCTGTAGTAAACCATACTTGAAAGTCTGAAATACTTCCACTTGGTGGTTCATATAGCTTTGTAGGTTTTTCGTAAAAGTCATTTGCCAAGCATAAAAAAGAGTTTTGCGCACCAGAAAATGAAGCATGAACTATAATAGCATCTTGGTCGAAAACATTTTCATATGTTCCATTAGGGTTTTCGACTTCATAAAAGTTCGGGTGTACTGGATATGCTGCAGGCTGATTTAACATCCTCAAAAATCTATACCATGCCAAGTTGTTATATTTTGTAGAAATATAAACGTTTTCTCCAAGGTCTTCTATTCTATCGATTTTAACAGTTGCATTTTTCCTGTCATATATAATATCGAGATGGTACTCTCCTTCGTCAATGTTGTACTGTTTTGCATATTCGAGATAGATATCGTTTATTTTTTCTTGAAAAGCTTGAAGAGTTGTTTCTAAGTTTACAAGCAAATTCACTTGTAAAAGTTTTCCCTGTTCAAATTTCTCATACGTACGTTTTTCTTTGTTATAGTATCGAACTTCAAAACCGACCGTAAATGGGAAACCATGTATGGCTTCTGAAATGAACTTCATTCTACGAAAGCCAATAGCTTTTGTGACGGATGGGTCTCTTAACCATCTCAATGGGTAGTCAAAACGATAGCCTTCATGCTTTACGGTCTCTGTCTCAAACTTTTGACCGACATTAGTAAAAAGTTCATCTAATGGTTTAGTTGTAGCAACTCTTGAATTTTCTTTTTCTATTGAAAGCATATTTTATCTAGAATAAAAATGTCGAAAGAAACAGCGTCTATGAGAGAAATACAACACAACCGACAACTCATTGTACAAGCTCTAAATAAGAACACAACAAACTTTTCAAACTATTCTAAGATATCTGAGTCATTGAAAGAAGGAAACTTAAAACTGACGATAAACCCAATGACAGATGAGTTTCTGTTTCAAGACAGTAAGAACCATACTGTCTGTGTAAATCCAACAAAAGGAACTTTAAACGAGAAACCTATAGATGAACTTCTTTTGAAAGCAGATATTGACAACAAAGCTGACAAAGAGTATGTAGATGCAACAAGAGACTATATTCTCGCATGGACAGATAGAACATACCCACAAAAACATCATACACATAACATCTATGACGTAGATGAACTACCAGCAATGTTAGATGACAAAGCTGACAAAACATATGTTGACAATAAAATGTCAAGTGAAGTGACAAGAGCTGACAAAGAATATTCTAAAAAGACTCATACACATACCATATCTGATATTACAAACTTACAAGAAACCTTAAACAAGAAAAGTGACGTTGGACATACACACGATTTCTTCGCAACTGTTGGTATAGAAAATATTGAAGGAACGGTTGAAGAAACTGGTGGGGATGCAATATATTGTAAACCTCCTAACTTTCCACAAGGTTTAACATCGGATGACGACATAACGACGATGTTAAACATTAGATGTAAAGATGTTTATGTCATGAAGGATGAACATAATATTAAATTCACTGCTCAAGATTTATATGACAAGAAAGCAGACAAAACAGAGCTTCAAACATTAAAGACAGAAATACTTCAAACATTATATCCTATAGGCTCTATTTATACGTCAATGAACTCTACCAGACCAGAAACAGTACTTGGTTTTGGAACTTGGACTCAAATAGTCGACAGGTTTTTGTATTGTGCAAACTCTTCAAAGGAAACAGGTGGAAGTAAAACGATTTCAGGTGAAAATTTACCTGCACATAGTCACTACATAGATTTAAGTACATCTCAAGCAGGTTGGCATAAGCATAAATTTTGGGATTGGTCAGCAATGAAAAAAGGTAAAGGATATGATGTTAAAGACGACGTTCAGTTTGCTATAAATTGTTTCTGGGGTAACACTCAGGGAGATGGAAACCATACACATCGCGTTTCGGGATATACGCAAACAACGGGACAAAGTAAAGACTACATGCCACCTTACATGACAGTTTACGCATGGTATAGAATTGCTTAGTCGTCATTTTCAACTTCTTTAGCATATTCGTCAGGAGTTGTCTTATATTTGTTAGGAACTGTCTTTGAAAGTATACCACCTTGAACTTTGACAAGTTTGAAACGAGGTCTGACAATAGTAGTTTTATCTTCTGCTTGCAGTCTGTACATTTTGCCATGTTTGCCTAAAACTTCATAATATTCTCTTGTATACTTTCTTCTATTTTTACGAACACGAACGTGAGTACCTGTCGAGTTCCCATTGTTGTCATAGTCAATAGTATTTTCATATGGGTCGCGTTTAGGTATTTCTATTTTTACTTTGTCACCTTTCTGAAGTTTGAAGCCTGGCATTCTTTCTTGTTTGTCTCTTTTGACTAAACTATTAAATATATAGTCTTTCTCTAAGTCAGGGTTGTTTTTCATTTCTTCAGGGGAGTGGTTTCCCAAACCTTTTTGTTTACGGCTATTGTAAATATTTAAAACTTGTCTCATCTTTGCCATGGAGAAATGTCTATACTTGTCGTCATATGACATTTCATCTACCTCGCCGCCTTGTGGTTGGTTTAAGTCTCTTAAGATTTTTATACAACTGTCAATGACACCAAGAGCAGAATGGTTTTGGTCGACAATGAAATATTGGTTTACATTTTTTGAACGCAGATAGTTTTTAATATCGTCTGATTTGAAAGAACTTTCACAGTCAGATGTCAGTTTTGTTGGATGGTATTTGTCAACGAATATTGTCAAAGCAGTTTTCACATCTAAAATATTTTTGGACTGTAATGGTATGGCTTCACAGTATCTTGTGTTTTGACCGACAAATATTAGCCAGTATGGTGGTCCATCTTCTCTATACCTCGGAATGTTTTCCAAGATATCCATAAACCAAGCATTTGGTGTTGAACTAAAGATTTTTATCATGAGTGCTTTCTTTGTTGCCTTAGAAACATAGGGGTCCTTGTTTGGATTCGTCATTTTTTAACCCATAAGAAATGGGTTTATTTGGCGCATTAGCAGGAGTTGCATCCAGATTTTTGCCCGCAGTGGGAACAATAGCCAGAGGTGTATTTGGAGTTGGAAGGAAGATTTTGAGTACATTAGGTATACTTAAAGAGAAAGCACAACCTATTATACAAACCGTACAGAAAGGTTGGGATGTAGCACGTGACGCAGCAAATCTTATTCCAAATCCTGAAACAAGAGGAAAAGTTCAAGGATGGATGGACAATGTAGGAAGACAAGCAGGAAACTACTATAACAAAGCAAATGACTACTATAACCAAGCAGGGCACTATATGGACCAAGGTGAAAGATTCTTTAACAGAGGATATAACCATGCACAACAATGGGTAAACAACAACCAACCGCAACCGCCTCAAACGTGGGGAATGTAAAATTTTTTACTGAGATGAAATGAACAATACAGCATTGAGACAAATGGGTTCAAGATGGATTTGTCGACTTCCAGCAGTTACACAACCACGTGTTTGTCAAGTCCTTCCTATACCTCAAGAAGTTTTAGACCGACTTAAAAAACCTAAACAACCAGTTTGAAAACAAACCAAACTAAAATTTTTTACTGAGATGAAAATGACCGAAGAAGTTGAAACGGTAGATTTGACACCACAAACAAAAAGTTCAGAACCATTGTCAAAACCTGTCAAAGAACTTACAGATGAAGAGAAAAATTCAATAATAGAAAGTGCCAGGTCTGGTAACTCAAACCCTAACTACAAAGTCACTTTTCATAGAAATGGAACGGCTAGTATCTCAAAAAAGAAACAGACTCTCACAAATAAAATATTGAAGTCTGAAGGAGCTTTCGAGACAACAGATGGAAAAGTTTACTTCACTGACCAACAGTTCATTATAGAACATCTCATTGACTTAGAGTCGAAATATTCTAAACTTTACAACAAACACAAAAAGTTGAAAGGAAAACAAAAACAGATGGCATATGATATTTATGAAGATGTTGACGACACAACTAGACCAGCAAGTGAGGTAAAGTCAGATGAACCGAAAAGTGACGAAAAACCGATAGAAGAAGAAAAACCAAAAACTGAAGATAAACCAAAACCAAAGGTTAGTCTGGAGATTAAGCCTTCATTAGCTGGTATGGGTTGGCGTCAAAGACTTTTGGCAGCTGGTGGTTATGTAAAGTAAAGAAAAAAACATTTTTTTATTTTATAGAAATGCCCCATATAGAATGGACAGAAGGTCTGCTAGAATAAAAGCAGAGTTAGAAAGATATGGTTGGAGAGTTTCAAAGAAGTTTAAATATAGGAAGGGAAGACCCATAAAAGTCTATGACAAACTTGCTGGTCTGACCTACGAAATGGACTTAGAAACAGCACGCGCAAACTATCCAAACAGATTAGAGAGGTTAGAAGAAGAGCGACTTATGGACATACCTTTCGATGTTAGTGAACCTCAAGTTGAAGGACACGACGGCTTTGCCAGATTCTACTGGAAACATGACGAACAATTGCATCCTTTGAGAAGGAAAAAAGGAAAAGGTGAAGACGCACATGCTCCCATGGAAAGAACAAGATATGCATATGAGAAGTACCGTGAAGTTAGAAGTCAAATTACATCTGGTCGAACCTTTACAGTAAACTTTGACGAAGGAAAGAACAAAGAAGGCTTCATGGTGTACTTGCTGCCATACAAGACGGAAATAAGAAAGGACACAATCTCAGATTGACCATAACGGATTTGGATGGTCACATTTACTATGCAAATGGCAATGAACAAACAGCTGCAAAACTTCTTGACGCTTTCAAGACTACAAAGAGAGAACAAATGGTTGACTCCGACTCAGACATTTTGAATGCAATTGAAGGAATTGCAAGTGTCAAGTTCGAATGGTACCAACCTAACCCTCAAGCAGTCAGACAACATGCTGGATACTTCCCCTTCATAAATAAGTCTGACATTGACTTGACAAGGTATGGAATTTACAATTCAATTGAAACAATTGTCAATGAACCTTGTATTCTTACATGTCTCAGGAACTCTGGTCTTGTTACAGAAGAGAAGATGAAGTATCTTGAGTCATGTGTGAAGACAAGGTACATTCTCAGAGGTCAATTGTCAAAAATTGCACCGTTGGCAAATGTGAATATCCGAGTTAACATTCCGACTGAGAAAGGTTCTTCACATGACGACTATGTTGTTGACAAAGACTTACCATGGTTGAAGATTGTAATCGTCCACAACCACTTCATGTTGAACGAAAGTTTTACAAACCCATTGTTCGGAAAAGGCAAGTGCAACATTGTCAGAGCTGTTAACATTCTTTTCGAGAAAGGTTTGTTGGAACCAATTCCAAATGACAAGCTGACAGAAACTTTTGTACCAAAAGACGAAACAAACTTTTCACTGTTAGCAAGACCAAAAGTTGTTCCAGACAAAGTTCTAGCACAAAAGAAGTACACAGCTCCAAAAGGAGTTGGATTGTTCGGATACCAACCTGAACCAGAAGAACTTCCAATGAGGTTGCAAGAACTTCAAGATGCTATAAACAAACTTCCATTGAGACATCCAATTGACGTCAAATTGTATTGGAGAGCATCTGAGTTAGGTCAGAAGGTTTTATATGAAACAGGTTGCTTCGACGATGTTTATGAGATAACAGGAGAAGTTTCTCAGAAGATAAGAGACTCACTTGAATTTCCACAAACCGGACCCATAGGTTGCGACAAGTTCGACTCAAACGAAAAAATATACTATGTCGACCTTAACGCTGCGTACATGAGGTTTGTCCAATATATTCCGACTGGAATTCCAAACGAAGATGGTGAGTTCCCGGGAAGGAACTATACAGTTGGAAAAGTCATACAACAACTGTATGATATTAGGAAAGCTTCAAACCCCAAACTTGCAATGACACTCAAATTGCTTATGAATTCGACATGGGGATATTCCATTAAGAAACCTCAAGCGATGAAGAGTAAACATTATGAGAAGGTCGACAACTTTGTTGAAAGGTTTTTCTCCTTTTTTTGGGAAGTACGAATTCACTCAAGGTCAAAGTGGCTTAGTAACCACATTAAAAACCTATTGTCGAACATTGGTCTTACCCTCAGTTCGCAAAGGCAGTCCTTGACAACTACAATGAGTTCTTCTCGGAAGTCAAATCGAAAGTTGTGGTTTACTATGAGAACATTGACGCACTCATGACGAACGAAGAAGGCTATAACAAACTCATTGAAATGGGAATGGTCGGTGAAAAGATGGGTCAATTCAAATTGGACAAAATTTTCACCGAAGTTCATGTCCTCTCCAAGCGTAAGTATTGGGGCATACTTGAAGACGGCACAGAAATAAAACATTGCATGAAATAAACAATTTATTTTTGACACTTTCACAAAAAACATAAAAAAGTGAAGTTAAACGTTAAGGTTTACTGAACTGGTTGGATGTCGCCTTCACAGGTTATGTAGAACGGCTGACCCGAGAAGTGAAGGAGACCCTTGAGAATTTGGCTCATTCTTGGGAAAGGGTTCTCTCTGTTTGGAAGTAGTATCCAAGGACGCTTGGCAAAGAACTTGAGAAGAGCTTCTTTCTTTGCTTGCTTTATGTCGTCGTAGGCTGTCCCGTCTGGTATTTGAATTGGAATTCCAGTCGAAGTCTCGAGATTCAAGGCAGCCCTTCCCGTTATCCAACAGTTAACAAGCTTGCCTTTTACATTCTGCCTGAGGAAGTCTTTAACAAGCTCGTTAATTTCAATTAGGTAAATTGCCTCGTCGGTAGGTTCGACCTCGACCATTGCTACTGTCAGAAAAAGTACTGCTACTGTCAGTAAAAGTACTGCTACTGTCAGAAAAAGTACTGCTACTGTCAGTAAAAGTACTGCTACTGTCAGTAGCAGTACTGCTAGGAGCAGTAAAAGTACTGCTACGAGCAGTAAAAAGGAAAATTTGAGAGGGTTTTCGACGATAAAGTACTGCTACTGTCAGAAAAAGTACTGCTACTGTCAGTAAAAGTACTGCTACTGTCAGAAAAAGTACTGCTACTGTCAGAAAAAGTACTGCTACTGTCAGAAAAAGTACTGCTACTGTCAGTAGCAGTACTGCTAGGAGCAGAGATTTTTATCGTTGTGGTCCGACGGTTAAGCCACCAACGAATGTCCCACGTCCCACCAACCGAGTCCAATCTCAATCCAGAAGAACCGAAAGCACCAGCCCCTGCACCTCAGTTCCAGCAATTCCAATCTCAATCCAAATTACTACCAATTCCAATACAAATCGAAGAAGGTCTGAACCGCTTACGCAAAGAGTATGCTACAGCTCCAACCCTTGGTTGTTCCAACAATTCCAATTCCAATACAAATCGAAGAGAGACCAAGAGTTCGAAGAAGGTCTGAACCGCTTACGCAAAGAGTATGCCACAGCTCCAATTGAGAGAAAGTTGTTGCTAAATTCAGTAAAAATATATTTTAGGTGAAGAGGTGACATCTCACCTGTTTTCTCACCTCTTTTCTCACCTCTTGAATTTTCATGAATTTCATCGTAAATGTTTTGTCGAAACTTCTTCATCGTAAATGTTTTGTCGAAACTTCTTCATCGTAAATGTTTTGTCAAGACTTCTTCGTAAATGTTTTGTCGAAACTTCTTCATCGTAAATGTTTTGTCAAAACTTCTTCATCGTAATGAGCGTAAATGACCCAAAAATAATGTTTAGGTGAAGAGGTGACATCTCACCCGTTTTCTCACCTCTTTTCTCACCTCATGAATTTTCATGAATTTCATCGTACATGTTTTGTCATGACTTCATCGTATATGTTTTGTCACCCGTTGAATTTTGTATAAAAAGCAACCCGCGGAATTCCGCGGGTTGGTATATTCTTCACAAAATGCTTGTTTTGAAGTCGAGCCACTTTTGGCTCCACCGTATTTTTCAACCAAAACTCATGAATTTTCCCGAAATAAAAAATAAAGTTAGTTTTTTAAAAAAAATATTTTTTATTTTTATTGTAAGAACATGTTAGCAACAACAGCACCAAACTCGTTAGTCATGAACCCAACTTCAATGTTAGTAGAGATGAAAAGCTTCATTCCTTCTTCATATACTTTCGAAACAGAAATCCAGAAGATAAAGCAGGAACTTCTCCAAGGAGATTTAGGCTGTAGTGCGAAAGATGAAACAAATGAAGAATATCTTTATGAAATGCAGGATATTATTGACCATCTACCTAAACTTCCTGAAATACAACAACAAAAGCTTACTATTCCAGAATTCGATGAAATAGAAGTCAAAGCAACTGACTCAGTAGAAATAAAGAAGTTCATACGTAAGGTAAATTATGAATTCCTTGGATTTCATTGCAACCACAAAGTCATGGACAAAGACTGCGACATGTTATATAAGAACATCTCTGACATATATAAATCTGGGGAGTTTAAGACCTACGACAACTTTGTTTCGTTAGTTGCTGAATGTGTATGGCAGATAAGAGATAAAGATAGAAGAGGTAAAGTATGGAACGAACAAATAAAACCCGCAACTTTTGAGTTAAAGAAAACCATTGACGCCTTAGTCATACTTGCAGGTCAAATTTCAATGTACAATGCTAAAATGAACCCGCAATGTTCTAAATGTAAAGCAGCAATGAGGAAATATAACTACTCCGTCAAAGAGATAGAAAGAATGAGAAACGACTATGCTGACTTAAAGAAAGAAGCAGAGAAACCAGCAGAAAATAAAATGGACATGTTAGAATTTCTGAACAAAAACTATCCAACTGCTGACGATTTCCTTCTTTCAGATGTCAAGAAGAAATATAAAGAAACCTTCGGCATTGTTAAAACATTCGATGTACTGACAGAGGAAATCGAAGCCACAAAATTGTTTAGAATTTCAAATATACATCGTACAATTCATGTAAAACGCTTATAAAAAAAAGAGGTGAGAAAAGAGGTGAGAAAATGGGTGAAATCTCACCTCTTCACCTCAATTATATTTTTGCTGAATTCAGCAACAAATTTCTGAGTAAAATGGCATATAGCTTGTGTCAAACCGTTGAGTTTTCACAAAATTTAAAAAATAGCGTTTACCATGTAAAACGCTTATAAAATAACTGAGGTGAGAAAAGAGGTGAGAAAATGGGTGAAATCTCACCTCTTCACCTAAAATATATTTTTATTGAATTCAGCAACAAATTTCATGAATTTCCTCATATGTTTGCTACCCTCGGAAAACCGAGGATAGAGATTCCATTCGAAAATCGTAAAAAATTGCGACCCGCGGAAAACCGAGGAACGCCTAAAACACATGAAAATCGTAAAAAAATGACCAAATTTCATGATATAACTGTATCTTTTATACAAAATAAAATTAAAGTTAGTTTTTTTAAAATATTTTTTTTTATTTTGTATGTAAGAACAGGAAATGACAAACACTGAGTTTGAAACAGTTAAAAAGATAGACAATAACACCAAAGTGGTTAGAATAGGGGATTTAAACGTAAGATACTCAAAGAAATACAACAAATATTCTTTGTCAGACATTTTAACACTATCTGAAAAGAAAACATCCCACGACTGGGTTAGAAATGCTTCTACTCAGAAAATTTTGACAAGAAATCCTGAGCTTATGATATCGGTAAGATTCTATGGAACAAGAACATATCTCATCGACAAAAGTCTTATACCAATAGTTTTGTTCTGGATTGACCCAGTTGTTGGATATAATTTCATAACATATGGTTCATTCGATACTGAACGTTGCAGTGAAGGCTTACTTTATATCGTTCAGAAACCGAAGGACTTCAATACAAAGAGATATAAGATAGGAAGAACATTTAATATAACTCAAAGATATGACTCTACAGTCAATAGAGTTAAGGTTGCGTTTGTTAACGATATGAGAGCTGCTGAAACAGAACTACTTGAAAAGTTTGAGAAAATGTATGGTGCTCCCATAAAAGGTAAAGAAACGTTTGAAGTAGATGAGATAGATAAAGCTATAAAATTATTTGACGAAGTTGCTGAAAAATACATGTAAAGCGTTTATTTTTGGTCTTTTATACAAGATAGAAAATAACGCTAATTTTATTTTTTTTTATTTTTTTATTTTGTATGTAAGAACAGAAATGTCAACAACAGAGAACACAACAACTGCTATCGTTCATGAAGCTATAAATGAAGAATATGAGTACATACAGTATAACAAACAGTTACGTCTCATTCGTTCGGTCAAAGATGACATGTACCAAATGCAAAGTATTTTGACAGCATGTTTTGCTCCAGATACTAAGCTTCCTAAAGACTGGTTTAGGAACCAAAGCACTATTGAACTATTAAATGAAGCACAGCGAGACATACTTTTTTCTGAAAATCGTGAAGAACAGCGAGTGGGAGAAAAACCCCAGTCGCCAAAACTCTATGAAAATCGTGAAAAATTGCCAAACGGTTTGAGAGGATATTATGTACATAGACTTCTTGTAAATAATGTGGCACAATGGGCTTCAGCTCGCTATTCATGGTATGTTTGTAAACTTCTTGACGAAATTCATAGACAAGAACGTGAAGAGCTAGAGAACAAGCTTGAAGCAAAAGACAAAAACATACAGAAAAGAATACCACGTTCGGTACCAAAAGGAAAGGAAAAGAACTATAAGTATATGATTTACACTGAAGAGATGGAAAATGAAGAAGACAGAGATATGGTTATGTTGCATTTAGTCAGAAGAAACAACAAAAGCTTTTACGACCTTGCTAAGATTTACAAATCTGACAGAAATTGGTTCTATCGCGAAAACTTACCGATTTCAATGACACCAAATGAAGATGTTAAACAGATAGTTCAAGATACGTTACCTCAAACACACTATGATATGAAAGGTTGTACAATACTTACCTTCAAAGAAGATTTGCCGCTACTGAAGGAAAAAATAACAGAGTATTTTGACAACTTCAAACAAGCAGAGTAGATGAACCATTTATTTTTCAAGCTTGACTTCAGATGGCTCAGGTAGCTCTAGATGGTAAATTGTCTTGTCAAATCCTTCTGGCATTCCGAGTCCTTCCATCCGACATTCCGAGTCCTTCCATCCGACATTCCGAGTCCTTCCATCCGACATTCCGAGTCCTTCCATCCGACTGGAAAAAAATTTCCCGACAACTGGAAAAAAATTTCCTGACAACTGGAAAAAATTTTCCTGACAACTGGAAAAAATTTTCCTGTTGTTCGTCCGTAAACCATTCAAATTTTCGAAAATTGAGAACTTTTTGGTCGAACGACAGAAAAAATTTTTCCTTCCAACAGGAAAAAATTTTCCCGACAACTGGAAAAAAATTTCCTTCCGACAGGACACAAACGAATGTCCGACGTTCCTCTTCCTGAATGTCTTCCAAAGCCAGAAGAACCGACAGCCCCAGCACCACAACAGACTAAGACTAAACACTTACATTTTTCAAGCTTGACTTTTTACAATTTGAACTTTGTTTGCGTAGATATGAATTCTGAAAGAAGTATGAGGGTCTTGTATGACTTTATACTTCTCCCATAGTTCATGTCTGTCAAACTTACCTGCCATGGACTCTTTCATAAGTTCCATGAAATCGTCTTCGGACAATCCAGGGAAAAGTATGATATCAGTAAGTATTCTCTTTACATCCTTACTTAAACTCTTGGCTGTCTGTACACAAATGACAACTGAGATGTTAAAGTGTCTGAGCTTCTTAAGAATTCGACACATATCTTGTTCTCTATTCTTAAGCAAAGGATGAGAAGCAAAGTCATCTAAGATAAGAAGACATCTATGAGGGTAAGTCTTCCAATCGTAAGATTGCAATTTCTTCGAAATGTATTCTATCTCTTTCTGTTTGTTTCTGAAGTGTTTCTTCTCTAATATTCTCTGCATTTCCTCATTTGGGTCTTTAAACTTCGAATTTATATACTCATTTATAGCATTGTACTTCAAAACTCTTCTTTGGTACTTCTTTATCCAATCTAACAACTCAGTATCCTTTATACATACTAACTTAGACTTCTTTATAATATCTTTGAACGAACGAATTGACGGTTTGGTCAAATTGACCAGAAGTACTACAAATGACTACTAACTCATAGAATGGGTTCTTCTCATCTAGTTCTTGTTGTTGTGCAGCCATTTTAAGATAAGTGAAAGTCTTACCAGACCCAGGTGGTGCAATTAGACCTGTTATACCATTCTGAGCAAATAAGAACTTGTCATGTATAGGCTTTATCTGAGCATTTTCCAACTTCCTCTTGTTCTTGTTTAAAACATTCTCAAATTTCTTGTCAATGTCAGCAAACTTTTTTTCTAACATATTTTTAGAAAAATTAAAATTTTTATCTTTTTGAAAATGTCTAGCGATTTCGCTATCTATATTCGAGACAAACTTTTCGACAGCAAAACATCTGTCGACCATAAAATCTTACATAG
This sequence comes from Trichomonas vaginalis G3, assembly GCF_026262505.1. Classification (NCBI taxonomy): domain Eukaryota; phylum Parabasalia; order Trichomonadida; family Trichomonadidae; genus Trichomonas; species Trichomonas vaginalis. The sequence goes on from NC_067207.1 coordinate 17,889,074, forward strand.
TGTAAACAAGAAAGGTGAATTTGTTCTAAAGTTCTGTTTCTGGGAATATGACAAGAACCATAAAACATTAAGCAGAGCAGTCTTAAAATTTGTCAATGACAGACTTGTTGACAGAGATGACGCCGATTGGAAAGATGAAGTCCAACAAAAGTTCTTAGAATGCAAAGAAGACACATGCGCTGTTCTTGAAGATGAAATAGAAAACAGAATAGAAGAGCTATTAAAGGACAAAGACCTTTTACAAAAATATGGTTCTGAGAAGTTTGACATAACTCCACCAGAGAAGAAGAAGAAGAGAGAAAAGAAAGAAAAGAAAGTAGAAGAAGAGAAGAAAGAACCTGAACCAGAGAAAAAGAAATTTGACATGTAAAAATAAAATTTTATTTTTAGAACATTTCTGGGTCAATGTCAATGTTCTCTTCCTCTTTAGGAGCAAACACTGGCTTAGACTCTAAAATCTTTTTACCCAACTTACCTTGAACTTCAACTATCTTAGACTCATAATATTCATAGTCGTCTGTCTTCTTTGGTTCATAAGGTATAACAAGTTTGTATGCTTTGCCTTCTTTAAGGTTTGAGAACCTTCTGTCAAAATTTTCTTTGACTGCTAACAAACCTTCTATGTCTAAGTCTTCAAATTTCGCACCATTTTTAGTCACAATAGCAAACTTAACTGGTTCGATGTTCCAAACTTTGCTGAATGAAGACTTTTCAAAATGGTAGAAGTAAACATTCAAATAAGCGAATGGGTCTAGTTCTTCTTTAAGTCCTGACATATATTTGTTTACTGAGATGAATTTTGCCATCTTTTCTATCGGATAAAAAAATGTTTTTTTTAAATTTACTCAGAAAAATTTTTCTTTGTATATACGCCATTCTGAACATCTAAAAGATTTTTGACATTTGCCAAGAATGTTCGTTTAGAAGCTGCCATATAACCATACTCTTGACAATACTGTTTATATGAATCGTACAATGACCTTTCATCTAAACACTCAAAGTCAGTTTCATCTATGAACAGTTCATATACACTCTTGTTTGCTTCTAACAACGTTTGTCTCTCTTCGGTATGTGGAATTTGTCTTGGATTGAAGTTAGAAATATCTAATGTCATGAAATATGAGAACAAGTGGTTGTAAAAGTTAGGTGTCAAAGTTTCTGCTAAGTCGTCAAAATATTCTGTATCTTGCATATGAGAATCTGACGTTCTGACAACTACATATCTTCTGTCAGAACTTTCTAACTTCATCGGAACGGCATTGTTTGAAACCATGACGAAGTTTGCAACATTTTCACAAACTCTTTGGTCTCTATACTTTCTTTCAACAACTCCAACTTTGTCTGTTATAAGACTCTTCAAAGCATCCGAGTTCAAAACTTTTGTTGTATCTATACTTTGAAGTTCGTTACATACTATAAGTTTCATATTCTCTATTGAAGAGTTAAATTTACCGCAGATGTTTTCTAAGTTTGTCATATTCGGGTTCGAATAGCCCTCTAACAGTTTGCATAAGATATCTGTAAAGAATGTGTTCTTACCTGTTCCTTGTTTTCCAATTATGATGAGAGCAGTTTCATTTTTAGCACTTGGATGTTGTAAGATGTTTGCAAACCAACATAAGACATACTCATAGACTCTTTCGTTTCCATTGCATATAATTTCTTTGACATGGTCTAACCAAGCTTCTATAACATTTTCTTTCCATTCTACTTGTTCGTATTTATATCCAGTGAAGATAGAATAGAAGTTTGGAGAAGGTGTATAAAACTTTATACCACGAACTGAAAAATCTTCAAGTTTTGACAATAAGATATCCCAAGCATCTAACATCTTCATGCCAACTTGTACGACTTTTATTTTTCTTAAGTTTCTGTCTACATTCTTGTTCTGAAACTATTGTTGCTCTTGGTTTGTTAAAGACAACATCCCATTCTTTCATGACATAACATTCTGGGGCAGAGTCGACATAAATGACTAAACGTTTCAAATTCTCGACTGCTTTGTTATAGTCTCTAAATGGACACATATTTCTGAACGCTTGGAAGTCATAAAAATCTGAAACGTCTATTCTGTACATTTTTATAAAAATAAAAAAAATATTTTTTTTATTCTTGAGCTATTTGTTGTTCTTGAGCTATTTGTTGCATTTGTTGTTCTTGAGCTATTTGTTGTTGAAGTTGTTCTTGTAGTACAATACTTTCACCAGTTGCATCTTCCAATTCGAAACTTTCTGCCGTCATTGACAAATACATAGGACATAAAAGTTTTACAGGAACAAAGTTTGCGTCAACTAAGGTTAAGTTTATGTTTGCTAAAGTGTTTGAGTTTACTAAAGCTGAAAACTCTGCATTCGAATGAACAATAGGCAAACCAGCAGAGAAAGTGTTGTTTATACGCATGAGTATCTTTTGGTCATAGTAGTTTCTGTCGACATTCGAATAGCACTTTGAACCTAAGTTTGAAACAATATATAAGATTGGTGTACTTAAAGTCAATGGAACAGACAAACCTTGTATGACACCTTTTCCTGTTATAGGAAACTGTTGGTAGTAAAAACCAGATATAAGTTTTGTATTATAGCTCATATCGTTTATAGTAAACTCAGTCGGACATCCAAACATAATGAAACCTGCTCTAGTTGCAGCACATGTTACATCCGTCCTTAAAGTATTAAATAAGTCAACAAAACCTGTTGGTGGTATATCTGAGTAAGTATCTTCAAAGAAGTATTTTTTACCATTCACAACAACAAAGTCTTCTGGTGTCAAAAGAGCAAAACAGGCTTTAGTCGTCATCGTGTTTAAGGTCAGTTTACAATATCGTCCTTGAGGACTTTGTAAGTTTGTTGTTATAGAATTATATGACTCAGGGTTTTTAGTCGTAATAGTATAAACCACTATGTCTTCTGCCATTTACTTAGCAAGTAAATTTTAATGAAATGTTGTGGTCGTCAAATATTTTTATGACGTCTGGGAAACTATACTTTAAGTTCAACGTTTCACCTCCTTTCATAACGTATATCTTGTCAATGACATTATATGAAACACCACAGCAAGCAATGTCAGGTTCTATTTCTTTGATGTTTATATCGTCTGCCTCTGTCAAAAGTTTTCAATAGTTCTTTCAAAACTTCATGAGGTGCAATGACATATGAGTTCACTTTTACAGGGTTGTGCTCAACCAAGTTTAACATTAAACCTAAAGCTTGACAAATCTTCTCCTGAGTTTTAAGTTTGTCTTTAAGTTGTTGGTAGTCGTTTCGAATATCTGCAACAGAACTTAAGTCTCTGTTAACTTCAGGGTATGTTGGTTCTTTTACAGGAACTATTGTTATACCATCTTCGTCTTCGTATGGTTTCCCCACTTCAACATCTCTGTCTTTGACATTGACAACAACACTTTGACTGTTTGTTTGAGTTGGTGAATTTAACTTCACATCTGCCACCGCCATTAAACCTTTTGAAACACTTACGCTTCTATTTTTCGGAAATGACATTTTACTTAGAATAAAAAGATGGACGTATTTGAGTATCTCTTCGAATTGAAGCAAAACAAAGTTTACACACACAAACAATACAAATACACTGATAGAATAGTCCTTTACACAAACAATGGAAAATGTTATAGAATAGCAGTCTTTGCTGAACCAAAATATTTTCATAAAGCAAAGAAAGTTGGTATAACTGAAATGGTGAAAGTTCTTGAAGCAGACAAAATATAACAACAAAACTGACGATATTTCTAAAGGTAAGTTTATAATACAATATTATATCAAAATGGCGTACTGTCAATATTTGACGGAGAGAAGTCAGTTCAAGAACAACTTACTGACCTGCTGCCAAAATCTGCTCGATGGAAGCTGTCGTTATAACCAATCTGAGGAGCCCCAGCAGGTTTCATCGAACGAATCTTCAAAAAGATCTTCCGTGAAAAGTGCTATTGGTTTTGTAAACTTCTTTGCTTTCAATTCATCTGGACCGTCTCTGTCACCAGTATATTGTATTTGAACTGTACCAACAGTTGAAATACCACCCATAAAGTCTTCTGAGTCAGCAAATGGAATGCCAAGCCAAAAGTTTGAACGGTCTCCATTTGTATATTGAGTTTTTTGACCTCCTGCATGAGTCCATACTTTCACATATGCATAATAGAACTTTGCATTTCAGGGTTAATGGTTGTTGTGAAGTTGTTGTTAAAGTTCATAGCATCTAATGTCAAGTTGTATGACCTCATATCCTCAACTGTAGAATATTCTTCTCTTGGATAGTATTTGCCATCTATGTTTATATGATATTTAATACCAGGGTTGTAGAAGCAAGAATAGTCATTTATAGTTCGTCTGAACAGTACAAACATAGTATCTGCATGTTTCATTGCAGTTGTTAAAGCAATATCTGTTCTTGCACCTGGGTCAGCACTTTGGTTTCCAACTTCACCTGCAAAGTCTTTGACAGATATTTGGTGTATAGGGAACATAAGTGGAACTGCAATATATTTGGCAGCTAAAGCATTTGAAATATCTGGGTCCAACATATAGACTGCAAGTCTGCTTTCTATTCTCTTGCATTCAAACTTTTCGCATGTGAACTTAACTGGGTCCCAAGCAGTTCCAGCAGCATTGAAGTAGTAGTTTACTTCAGTGTTGAGGTTTGAGAAACCAAAGTCTAAGTCAACTTTGTCTTTGCAAAAGTCACAGAACTTGGCTCCACCAGTTCCAGCTACAGTAAGAGTGAATGGGTCTTGTGTTGGTGCAATGACTAAGTTATTTTTGCTTGGAGTAAGTTCGATAGAAATTTTTCCTGCCCAGTTTGGCAAGTATCTTAAAAACCTGAAGATGAGGAAAGATGACAAAGGAACTCTAAGTTTCAATTTTACTTTGGTTACTGCTGCTGCAGTTTGTCCAGAAAGGTCAACATAAACTCCTGGAACGTTAGGGTCAAGTCTTCTTATTTTCTCAATAGTTGCATACTGGTCTGTTTGTTCTCTAGCTTGTGGTTGTACTGAGTTTCTCAAAGCGAACCATTCATAGTTTGCCCATGTTACTGTTTGAACTAAGTCAGAGTTAGAATATATCTTATATCCCATGAAAACTTCTGGAGCATATTGGTATCCGACATAGAAAATTCCATTGCAACCTTTCTTGTCAGACAACTTGGCAGAAGGTTTTATTTCAATGTCTTGTTCCACGTATAAGAAAGAGTTGTCAATAGAAATTATATGAAACCTGTCGCAAGCAATATCTACTGTTGTTGAAGAACCTTCTCCAAACTCACCTACGTTTCCATAAGAAACAGCAGTTGTATATTCGTAAGTTCCAGGAACTATTTCTGACCTTCTAATGGCATTGTCGCATTCGTTATACCATTCGGAAACATTTCCATTCATAGCATCCAAAACTGTTGGCGTTATATTCTGAGCGGCGTACATTTCATATGAGTAAAAATATAGAATAGTTGGATTTATATGTCATAATAGAAACCCACGTGGACCAAGCTTTACTTTCTTCCTGACTGAGTTTTTAACTCTTCTTTTTCCTTCATTGCCCTCTGCTTGAAGTTGTTGCATCTTTGCATTATGTTCATCTAGTATGTTGCAAATTTTCCATGCCCTTTTTGCCTTTGGGCTCTGGTCGCCCATCTCAGGTAACCTATATCCTAGAAAGAGTTTGTCATAGTTTGTATTTGAGTCGTCGCTTATTGTTTGCATGACTCTGTCCTGAGTTTCCGGTTCAAGCTCTTCAAACAGTGCCTGTCCATATGGAATATGCTCGTTTCCAAATATATGTTTTTGTAGCCATTCTGGTTTTCTTTCCATGTTACCAACTATATCTTTTGTGAATGGGAAAGCTTTTACCCAATCTTTCAGTCTTGCGTCGTTTATTTCTGTAGTTGGTTTTATTTTGTCAAGGAACATGTTTTTCAATACTAACATTTCATTTGGTACTGTCCATTTGAGTTTTCTTAAATATTCATCCCTTCTCAGTTCATCGTCTGCAAAGTAAGTTTTTATGACATTTTGTAAACTTTCGTTTGCAAGGTCATGTACAATAGGTTCTCTTCCTTCGCTCTCCCTAACTTTCTTTCTAAACTCTTCACCAAATATACCATCTCTATGGTTCTGTGTAGTTCTTTGAGATAAATGTTCTAGAACGTCAGGTGTTATATTTCCATCAGCCATGTTCATTTCATACTGGTCCAAAATATCTGCATGTTTCATATCTTTCAATGGCATTAAAGCCGCGCTTAAAATACCAGCTATATCTCGTTCACCATTCAATTCCATTGCGTCTACAACTTCTTGGAATTGTGGTTGTAAGTTTATGAACCACCTATCCGGATTAGCTTTATGACCCCATCTCATTGTAGTTCCATCGTCTGCAGAAACAAAAGTAGGTTTGTTTCCATCTTGGCTAGGTTCTGAATGAACTTTAAACAATGTTTCATTTCTATATGTTTTCTTGAAATTTAACCTTTTATCTTCACCGAGTTCATCCGAAGATTGAACGTTAAATGCTCGTAAGTAAAAAGGGTTGTTGTATTTGTGTACATTTTCTTTCAGTACTTTCATTCTATGCTGAATATTTTCATCTGGTGTTGGAGTCTTTTGTATGTCGGCAAACATTTTTCGATATTCTTCTACTATGTCAGCCGAATCTTTCTTAGACTCTTGGAAAGATTCCATATTCACCTCATGCTCTTGTTGAGGGTCAAGATTTTTCGGCTGTTCCAAATCTTCATCTAGTTCTGTGAAGTTAGTTTCCAAAGGAGGGACTTGTTCGTTTCCTTCAGGCTCTTCTAGCTGTTGTTGCTGAACTATTTCTTCCATGTCTGGTTGTATCTGAACTTCTTCCTGTGGAGTTTCTTGTACCTCATCTGCTGGCATTTCATATATTCCGAGACCGTTTTCAACAATTTCCCTATCTACGTCATCCGCATTCATAAGCTTTTGTTCTTTCGTTCCGTCTCTATTTTTTACGCGTTTCATGACGAAAGTTGAATTGTCATTTAGCTCTGACATCAAATATCTCGGAGTAAATTCATCCATGTCATTTGGATGATATGCTATTAAATCATATCCCTTAGCGAGCTTGTATTTTCCAGGTTTGAGATTATATCCGTTTTGGTGCTGAGCCATAAAGCTAAATAGGTTCGGGTCAGTATTTCCATCCTTGAACTTTCTAATAGCTTCTTTATATCTGTCACTAAAGTCAACAGTATCTGGGAAACCACACTCTTCTTTAAGCATTTTTAAGAATTCTTGGTTTCCTTGTTCTCTACTTCTTTTATGTCCTTGTTCTGTTTGTGGTTGTTGTGCTGGTTGTGGAGGTGGTTGTTGTGCTGGTTGTTGTGCATGCCTGTGTCTGTGTCCATGTGACGATGTAAATGTTTTAGGTAGTCCTGGTGCAGGTGCTTCTCTTGGAGGGTTTGGTGGTATATAAATTCCACCAGCTGGCACATATGTTCCATCTGCAGCGTAATGTCCTACCTGACTTTTCGTTCTTAAGAAAGCATTTACTAGGTCTGTTTTGGTCTGTTGTAACTCTTTTTCTTGACTTTTCACAACAGTTGCTCTAACGGCGTCATAGGCACTTTGAACTGCCTGTCTCGTTGCTGCATCTGTTATTTTCGTCATATTTTGTGCTACTTCTTTTAACTCTTTGTCGAAACCTTCAGACTTCAGTTTCTTTCCAGATGAGAAGTCGTTCACTTGTTTCACCTTACTATGAAGAGCTTCGAAGGCGTTCTTAAAGTCAGCATTCATTAAAGCTTCATTTGAACTGTCTTCATCCGCTTGTATTTTTGTCCTTATTGACCCTATGAGTTGGGCTGCTTTAGCGTTGGCTTGGGCATCTAACCAGTCATTGTTGGCTTTTATATATTCTGCGCTTTTCATTGCCTTTTGCATAGCCGCGTCGTTATTTTTACTTTCTTGTGCTAAGTTTTCATACTGTACGGTTTGGTTTTGCAACTGTAAAAGTTTTTCTGCCTTTACATTTGCTTCAACTTCCTTTTTATACTCATCGCTATCCATATATGTCTTCAGGGCTTTTTGTTTTATCTCTTCATCTTTCAGTATTTTATATTGAGTAGTATGGTTTTTCAAATTTATGACATCTTGTTCCATTTTTGCTACTTCTGCTGCTTTTTCTGACACTTTTTTTGCATATTCCTCTGTACTTAGTTCTTTCAGTTGTTCTTCTTTCTTCTTTTTCTCTACGTTTAACTCATTGAGTTTCTTTGTGTGTCTGTCATATTCTAGTTTCTTTTCGTTTTCACTTATTTGCTTCTGTATGTCTATGTTTGACTTTTTGACATCTGTTATTTGATTTTTGAGTGAACTCAAATTCATTTGACTTTGAGGGTTATAGGCTGTTCCGTCTGCAGCTCCACCATAGCCTGCCATTTTCGCTAAAAGTGCCGCTCTTAAACCTCCACTCTGTGCACCAACAACTCGGTTTAAAAGCATAGGATTGCTTGACATTTGTTGCAACATAGTGGGGTCATTCAGCATTTGTTGTTGCAACTGTTGTTGTGGTGTCAGTCTTACTATTGGATGTTTCAATGCTCTCTTCCTCTTACGTATATTCTTACGTAGCTTACGTGGCATTTTAAGTGAAGTAAAAAACGGTTTTTGACATATGTTTTATTGTGACTTCTTCGTAAAGACTTTGTTGAGATTTCTTCGTAAATGAGTGTAAATGACCCAAAAATATATTTTAGGTGAAGAGGTGAGATTTCACCTCTTTTTTCACCTCATTTCTCACCTCTTGAATTTTCATGAATTTCTTCGTAAAGACTTTGTTAAGACTTCTTCATCTAATTTCTCATGAACTTTCTTGTCTATGTTTTGTTGAGATTTCTTCGTAAAGACTTTGTTGAGATTTCTTCGTAAAGACTTTGTCAAGATTTCATCGTAAAGACTTTGTTGAGATTTCTTCGTAAATGACCCTAGTAGTATATTTTTGGTGTAAATTTCATGAAAATTCAAGAGGTGAGAAAAGAGGTGAAAAAACAGGTGAAATCTCACCTCTTCACCTAAAATATATTTTTGGTGTAAAATTCTGAGTAAAATGACAGATGGAACACATACTTTTTCAGTAAGTACATATGGGGTAGAAAAGAGGGTAGAAAACGGGGTAGATATACCCTTCTACCCTAAAATATATTTTTGTCTGATTTACGCTCATTACGAAGAAATCTTGACAAAGTCTTTACGAAGAAATCTTGACAAAGTCTTTACGATGAAGTTTTGACAAAGTCTTTACGATGAAGTTTTGACAAAGTCTTTACGATGAAGTTTTGACAAAGTCTTTACGATGAAATCTTGACAAAGTCTTTACGATGAAGTTTTGACAAAGTCTTTACGATGAAATTCATGAAAATTCAAGAGGTGAAAAATGAGGTGAAAAAACAGGTGAAATCTCACCTCTTCACCTAAAATATATTTTTTATTGAATTCTGTATAATATTCTGAGTAATATGACAGATGTTTATATAACACTTTCTCCGGTTTATAGGACCTCTCTCATATTCTATCTTGTCATATCAAAACTCATAGTCATGTTTGTCCTCTAAGACTTCATTTATACTAAACATCTTCAGGGCTAGAAGGCACGAAGTGCCTGGAAGCCCCACTTCCTTTTTTTTTTTTTTTTTTTTTTTTTAATCAAATTCAATGATCTTAAAAGCGAAGGATAAACCTCAAAATTTACGAATATAATGAGTGGGAATATAATGCTTATCTATCATAAAACCATATGAAATATCAATTTTTGCTTTACGCCTAATTTTTGACGACAATTAGCAAAAAATGTTAAATGTTAACACTCAGTCCATTTGAATATGAAAAATAAAATTGACTTTGATTAAATGTTTTTATTTATCATGCAATTCTTCTTGCGACCAAAGATTTGAATAAAAGTTCAAAAAATAAGATAGCTTAAAAAATAATATACGGTAGTGTTTACTAATAGATGAATAGTATATAAATTCTATTAAAATGGATTTGATCCAAAAAAATATATAAAATTTGATCATAAATAAAATTGTTTAGTAGTCATTTAAAATGATGTAATTATTCAAATTTTGCTAAGACCCATTCGTCTTTGATATATAACTCCCATTTTTGCATTTCTGGCTCGTACCAAAATTTTGAAACTTCGAATAATTCGTTAGGAGTGTAATTACTATTCGTTTTTGGATTAATATCGAGAGATAAATGTGGTGTATTGTTGTATTTTTCAATGAACTGCTGAACTGAGTCCTTGATTTGTTGAATATCATCCAACTCGTCTGGCAAAAACTTTTCTAAGCTTGGCCACAGGCGCTCCACCTTGCCGTTCTGTCTTGGCATATACGGCAAGGTGTGCTTCCAAACTATTCCGTTTTCCTGCATAACCTGGCCGAATTCACCGCGGTTTTCACCGCCGTTATCGGTCCAGATGCAGTAAGGAATAAACTCCTCTAAAAGTTTTCTTAAAACCTTCGCTGTTGAGTTGGAAGACTTGTTTTTCAATAATTTAGTTTTGAGAACTTTACGTGTCATATCATCCAATATGGCAAAAAATGGAAAAGAAACATTACCGTGAAGGTAATGAATATCGCAGTGCCATATCAAATTCTTTGATATGGCACGATATTTGGTAGGTGGATCTGCTGGTTTGTAATCTCTTTTTGAAGATAAACCTGATTCCATCATAAATTTTTCCACTTGATGATGCTTTATTTTTTGTAAATTGTCAAAAATTTGATCTTTTGTCAAATCTTCTATATTTTCAAATTCTTTTGCAATTTCTTCTTTTTCTTTCTCACAATCGGGATTTTGAGCAATATTTTGAAACCTTTTAATCAATAAATAAGTTTTTGAAATTCCTCCTTTATATTGTGAAACACAAGAATTAATTAATTGTTTTTGCTCAAATGTTGGTGGATTTGGTTTTCTGCCGCGACTAACTTTTGGTAATTCGATTTCTTGAAGTTGAAATGCTCTTCTTATTGTATTTTCGGCAACATTCAATTTAATTTTACCATTTTCCAATTCAACTTCCCTTCCCACACTTTTGTAAGATTCACCTTCTTCTATTCTTCTTTTAGCTTCAAATAGCCATTCTCTGCTTATAGATTTGGCAGTAGTCATAAAAGTGGTCCTTCTTTTGTGATAAGATTCAAATTTGAATGTGGATGATAAATAAAAATCAAAAATCTCGTAAACGAAAAAGAGGATTTGACTGCGTCAAATCCTCTCTCTCAAAAAGTGGACTTTACATGGCAAATTCCAAATGCATGTAAGGTCCACTTTGATCAGTTTCAGGATGGAATTGGAGGCCATGAGGTACTGACATTGCATCAGTATCTCATAGCCTCCAATCCCTTCAAAAAATGGGAGAAACTTTGGTCGAATAATTTAACATTCGGCCAAAGTTTCTCCCATAATTAATGAGAATGAAAGGGTAAGAGGCATATTGTTGTAAACAGAAATTCATCAAAAGTGACACCTCAGAAAAGCTAAAATATTGAATTTTTGGAACTTTTGATAGAGCACGTTTTTAAATATTAATTAAAGTAAATGTATATTTTGTAAAGATTCTTTTTAATAAAAAAATAAAATTTTGAAGAAGAACACAAAATCTTCTGAAAAATAATATCACATAAACTCATATTATTTTCTAATATATAACTATTTTATATAAAAATCAAATTCAATGATCTTAAAAGCGAAGGATAAACCTCAAAATTTACGAATATAATGAGTGGGAATATAATGCTTATCTATCATAAAACCATATGAAATATCAATTTTTGCTTTACGCCTATTCCCACTCATTATATTCGTAAATTTTGAGGTTTATCCTTCGCTTTTAAGATCATTGAATTTGATTTTTATATAAAATAGTTATATATTAGAAAATAATATGAGTTTATGTGATATTATTTTTCAGAAGATTTCATTCTATATGCCTATGAAAAGTACTCTCAAAACTAACTTTTTCCTAATTATAATTAAATCTAGAATATTGTATTATGCTTAGTATTATTTCATTTTTCTCATTCAATTTAGAATTTACAAATGTCAAAAAATTGAGAGCTGTCACTTTTGATGAATTTCTGTTTATTACACATATAGGGTCACTATATACCTCTTACCCTTTCATTTTCATTTGGAGGTCAACAAACCCGGAGTTAATTGCAAACAATTAACTCCAAATTTGTTTATGTTAAGGAAGGAATTGGAGGGTAAGAGGTACATAGTATTAATATGTACCTCTTACCCTGCAATTCCTTCTAGAAAGTTCCAAAACTTTGGGTTAATTGCAAACTATTAACCCAAAGTTTTGGAACTTTCAAGTGGAGATGGAATGCTTTGGGGTATACATTAATATAATATACCTCAAAGCCATCCATCTCCACTACAAATGGGAGAAACTTTGTCCGAATAGTTTAACATTCGGACAAAGTTTCTCCCATCTTTCAATGTAATTGCTACCTGTGAGGTACTGACTTGAAGTCAGTGCTTCACAGGTAGCAATATCCAAAAATTTAAAAACATTTTATCAATTCGTTAGAGAACTAGAGCCTCCTAGGTACTGAACCAGAATCAGTGCCTAGGGGACTCTAGTGATCTATATAAATCTGAGAAACTTTGAGGAAATTGTTCGACATTTCCTCAAAGTTTCTCAGCAATTTAGCGAGGAATGTTCGTTATCGTGTAGATATTTATAATATATACATGATAACAAACATTCCCCGCTAAAAGATGTAAAATCTTATAAGAAATAATTGCAAAAGAATAACAAATTGCAACAAATTTTATATGAAACTGAACCTTATGAGGTAGTGATTCAAGATCACCGCCTCATAAGATTCAGTTTCAATCTCAAGTATCTCAAAAGTAAGGCTCTATTTTTTGCCATGTAAAGTGTCACTTTTTCTGTCAAACTGTTTTTATCGTTTTCGTTTACAACAAAAATAATTGTTATAATTTAAATGAAGAAGTAATTTAAAACGATTTTATTTATGATCAAATTTTATATATTTTTTTGGATCAAATCCATTTTAATAGAATTTATATACTATTCATCTATTAGTAAACACTACCGTATATTATTTTTTAAGCTATCTTATTTTTTGAACTTTTATTCAAATCTTTGGTCGCAAGAAGAATTGCATGATAAATAAAAACATTTAATCAAAGTCAATTTTATTTTTCATATTCAAATGGACTGAGTGTTAACATTTAACATTTTTTGCTAATTGTCGTCAAAAATTAGGCGTAAAGCAAAAATTGATATTTCATATGGTTTTATGATAGATAAGCATTATATTCCCACTCATTATATTCGTAAATTTTGAGGTTTATCCTTCGCTTTTAAGATCATTGAATTTGATTTTTATATAAAATAGTTATATATTAGAAAATAATATGAGTTTATGTGATATTATTTTTCAGAAGATTTCATTCTATATGCCTATGAAAAGTACTCTCAAAACTAACTTTTTCCTAATTATAATTAAATCTAGAATATTGTATTATGCTTAGTATTATTTCATTTTTCTCATTCAATTTAGAATTTACAAATGTCAAAAAATTGAGAGCTGTCACTTTTGATGAATTTCTGTTTATTACACTTCTGATTTTAGCATTGAACTAAGCGTACTTCTGTTGCATGCTAAGTTCGGTCAAAATGTAAACCTCTCAATTTTATCGTCGGGGAAAGTAACTCAATTCCTTCAAAATTATTCTTTAAATATTGAATTTAAAGTTATTTAATTTGGATTATAAATAAATAGGCTAATACAATATTTAAAAATGAGAAAAAATAACTTTTCAAAGAACTTTTCATAATCTCATAGAAAATTTTTTATTCAATAATTATATAAATTAATTAACATTCATAATGGAATTGGATTTTTTTTATAAAAAATTGGTCCTACTTAACTTTTTGAGAGAATTTGGCTTTTCATTTTTTATTATGAGTAGACCAACCATTCCTTCTTGGTGGTTAATTCAAACACGCGAAAAACTTGAATCTCGCGAACTCAATTATTTAATTGCGTGTAAGCGAGTTCCATACGAGGATGAAATGAGGTGTGAATTTAGATCAATTTCGAAAAACACACTTAAAGCAGCATACACAAATGCAAATTTAACGCCCCCAAACGTTAAACCTGGTCCGGCACCAGATGATATTACTCCTGAAAATTTGCAATATGTTCTCCAAAAATTTCAGGAATATAAGTGCGGAATCCAAAAGATGTTTTGGCGTTTAAACATGGATCAAAATGTTTATTCAGTTTCCTACAATAAACTCAGAAGAATTTACAGTATTTTGGAGATCAAAGAACCAAAAAGTGACAGACCCCCTCAAAAATATTATACGCCATATGAAGCAACAAAACCTGATACCATATGACATGTAGATGTTCATTTTTTATACGGTTCACAGAGGTTACCTGTTTATGGTATAATAGACGATAAATCTCGGTTTTTGTTGGCTTTAAAAATTTTGCCAAATAAATCTTCCGAATCTACAACAAGAGTTGCCGAAGAAACGATTGGCTTATATCAAAAGCCATTTTGTTTCTGGTCCGACAACGGGGGAGAGAATATGGGCCAATTTTATAATTGGCTCATGCGAAACAACATTCAAATCCGCCACACTCTCCCCCATATGCCGCGCCAGAACGGCAAGATTGAAAGGCTCTGGCCGTCTCTTGAAAGAAATGTCGGCCGGTCTTCAAATGCAAAACAAATTCAAGAATTTCTTGATAAATTCAGGAAAAATTACAACTCAGTACCACATAAAACCCTTCCCAAAAAGGGTTTTCGCCCCATGACTCCAGAAGAGTGTTACAATGAGACACCACATTGGAAACAGGGTGAAACGCCATTTTGGAGAGTTATGATTGATGGACACTTCGAAATCAAAGAAATACCGAACCATTGAATACACAATTACGAATAAACGCTTAATTTTTATAAAAATCTTATTACATTTTTCCTGAATTTTTAAATTGTACAATAAAGATGGAAGGCTTTGGGGT
This sequence comes from Trichomonas vaginalis G3, assembly GCF_026262505.1. Lineage (NCBI taxonomy): Eukaryota > Parabasalia > Trichomonadida > Trichomonadidae > Trichomonas > Trichomonas vaginalis. The sequence goes on from NC_067207.1 coordinate 17,904,116, forward strand.
ACATATTAATATAATATACCTCAAAGCCTTCCATCTCCACTACAAATGGGAGAAACTTTGTCCGAATAGTTTAACATTCGGACAAAGTTTCTTGTTTTTAATAAGAAACTAAAGGCTATGAGGCACTGATTATATATTAGTGCCTCACGGCCTTTAGTTTCTAATAGATAGCTGAGAAACTTTCTCCTTCGATTTAAAACTAACATTAAGGTCATGAAAAACTAATGGAGTTAAAGGCAAGAAATCAGCAGAAATAATGGAGTGTGGTAGAATTTAAGAAAAAATGACACTAGAAAAGTGACACCTAACCTTAAATTTCCAAACACTATTTTTTGATTGTATTTTGTTATTTGTATATTTATATATATAAATATATTTATATATGTATATTTATATATGTATATATTTATATATGTATATATTTATATATGTATATATTTATATATGTATATATTTATATATGTATATATTTATATATGTATATTTATATATGTATATATTTATATATGTATATATTTATATATGTATATATTTATATATATATATTTATATATGTATATATTTATATATGTATATATTTATATATGTATATATTTATATATGTATATATTTATATATGTATATATTTATATATGTATATATTTATATATGTATATTTATATATGTATATATTTATATATGTATATATTTATATATGTATATATTTATATATGTATATATTTATATATGTATATATTTATATATGTATATATTTATATATGTATATATTTATATATGTATATATTTATATATGTATATATTTATATATGTATATATTTATATATGTATATATTTATATATGTATATATTTATATATGTATATATTTATATATGTATATATTTATATATGTATATATTTATATATGTATATATTTATATATGTATATATTTATATATGTATATATTTATATATGTATATATTTATATATGTATATATTTATATATGTATATATTTATATATGTATATATTTATATATGTATATATTTATATATGTATATATTTATATATGTATATATTTATATATGTATATATTTATATATGTATATATTTATATATGTATATATTTATATATGTATATATTTATATATGTATATATTTATATATGTATATATTTATATATGTATATATTTATATATGTATATATTTATATATGTATATATTTATATATGTATATATTTATATATGTATATATTTATATAGGGGAGGTTTTTTGTGATATGGAAAAATGTTAGTTGCTCAATTATCTCACTATTGGATGGACTTTTATCGAGCGAAATTTTGGCTGTAAAGACAATTCTGATATTGGTAACATGGTGATAAGAACAAATAGTCAGTTTGCCTGGTTTATGATGAGATAATTTCGATTTAAAAAAAAACATAAAAATTGATTTTAATGAGCGATTATATTTGAATATGCTCTCCTAATTTGAAGGAACTGGTTAAATCATGAATTGATCATGAATAATTTTTTTTCAAAATAACAATTATAATTTCATATTCATTATAAGTTGAAAATATATCATAAAGACTTTATGAATGATAAATTCGTAAAAAACAAGTTAGTTTGTTTCTGAAAATAATAATAATAAAAACCAATTTAGACCCAATAATTTTTGGCGGGATAATTGAGATGTTTAACAAAAACTGAAAGGTGTCATTATTATCTATGACCAACAAGCAACTGACCTAGTCTGGATTACAATATTCGGTTCATCAAACCGCCAATTTGATGAATCAAGCCAAATTGTAACTGACCTAGTCTGGATTACAATATTCGGTTCATCAAACCGCCAATTTGATGAATCAAGCCAAATTGTAACAAACCAGTTGTTGATTGCATGGTATTATTCATCGAACTGCCAATTTGATGAATTAAAAAAAAAAAAAAAAAAAAAAAAGGTAGTGGGGCTTCCAGGCACTTCGTGCCTTCTAGCCCTGAAGATGTTTAGTATAAATGAAGTCTTGACAAAGTCTTTACGAAGAAGTCTTAACAAAACATTTACGAAGAAGTCTTAACAAAACATTTACGAAGAAGTCTTGACAAAGTCTTTACGAAGAAGTCTTGACAAAGTCTTTACGAAGAAGTCTTGACAAAGTCTTTACGAAGAAGTCTTGACAAAGTCTTTATGAAGAAGTCTTGACAAAACATTTACGAAGAAATCTTGACAAAGTCTTTATGAAGAAGTCTTGACAAAACATTTATGAAGAAATCTCAACAAAGTCTTTATGAAGAAGTCTTGACAAAACATTTATGAAGAAATCTCAACAAAGTCTTTACGAAGAAATCTCAACAAAGTCTTTACGAAGAAGTCTTAACAAAGTCTTTACGAAGAAGTCTTAACAAAACATAGACAAGAAAGTTCATGAGTGTAAATGACCCAAAAATATATTTTAGGGTAGAAGGGTATATCTAACCTCTTTTCTAACCTCTTTTCTACCCTCTTGAATTTTCATGAAATTTACACCAAAAATATATTTTAGGGTAGAAGGGTATATCTAACCTCTTTTCTAACCTCTTTTCTACCCTCTTGAATTTTCATGAAATTTACACCAAAAATATATTTTAGGGTAGAAGGGTATATCTAACCTCTTTTCTAACCTCTTTTCTACCCTCTTGAATTTTCATGAAATTTACACCAAAAATATACTACTAGGGTCATTTACGAAGAAATCTCAACAAAGTCTTTACGAAGAAATCTCAACAAAGTCTTTACGATGAAGTCTTGACAAAGTCTTTACGAAGAAGTCTCAACAAAGTCTTTACGAAGAAGTCTTAACAAAGTCTTTACGAAGAAGTCTTAACAAAGTCTTTACGAAGAAATTCATGAAAATTCAAGAGGGTAGAAAAGAGGTTAGAAAAGAGGTTAGATATACCCTTCTACCCTAAAATATATTTTTGGGTCATTTACGAAGAAGTCTCAACAAAGTCTTTACGAAGAAGTCTCAACAAAGTCTTTACGAAGAAGTCTTGACAAAACATTTACGAAGAAGAAGAACTTGACAAAGTCTTTACGATGAAGAAGAACTTGACAAAGTCTTTACGATGAAGAACTTAACAAAACATTTACGATGAAGAACTTGACAAAACATAGACAAGAAAGTTCATGAGAAATTAGATGAAGTCTTAACAAAACATTTACGATGAGTTTAGATACGATAAGATAGAATATGAGAGAGGTCCTATAAACTGGAGAAAGTGTCATAACAAAGAAATTTTACTAGTAAGTAAATGTGGTTTGAAATAGGACTACTTGTTTTAGGTTTTTTCCATTGTGTCATTTACTTATTTGACGTGGCAGAAAGATATAGAGAATATGAAGATGAACCAATGCCTGCAAATGTTCAGCATATGTACTCGTAAGAGATATTTTTATCAATAATATTAAATGGACGCACAGAACTTAGCGAATGCACAGCAACCTGGACAACCAAACCCAGAGAATATTCCAAATGAAGTTAGAATACAAACTGCAATGGCAAACTATGGTCAAGTGCCAACAGATGTACAAATGCAAACTGCCATGTCAAATGACGCTGCGTTAGGTTTGCCACCATGGTATGCAAATATGAGATGGAAAGAGTTTTATACAAACCCCGAAGTGGGATATAAACAACTTTATGCAGATGACGCGAACACAGGAGTTGACCCAGAGTATGTTTTCTACCAGAGGAGAAATAGAATGTATGAGCTCCAGTTAAAGAATGCTATGGAACTCAACAGGAAACGTAAGAGACTAGGTGGACATTAGATTTTTACATATAGTAAAATGGGTTTCTTTGGAAGAATAGGAAACTTCTTTCGAAATGTTGGAAGAGGTATATGGAATGGAATAAAAACCGTCGGAAGAGGAATTTGGAACGGAGTCAAAAATATTGGCAAAAGAGTAGGTCAGTTCGTTGGTATTATACCTAAAGACCCTGAACCAGAAGAGCAAGCTCCTGTTATACAACAGCCTGAACCTGCACCACAGTCTAGTTGGCAACCAAATCCAACACCTCAACCGTATTAAAAAATCATATTTTTACCGTTCGATAGTAGTTGTATATGAAACTAAGTTCTAAGTAAAACGCATGGTATAATGGAATTATTCTTTTTCTTCCATCTGTAGTAAACCATACTTGAAAGTCTGAAATACTTCCACTTGGTGGTTCGTATAGCTTTGTAGGTTTTTCGTAAAAGTCATTTGCCAAGCATAAAAAAGAGTTTTGTGCACCAGAAAATGAAGCATGAACTATAATAGCATCTGAGTCGAAAACATTTTCATATGTTCCATTAGGGTTTTCGACTTCATAAAAGTTCGGGTGTACTGGATATTCTGCAGGCTGATTTAACATCCTCAAAAATCTATACCATGCCAAGTTGTTATATTTTGTAGAAATATAAACGTCTTCTCCAAGGTCTTCTATTCTATTGAATTTAACAGTTGCATTTTTCCTGTCATATAAAATATCGAGATGGTACTCTCCTTCGTCAATGTTAAACTGGTTTGCATATTCGAGATAGATATCGTTTATTTTTTCTTGAAAAGCTTGAAGAGTTGTTTCTAAGTTTACAAGCAAATTCACTTGTAAAAGTTTTCCCTGTTCAAATTTCTCATACGTACGTTTTTCTTTGTTATAGTATCGAACTTCAAAAGCGACCGTAAATGGGAAACCATGTATGGCTTCTGAAATGAATTTCATTCTACGAAAGCCAATAGCTTTTGTGACGGATGGGTCTCTTAACCATCTTAACGGGTAGTCAAAACGATAGCCTTCATGCTTTACGGTCTCTGTCTCAAACTTTTGACCGACATTCGTAAAAAGTTCATCTAATGGTTTAGTTGTAGCAACTCTTGAATTTTCTTTTTCTATTGAAAGCATATTTTATCTAGAATAAAAATGTCGAAAGAAACAGCGTCTATGAGAGAAATACAACACAACCGACAACTCATTGTACAAGCTCTAAATAAGAACACAACAAACTTTTCAAACTATTCTAAGATATCTGAGTCATTGAAAGAAGGAAACTTAAAACTGACGATAAACCCATTGACAGACGAGTTTCTGTTTCAAGACAGTAAGAACCATACTGTTTGTATAAATCCAACAAAAAGAACTTTAAACGAGAAACCTATAGATGAACTTCTTTTGAAAGCAGATGTTGAAAAGAAAGCTGACAAAGAGTATGTAGATGCAACAAGAGACTATATTCTCGCATGGACAGATAGAACATACCCACAAAAACACCATACACATAACATCTATGACGTAGATGAACTACCAGCAATGTTAGATGACAAAGCAGATAAATATGTTGACAATAAAATGTCAAGTGAAGTGACAAGAGCTGACAAAGAATATTCTAAAAAGACTCATACACATACCATTGCAAATATTACAAACTTACAAGAAACCTTAAACAGGAAAAGTGACGTTGGACATACACACGATTTCTTCGCAACTGTTGGTATAGAAAATATTGAAGGAACGGTTGAAGAAACTGGTGGGGATGTATTAAATTGGAAACCTCCTAACTTTCCACAAGGTTTAACATCGGAGGATGACATAACGACGATGAAATACACTAGATGTAGAAATGTCTATGTCATGGAGGATGAAAAAAAAGTTAAATTCACTGCTCAAGATTTATATGATAAAAAAGCTGACAAAACAGAGCTTCAAACGTTAAAGACAGAAATACTTCAAACACTATATCCTATAGGTTCTATTTACACGTCAATGAACTCTACCAGACCAGAAGTAGTACTTGGTTTTGGAACTTGGACTCAAATAGTCGACAGGTTTTTGTATTGTGCAAACTCTTCAAAGGAAACAGGCGGAAGTAAAACGATTTCAGGTGAAAACTTACCTGCACACAGTCACTACATAGATTTAAGTACATCTCAAGCAGGTTGGCATAAGCATAAATTTTGGGATTGGCACGCCTTGAAAAAAGGTAAAGGATATGATGTTAAAGACAACGTTCAGTTTGCTATAAATTGTTTCTGGGGTAGCACACAGGGAGAAGGAAACCATACACATCGCGTTTCAGGGTATACGCAAACAACAGGACAAAGTAAAGACTACATGCCACCTTACATGACAGTTTACGCATGGTATAGAAATGCTTAGTCGTCATTTTCAACTTCTTTAGCATATTCGTCAGGAGTTGTCTTATATTTGTTAGGAACTGTCTTTGAAAGTATACCACCTTGAACCTTAACAAGTTTGAAACGAGGTCTGACAATAGTAGTTTTATCTTCTGCTTGCAGTCTGTACATTTTGCCATGTTTGCCTAAAACTTCATAATATTCTCTTGTATACTTTCTTCTATTTTTACGAACACGAATGTGAGTACCTGTCGGGTTCCCATTGTTGTCATAGTCAATAGTATTTTCATATGGGTCGCGTTTAGGTATTTCTATTTTTACTTTGTCACCTTTCTTAAGTTTGAAGCCTGGCATTCTTTCTTGTTTGTCTCTTTTGACTAAACTATTAAATATATAGTCTTTCTCTAAGTCGGGGTTGTTTTTCATTTCTTCGGGGGAGTGGTTTCCCAAACCTTTTTGTTTACGGCTATTGTAAATATTTAAAACTTGTCTCATCTTTGCCATGGAGAAATGTCTATACTTGTCGTCATATGACATTTCATCTACCTCACCACCTTGTGGTTGGTTTAAGTCTCTTAAGATTTTTATACAACTGTCAATGACACCAAGAGCAGAATGGTTTTGGTCGACAATGAAATATTGGTTTACATTTTTTGAACGCAGATAGTTTTTAATATCGTCTGATTTGAAAGAACTTTCACAGTCAGATGTCAGTTTTGTTGGATGGTATTTGTCAACGAATATTGTCAAAGCAGTTTTCACATCTAAAATATTTTTGGACCATAATGGTATGGCTTCACAGTATCTTGTGTTTTGACCGACAAATATTAGCCAGTATGGAGGTCCATCTTCTCTATACCTCGGAATGTTTTCCAAGATATCCATAAACCAAGCATTTGGTGTTGAACTAAAGATTTTTATCATGAGTGCTTTTTTTGTTGCCTTAGAAACATAGGGGTCCTTGTTTGGATTCGTCATTTTTTAACCCATAAGAAATGGGTTTATTTGGCGCAATAGCAGGAGTCGCATCTAGATTTTTGCCCGCAGTGGGAACACTAGCCAGAGGTGCATTTGGAATTGGAAGGAAGATTTTGAGTACATTAGGTATACTGAAAGAGAAAGCACAACCTATTATACAAACTGTACAGAAAGGTTGGGAGGTAGCACGAGATGCAACAAATCTTATTCCAAATCCTGAAACAAGAGGAAAAGTTCAAGGATGGATGGACAATGTAGGAAGACAAGCAGGAAACTATTATAACAAAGCAAATGACTACTATAACCAAGCAGGACACTATATGGACCAAGGTGAAAGATTCTTTAACAGAGGATATAACCATGCACAACAATGGGTAAACAATAACCAACCTCAACCGCCTCAAACTTGGGGAATGTAAAGTTTTTTACTGAGATGAAATGAACAATACAGCATTGAGACAAATGGGTTCAAGATGGATTTGTCGACTTCCAGCAGTTACACAACGTGTTTGTCAAGTTCTTCCTATACCTCAGGAAGTTTTAGACCGACTTAAAAACCTAAACAACCAGTTGAAACAAACCAAACTAAATTTTTTACTGAGATGAAATGACCGAAGAAGTTGAAACGGTAGATTTGACACCACAAACAAAAAGTTCAGAACCATTGTCAAAACCTGTCAAAGAACTTACAGATGAAGAGAAAAATTCAATAATAGAAAGTGCCAGGTCTGGAAATGCAAACCCTAACTATAAAGTCACTTTTCATAGAAATGGAACGGCAAGTATCTCAAAAAAGAAACAGACTCTCACAAATAAAATATTGAAGTCGGAAGGAATTTTCGAGACAACAGATGGGAAGGTATTCTTCACTGACCAACAGTTCATTATAGAACATCTCATTGACTTAGAGTCGAAATATTCTAAACTTTACAACAAACACAAAAAGTTGAAAGGAAAACAAAAACAAATGGCATATGATATTTATGAAGATGTTGACGACACAACCATACCTGCAAGTGAAGTAAAGTCAGAGGAACCGAAAAGTGACGAAAAACCGATAGAAGAAGGGGAGCCAAAAACTGAAGAAAAACCAAAACCAAAGTTTAGTTTCAATACTAAACCAAGTCAACCTTCATTAGCTGGTATGGGTTGGCGTCAAAGACTTATGGTAGCAGGAGGTTATGTAAAGTAAAAGGAAAACAGTATATTTTTATTTTTATAGAAATGTACGCTGAGTTTTGTTGGAGAAGACCGTTGGGAAACTTGTTTGTTAGATGAAGAAGAACTTGACAAAACATTGACGACTTCATCGTCAATGAGCGTAAATCAGACAAAAATATATTTTAGGGTAGATGGTTAGATCTAACCTCTTTTCTAACCTCATTTCTACCCCATATGTCCTTACTGAACTTTCTTGACAAAACATAGACAAGAAAGTTCATGAGAAAGTCTTTACGATGAAGAACTTTACAAAACATAGACAAGAAAGTTCATGAAAATTCACGAGGGTAGAAATGAGGTTAGAAAAGAGGTTAGATCTAACCATCTACCCTAAAATATATTTTTGGGTCATTTACACTCATTGACAAGAAAGTTCATGAGAAATTAGATGAAGAAGAACTTGACAAAACATAGACAAGAAAGTTCATGAGAAATTAGATGAAGAAGAACTTGACAAAACATATACGATGAAAGTTCATGAGAAATTAGATGAGAAATATGAAATGGCATACCATTTAAAACAAAACATTTTTTCAAAAAATATTTTTTTTATTTTATTTGAAATGTACGCTGGGTTTGTTGGAACAGACCGTTGGGAAACTTGTTTGTTAGATGAGAAATATGAAATTCACTGTTGTGAGTCATTTGAAGTCAGAAACAAAAAGACAAAAAGAGTTTTAAGCGAATGGGAGCAAAATGACGGATATGCTAGGATGAGGATTGGTGGAAAACACTATTTTAAACATGTTGTCATTGCAACTCATTTTATACCGAATCCTAACAATCTACCTTTTGTAGACCACATAAACCATATAAGAAACGACAATAGACTTGAAAACTTACGCTGGGTCACTTGTTCTGAAAACAGTAAGAACATAGGCAAATTTAGAGATATTGTATTCGAATTTGTCGACGAACTAGAAGATGAAGCAATTGAAATTACAGACTATGGTAAGCATACGTTTGAGTTTTACTACTATAGCGAAGAACAGGACTCTTTCTACCTTTATACCGGCGTAAACTATAGAAAATTACAAGTATGTTTTACTAAGGCGGGCTATGCTTATGTAAACACTAGAGATACAGATGGAAAACACGTTCATATATTTCTCAACAAATTCAAGAAGCTATATGGCATACCATTTTAAAACATTTTTTAAAACAGTATATTTTTACATATATTAAATGTTTCAGGTTGAAAAACAAAGAACAAAAGTAGCAGATACAAAACCGTTAGACTATATCTTTACAAATGCCGGTAGGACTATTTCAGATGAAGAAATTTCATCTGGATCTTACAGGTTTGACTATCCAATTCGTTGGCTTCAAAGTCCTTCAGATGCAAAGGCAATAGGATTTAGAAGAGTTTTGTTTTCAAATAGAACTAACGCTTTTATGTTTGCAGTATATTTTCATGGTCAGTATAGAGGTTCTGATGGTCTAATAGACAAATTTGATGAAATGAGAATCTTTACAATTCGTTCAGACGAAAGTCTTGAAAAAACTCTAAATGACTTTCAAACTCAAATAAACAAATACTACTGGGAATTTCAAGAAAAATACGATTCTTTACTAAATGAACATACTATCTGAAACTAGAATATGACAAGATGAACTCCACCGTTTCATTTCAAAAGATTGAAATTAACCCTCCAAGAGATACAGAGTTTTATTTTGGGAAGTAGACAAACGTTCTTGGGCACAATTTCTTCGGTTACTAAACCAGAACGAACCATTACCACCTGACGGTCCGTTTAAATTTATACGCCCACCAACAGATTTGACAGTTTATAGAAACGTGTTCGACCCTCAAAATGTCATGTGTCATGCAAGTTTCAGTTCAAGCAAACAACAGTTTTCTTTGTATTGGTAAGGACTTTTATGACTTTGCTTCTAAATTCTACGAACCACCTAGTAACAGTTTCTCTGACTTTCAAGTTTGGTTCACAACAAACGGTGTGCAACATATTATTCCATTGTACTATGACTTTTATCTCGAATTGTCTTTCATATACAACTACGGAAAAGTGCTGAAAAAGTATTGAAAAATATATTTTAGGGTAGAAGGGTATATCTACCCCGTTTTCTACCCTCTTTTCTACCCTCGTAGAAAACACCACAAAACTCTTGAATTTTGTTGCTGAATTCAATAAAAATATATTTTAGGGTAGAAGGGTATATCTACCCCGTTTTCTACCCTCTTTTCTACCCTCGTAGAAAACACACAAAACTCTTGAATTTTGTTGCTGAATTCAATAAAAATATATTTTAGGGTAGAAGGGTATATCTACCCCGTTTTCTACCCTCTTTTCTACCATCGTAGAAAACACACAAAACTCTTGAATTTTGTTTGCTGAATTCAATAAAAAAAAATATTTTTTATATTTTATTGTAAGAACATGTTAGCAACACAGCACCAAACTCGTTAGTCATGAACCCAACTTCAATGTTAGTAGAGATGAAAAGCTTCATCCTTCTTCATATACTTTCGAAACAGAAATCCAGAAGATAAAGCAGGAACTTCTCCAAGGAGATTTAGACTGTAGTGCAAAAGATGAAACAAATGAACAGTATCTTTATGAAATGCAAGATATTATAGACCATTTGCCTAAACTACCTGAAATACAACAACAAAAACTCACTATTCCAGAATTCGATGAAATTGAAGTCAGACTGACTGACTCAGTAGAAATAAAGAAGTTCATACGAAAGGTAAACTATGAGTTTCTTGGATTTCATTGCAACCACAAAGTCATTGACATATATAAATCTGAAGAATTTAAGACCTACGACAACTTTGTTTCGTTAGTTGCTGAGTGTGTCTTGCAGATAAGAGATAAAGATAGAAGAGGTAAGGTATGGAACCAACAGATAAAACCAGCAGCCTTTGAGTTAAAGAAGACCATCTACGCCTTACTTGTTTTAGCAGGACAAATTTCAGAATATAACGCAAAAATGAACTCACAATGTTCAAAATGTAAAGCAGCAACAAGGAAATATAACTACTCCGTCAAAGAGATAGAAAGAATGAGAAAAGACCATACTGACTTAAAGAAAGAAGTAGAGAAACCAGCAGAAGATAAAATGGACATGTTGACATTTCTGAACAAAAACTATCCAACTGCTAACGATTTCCTTCTTTCAGATGTCAAGAAGAAATATAAAGAAACCTTCGGCATAGTTAAAATTTTTGATATCCTTCGTGAAGAAATAGAAGCTACAAAACTGTTTAAAGTCATGAACCATCACAACATATACCATGTAAAACGCTTATAAAATAACTGGGGTAGAAAAGAGGGTAGAAAACGGGGTAGATATACCCTTCTACCCTAAAATATATTTTTATTGAATTCTGAGTAAAATTCTGAGTAAAATATATTTTAGGGCTTGTGTCAAACCGTTGAGTTTTCACAAAATTTAAAAAATAACGTTTACCATGTGAAACGTTTATAAAATAACTGGGGTAGAAAAGAGGGTAGAAAACGGGGTAGATATACCATTCTACCCTAAAATATATTTTTGCTGAAAAAAATGACCAAATTTCATGAATTTCCTTAAGATAGAAAAAATAAAATAAAGTTAGTTTTATTTTTTTTTATTTTTTTATTTTGTATGTAAAGACAGGAAATGTTAAACATTGAGTTTGAAACAGTTAAAAAGATAGACAATGACACCAAAATGGTTAGAATCGGTGATTTAAACGTAAGATACTCAAAGAAATACAACAAATATTCTTTGTCAGACATTATATCTCCATCTGGAAAGAAAACAAACGACTGGGTTAGAATTGCTTCTACTCAGAAAATTTTGACAAGAAATCCTGAGCTTATGATATCGGTAAGATTCTATGGAACTACAGCATATCTTATAGACAAAAGTCTTATATCAGTAGTTTTGTTCTGGATTGACCCAGTTGTTGGATATAATTTCATAACATATGGTTCATTCGATACGGAACGTTGCAGTGAAGGCTTACTTTACATCGTTCAGAAACCGAAGGACTTCAACACAAAGAGATATAAGATAGGAAGAACATATAATATAAGTAGTAGATATGACTCTACAGTCAATAGAGTTAAGGTTGTGTTTGTTAACGATATGAGAGCTGCTGAAACAGAACTACTTGAAAAGTTTGAGAAAATGTATGGTGCTCCCACGAAAGGTAAAGAAACTTTCGAAGTAGATGAGATAGATAGTGCTATAAAATTATTTGACGAAGTTGCTGAAAAATACATGTAAAGCGTTTATTTTTGGTCTTTTGTGAAAGTCAGAAAATAAAGTTAGTTTTTTATAAAATATTTTTTTTATCCGGAATATAAAGACAGATATGTCAACAACAGAGAACACAACAACAGTTATAGTCCATGAAGCCATAAATGAAGAATACGAGTACATACAGTTTAACAAACAGTTACGTCTCATTCGTTCGGTCAAAGATGACATGTACCAAATGCAAAGTATTTTGAATGCTCTTCGTTCTACAAAGCAAGCATACCATTGGTTTGAAAACCAACAGACAAAAGAACTTTTAGAAGAATTTCCTCATATGTTTGCTACCCTCGGAAAACCGAGGGTAGAGATTCCGTACGAAAATCGCAAGAATTTGGCTCCTGGTTTGAGAGGTTGGTATGTACATAGACTTCTTGTAAATGCTGTTGCAATGTGGGCGTCACCTCGCTATGCTTGTTATATTTTCATGATGTTAGATGAAATTCATAGACAAGAACGTGAAGAGATGGAAAAGAAACTTCAAGCAAAAGATGAAGTCATTGAAGCAAAAGACAAAAACATACAGAAAAGAATACCACGTTCGGTACCAAAAGGAAAGGAAAAGAACTATAAGTATATGATTTACACTGAAGAGATGGAAAATGAAGAAGACAGAGATATGGTTATGTTGCATTTAGTCAGAAGAAACAACAAAAGCTTTTACGACCTTGCTAAGATTTACAAATCTGACAGAAATTGGTTCTATCGCGAAAACTTACCGATTTCAATGACCCCAAATGAAGATGTGAAACAAATAGTTCAAGATACGTTACCTCAAACACACTATGATATTAAAGGTTGTACAATTCTTACATTCAAAGAAGATTTGCCGCTACTGAAGGAAAAGATAACAGAGTATTTCGATAACTTCAAAGAGGAAGAGTAAATGAACCATTTATTTTTCAAGCTTGACACCAAAGATGGCTCAGGTAGCTCTAGATGGTAAATTGTCTTGTCCGAGTCCTTCTGGCATTCCGAGTCCTTCCATCCGACAGGAAAAAAATTTCCCGACAACTGGAAAAAAATTTCCCGACAACTGGAAAAAAATTTCCCGACAACTGGAAAAAAATTTCCTTCCAACTGGAAAAAATTTTCCTTCCAACTGGAAAAAATTTTCCTTCCAACTGGAAAAAATTTTCCTTCCAACTGGAAAAAATTTTCCTTCCAACTGGAAAAAATTTTCCTTCCGACAGGAAAAATTTTTCCTGTTGTTCGTCCGTAAACCATTCAAATTTTCGAAAATTGAGAACTTTTTGGCCGACCTTCAGGAAAAATTTTTCCGGACAACTGGAAAAATTTTTCTTTCCGACAGGAAAAGTTTTTCTTTCCGACAGGAAAAGTCCTTCCTTCCGACAGGACACAAACGAATGTCCGACGTACCACCAAACGAGTCCATTCCAAAGCCAGAAGAACCGACAGCCCCAGCACCACAACAGACTAAGACTCAAACACTTACATTTTCAAGCTTGACTTTTTACAATTTGAACTTTGTTCGCGTAGATGTGAATTCTGAAAGAAGTATGAGGGTCTTGTATGACTTTGTACTTCTCCCATAGTTCATGTCTGTCAAACTTACCTGCCATGGACTCTTTCATAAGTTCCATGAAATCGTCTTCGGACAATCCGGGGAAAAGTATGATATCAGTAAGTATTCTCTTTACATCCTTACTTAAACTCTTTGCTGTCTGTACACAAATGACAACAGAGATGTTAAAGTGTCTGAGCTTCTTAAGAATTCGACACATATCTTGTTCTCTGTTCTTTAACAAAGGATGAGAAGCAAAGTCATCTAAGATAAGAAGACATCTGTGAGGGTATGTCTTCCAATCGTAAGATTGCAATTTCTTCGAAATGTACTCTATCTCTTTCTGTTTGTTTCGGAAGTGTTTCTTCTCTAATATTCTCTGCATTTCCTCATTTGGGTCTTTAAACCTCGAATTGACATACTCATTTATAGCATTGTACTTCAAAACTCTTCTTTGGTACTTCTTTATCCAATCTAACAACTCAGTATCCTTTATACATACTAACTTAGACTTCTTTATAATATCTTTGAACGAATTTACGGTTTGGTCAAATTGACCAGAAGTACTACAAATGACTACTAACTCATAGAATGGGTTCTTCTCATCTAGTTCTTGTTGTTGTGCAGCCATTTTAAGATAAGTGAAAGTCTTACCCGACCCAGGCGGTGCAATTAGACCTGTTATACCATTCTGAGCAAATAAGAACTTGTCATGTATGGGTTTTATCTGAGCATTTTCTAACTTCCTCTTGTTCTTGTTTAAAACATTCTCAAATTTCTTGTCAATGTCAGCAAACTTTTTTTCTAACATATTTTTAGAAAAATTAAAATTTTTATCTTTTTGAAAATGTCTAGCGATTTCGCTATCTATATTCGAGACAAGCTTTTCGACAGCAAAACATCTGTCGACCATAAAATCTTACATAGTGTAAACAAGAAAGGTGAATTTGTTCTAAAGTTCTGTTTCTGGGAATATGACAAGAACCATAAAACATTACAAAGAGCAGTCTTAAAATTTGTCAATGACAGACTTGTTGACAGAGATGACGCCGATTGGAAAGATGAAGTCCAACAAAATTTCTTAGAATGCAAAGAAGACACATGCGCCGTTCTTGAAGATGAAATAGAAAACAGAATAGATGAGCTATTAAAGGACAAAGAACTTTTACATAAATATGGTTTGCGCCAAATTTGACATAACTCCACCAGAGAAGAAGAAGAAGAGAGAAAAGAAAGAAAAGAAAAGTAGAAGAAAAGAAAGTAGAAGAAGAGAAGAAAGAACCAGAGCCAGTTCCAGAGAAAAAGAAATTTGACATGTAAAAATAAAATTTTATTTTTAGAACATTTCTGGGTCAATGTCAATGTTCTCTTCCTCTTTAGGGGCAAACACTGGCTTAGACTCTAAAATCTTTTTACCCAATTTACCTTGAACTTCAACTATCTTAGACTCATAATATTCATAGTCGTCTGCTTTCTTTGGTTCATAAGGTATAACAAGTTTGTATGCTTTACCTTCTTCGAGTTTTGAGAACTTTCTGTCAAAATTTTCTTTGACTGTCAACATACCGTCAATGTATAAGTCTTCAAAAGTTGCACCATTTTTAGTCACAATAGCAAACTTAACGGGTTCGATGTTCCAAACTTTGTCATATGTAGACTTTTCAAAATGGTAGAAGTAAACATTCAAATAAGCGAATGGGTCTAGTTCTTCTTTGACTTCTGTCATGTACTTGTTTACTGAGATGAATTTTGCCATCTTTTCTATCGGATAAAAAATATTTTTTTTAAAATTTACTCATAAAAATTTTTCTTTGTATATACGCCGTTCTGAACATCTAAAAGATTTTTGACATTTGCCAAGAATGTTCGTTTAGACGCTGTCATATAACCATACTCTTGACAATATTGTTTATATTCATCGTACAATGACCTTTCATCTAAACACTCAAAGTTAGTCTCATCTATGAACAGTTCATATACACTCTTGTTTGCTTCTAACAATGTTTGTCTTTCTTCGGTATGTGGAATTTGTCTTGGATTGAACTTTGAAATATCTAATGTCATAAAATATGAGAACAAGTGGTTGTAAAAGTCAGATGTCAAAGTTTCTGCTAAGTCGTCAAAATATTCTGTATCTTGCATATGAGAATCTGACGTTCTGACAACTACATATCTTCTGTCAGAACTTTCTAACTTCATCGGAACAGCATTGTTTGAAACCATAATGAAGTTTGCAACATTTTCACAAACTCTTTGGTCTTTATATTTTCTTTCAACAACTCCAACTTTGTCTGTTATAAGACTCTTCAAAGCATCTGAGTTCAAAACTTTTGTTGTATCTATACTTTGAAGTTCATTGCAAACTATAAGTTTCATATTCTCAATTGAAGAGTTAAATTTACCGCAGATGTTTTCTAAGTTTGTCATATTCGGGTTCGAATAGCCCTCTAACAGTTTGCATAAGATATCTGTAAAGAAAGTGTTCTTACCTGTTCCTTGTTTTCCAATTACAATGAGAGCAGTTTCATTTTTAGCACTTGGATGTTGTAAGATGTTTGCAAACCAACATAAGATATACTCATAGACTCTTTCGTTTCCATTGCATATAATTTCTTTGACATGGTCTAACCAAGCTCTATAACATTTTCTTTCCATTCTACTTGTTCGTATTTATATCCAGTGAAGATAGAATAGAAGTTTGGAGATGGTGTATAAAACTTTATACCACGAACTGAAAAATCTTCTAACTTTGACAATAAGATATCCCAAGCATCTAACATCTTCATTCCAACTTGTACAACTTTTATTTTCTTAAGTTTCTGTCTACATTCTTGTTCAGACACTATTGTTGCTCTTGGTTTGTTAAAGACAACATCCCATTCTTTCATGACATAACATTCTGGGGCAGAGTCAACATAAATGACTAAACGTTTCAAATTCTCGACTGCTTTGTTATAGTCTCGAAATGGACACATATTTCTGAATGCTTGGAAGTCATAAAAATCTGAAACATCTATTCTGTACATTTTTATAAAAATAAAAAAAAATATTTTTTTTATTCTTGACTTTGTTGTTGCATTTGTTGCATTTGTTGTTCTTGAGCTATTTGTTGTTGAAGTTGTTCTTGTAGTACAATACTTTCACCAGTTGCATCTTCCAATTCGAAACTTTCTGCCGTCATTGACAAATACATAGGACATAAAAGTTTTACAGGAACAAAGTTTGCGTCAACTAAGGTTAAGTTTATGTTTGCTAAAGTGTTTGAGTTTACTAAAGCTGAAAACTCTGCATTCGAATGAACAATAGGCAAACCAGCAGAGAAAGTGTTGTTTATACGCATGAGTATCTTTTGGTCATAGTAGTTTCTGTCGACATTCGAATAGCACTTTGAACCTAAGTTTGAAACAATATATAAAATAGGTGTACTTAAAGTCAATGGAACAGACAAACCTTGTATGACACCTTTTCCTGTTATAGGAAACTGTTGGTAGTAAAAACCAGATATAAGTTTTGTATTATAGCTCATATCGTTTATAGTAAACTCAGTCGGACATCCAAACATAATGAAACCTGCTCTAGTTGCAGCACATGTTACATCCGTCCTTAAAGTATTAATAAGTCAACAAAACCTGTTGGTGGTATATCTGAGTAAGTATCTTCAAAGAAGTATTTTTACCATTCACAACAACAAAGTCTTCTGGTGTCAAAAGAGCAAAACAGGCTTTAGTCGTCATCGTGTTTAAGGTCAGTTTACAATATCGTCCTTGAGGACTTTGTAAGTTTGTTGTTATAGAATTATATGACTCAGGGTTTTTAGTCGTAATAGTATAAACCACTATGTCTTCTGCCATTTACTTAGCAAACAAACTTTAATGAAATGTTGTGGTCGTCAAATATTTTTATGACGTCTGGGAAACTATATTTTAAGTTCAACGTTTCACCTCCTTTCATAACGTATATCTTGTCAATGACATTATATGAAACACCACAGCAAGCAATGTCGGGTTCTATTTCTTTGATGTTTATATCGTCTGCCTCTGTCAAAAGTTTCAATAGTTCTTTCAAAATTTCATGAGGTGCGATGACATATGAGTTCACTTTTACAGGGTTGTGTTCGACCAAGTTTAACATTATACCCAAAGCTTGACAAATCTTCTCCTGAGTTTTAAGTTTGTCTTTAAGTTGTTGGTAGTCGTTTCGAATATCTGCAACAGAACTTAAGTCTCTGCTAACTTCAGGATATGTTGGTTCTTTTACAGGAACAATTGTTATACCATCTTCGTCCTCGTATGGTTTCCCCACTTCAACATCTCTTTCTTTGACATTGACAACAACACTTTGACTGTTTGTTTGAGTTGGTGAATTTAACTTCACATCTGCCACCGCCATTAAACCTTTTGAAACACTTACGCTTCTATTTTTCGGAAATGACAT
Organism: Trichomonas vaginalis G3; assembly: GCF_026262505.1. Taxonomy (NCBI): domain Eukaryota; phylum Parabasalia; order Trichomonadida; family Trichomonadidae; genus Trichomonas; species Trichomonas vaginalis. The sequence continues at coordinate 17,922,675 of NC_067207.1, forward strand.
TTTACTTAGAATAAAAAGATGGACGTATTTGAGTATCTCTTCGAATTGAAGCAAAACAAAGTTTACACACACAAACAATACAAGTTCATTGACAGAGTAGTTCTTTACACAAACAATGGTAAATGTTATAGAATAGCAGTCTTTGCTGAACCAAAATATTTTCATAAAGCAAAGAAAGTTGGTATAACTGAAATGGTGAAAGTTCTTGAAGCAGACAAAAATATAACAACAAAACTTACAGATATTTCTAAAGGTAAGTTTATAATACAATTTTATGTCAAAACTGGCGTACTGTCAATATTTGACGGAGAGAAGTCAGTTCAAGAACAACTTACTGACCTGCTGCCAAAATCTGCTCGATGGAAGCTGTCGTTATGCCAATCTGAGGAGCCCCAGCAGGTTTCATTCGAACGAATCTTCAAAAGAGCATCTTCCGTGAAAAGTGCTATTGGTTTTGTAAACTTCTTTGCTTTCAATTCATTTGGACCGTCTCTGTCACCAGTATATTGTATTTGAACTGTACCAACAGTTGAAATACCACCCATAAAGTCTTCTGAGTCAGCAAATGGAATGCCAAGCCAAAAGTTTGAACGGTCTCCATTTGTATATTGAGTTTTTTGACCTCCTGTATGAGTCCATACTTTCACATATGGCATAATAGAACTTTGCATTTCAGGGTTTAGGTTGTTGTGAAGTTGTTGTTAAAAGTTCATAGCATCTAATGTCAAGTTGTATGACCTCATATCCTCAACTGTAGAATATTCTTCTCTTGGATAGTATTTGCCATCTATGTTTATATGGTATTTAATACCAGGTTGTAGAAGCAAGAATAGTCATTTATAGTTCGTCTGAACAGTACAAACATAGTATCTGCATGTTTCATTGCAGTTGTTAAAGCAATATCTGTTCTTGCACCTGGGTCAGCACTTTGGTTTCCAACTTCACCTGCAAAGTCTTTGACAGATATTTGGGTGTATAGGGAACATAAGTGGAACTGCAATATATTTGGCAGCTAAAGCATTTGAAATATCTGGGTCCAACATATAGACTGCAAGTCTGCTTTCTATTCTCTTGCATTCAAACTTTTCGCATGTGAACTTAACTGGGGTCCCAAGCATCTCCAGCAGCATTGAAATAATAGTTTACTTCAGTGTTGAGGTTTGAGAAACCAAAGTCTAAGTCAACTTTGTTTTTGCAAAAGTCGGCGAATGACATTTTATTTGTTCCCACTATTCTGTAAGAGTGAATGGGTCTTGTGTTGGTGCAATGACTAAGTTATTTTTGCTTGGAGTAAGTTCGATAGAAATTTTTCCTGCGCCAGTTTGGCAAGTATCTTAAAAAACCTGAAGATGAGGAAAGATGACAAAGGAACTCTAAGTTTCAGTTTTACTTTGGTTACTGCTGCTGCAGTTTGTCCAGAAAGGTCAACATAAACTCCTGGAACGTTAGGGTCAAGTCTTCTTATTTTCTCAATAGTTGCATACTGGTCTGTTTGTTCTCTAGCTTGTGGTTGTACTGAGTTTCTCAAAGCGAACCATTCATAGTTTGCCCATGTTACTGTTTGAACTAAGTCAGAGTTAGAATATATCTTATATCCCATGAAAACTTCTGGAGCATATTGGTATCCGACATAGAAAATTCCATTGCAACCTTTCTTGTCAGACAACTTGGCAGAAGGTTTTATTTCAATGTCTTGTTCCACGTATAAGAAAGAGTTGTCAATAGAAATTATATGAAACCTGTCGCAAGCAATATCTACTGTTGTTGAAGAACCTTCTCCAAACTCACCTACGTTTCCATATGAAACAGCAGTTGTATATTCGTAAGTTCCAGGAACTATTTCTGACCTTCTAATGGCATTGTCGCATTCGTTATACCATTCGGAAACATTTCCATTCATAGCATCCAAAACTGTTGGCGTTATATTCTGAGCGGCGTACATTTCATATGAGTAAAAATATAGAATAGTTGGATTTATATGTCATAATAGAACCCACGTGGACCAAGCTTTACTTTCTTCCTGACTGAGTTTTTAACTCTTCTTTTTCCTTCATTGCCACTACTTTCACTAGATGAAGTTACTTCTTCACTACTTTCACTTTGTTCTACTCTTCTTCTTTGGTGTCGCTTTGGTAACTTGCCCTCTGCTTCAAGTTGTTGCATCTTTGCATTATGTTCATCTAGTATGTTGCAAATTTTCCATGCCCTTTTTGCCTTTGGGCTCTGGTCGCCCATCTCAGGTAACCTATATCCTAGAAAGAGTTTGTCATAGTTTGTATTTGAGTCGTCGCTTATTGTTTGCATGACTCTGTCCTGAGTTTCCGGTTCAAGCTCTTCAAACAGTGCCTGTCCATATGGAATATGCTCGTTTCCAAATATATGTTTTTGTAGCCATTCTGGTTTTCTTTCCATGTTACCAACAATATCCTTTGTGAATGGGAAAGCTTTTACCCAATCTTTCAGTCTTGCGTCGTTTATTTCTGTAGTTGGTTTTATTTTGTCAAGGAACATGTTTTTCAATACTAACATTTCATTTGGTACTGTCCATTTGAGTTTTCTTAAATATTCATCCCTTCTCGGTTCATTGTCTGCAAAGTAAGTTTTTATGACATTTTGTAAACTTTCATTTGCAAGGTCATGTACAATAGGTTCTCTTCCTTCTGTCTCCCTAACTTTCTTTCTAAACTCTTCACCAAATATACCATCTTTATGGTTCTGTGTAGTTCTTTGAGATAAATGTTTTAGAACGTCAGGTGTTATATTTCCATCAGCCATGTTCATTTCATACTGGTCCAAAATATCTGCATGTTTCATATCTTTCAATGGCATTAAAGCCGCGCTTAAAATACCAGCTATATCTGGTTCACCATTGACTTCCATTGCGTCTACAACTTCTTGGAATTGTGGTTGTAAGTTTATGAACCACCTATCCGGGTTAGCTTTATGACCCCATCTCATTGTAGTTCCATCGTCTGCAGAAACAAAAGTAGGTTTGTTTCCATCTTGGTTAGGTTCTGAATGAACTTTAAACAATGTTTCATTTCTATATGTTTTCTTGAAATTTAACCTTTTATTTTCACCGAGTTCATCCGAAGATTGAACGTTAAATGCTCGTAAGTAAAAAGGGTTGTTGTATTTGTGTACATTTTCTTTCAGTACTTTCATTCTATGCTGAATATTTTCATCTGGTGTTGGAGTCTTTTGTATGTCGGCAAACATTTTTCGATATTCTTCTACTATGTCAGCCGAATCTTTCTTAGACTCTTGGAAAGATTCCATATTCACCTCATGCTCTTGTTGAGGGTCAAGATTTTTCGGCTGTTCCAAATCTTCATCTAGTTCTGTGAAGTTAGTTTCCAAAGGAAGGACTTGTTCGTTTCCTTCAGGCTCTTCTAGCTGTTGTTGCTGAACTATTTCTTCCATGTCTGGTTGTATCTGAACTTCTTCCTGTGGAGTTTCTTGTACCTCATCTGCTGGCATTTCATATATTCCGAGACCGTTTTCAACAATTTCCCTATCTACGTCATCCGCATTCATAAGCTTTTGTTCTTTCGTTCCGTCTCTATTTTTTTACGCGTTTCATGACGAAAGTTGAATTGTCATTTAGCTCTGACATCAAATATCTCGGAGTAAATTCATCCATGTCATTTGGATGATATGCTATTAAATCATATCCCTTAGCGAGCTTGTATTTTCCAGGTTTGAGATTATATCCGTTTTGGTGCTGAGCCATAAAGCTAAATAGGTTCGGGTCAGTATTTCCATCCTTGAACTTTCCAATAGCTTCTTTATATCTGTCACTAAAGTCAACAGTATCTGGGAAACCACACTCTTCTTTAAGCATTTTTAAGAATTCTTGGTTTCCTTGTTCTCTACTTCTTTTATGTCCTTGCTCTGTTTGTGGTTGCTGTGCTGGTTGTGGAGGTGGTTGTTGTGCAGGGTTTTGAACTGTTGGTTGTTGTGCTGGTTGTGGAGGTGGTTGTTGTGCTGGTTGTTGTGCATGCCTGTGTCTGTGTCCATGTGACGATGTAAATGTTCTAGGTAGTCCTGGTGCAGGTGCTTCTCTTGGAGGGTTTGGTGGTATATAAGTTCCACCAGCTGGCACATATGTTCCATCTGCAGCGTAATGTCCTACCTGACTTTTCGTTTTTAAGAAAGCATTTACTAGGTCTGTTTTGGTCTGTTGTAACTCTTTTTCTTGACTTTTCACAACAGTTGCTCTAACGGCGTCATAGGCACTTTGAACTGCCTGTCTCGTTGCTGCATCTGTTATTTTCGTCATATTTTGTGCTACTTCTTTTAACTCTTTGTCGAAACCTTCAGACTTCAGTTTCTTTCCAGATGAGAAGTCGTTCACTTGTTTCACCTTACTATGAAGAGCTTCGAAGGCGTTCTTAAAGTCAGCATTTGTTAAAGCTTCATTTGAACTATCTTCATCCGCTTGTATTTTTGTCCTTATTGACCCTATGAGTTGGGCTGCTTTAGCGTTGGCTTGGGCATCTAACCAGTCATTGTTAGCTTTTATATATTCTGCGCTTTTCATTGCCTTTTGCATGGCTGCGTCGTTATTTTTACTTTCTTGTGCTAAGTTTTCATACTGTACGGTTTGGTTTTGCAACTGTAAAAGTTTTTCTGCCTTTACATTTGCTTCAACTTCTTTTTTATACTCATCGCTATCCATATATGTCTTCAGGGCTTTTTGTTTTATCTCTTCATCTTTCAGTATTTTATATTGAGTAGTATGGTTTTTCAAATTTATAACATCTTGTTCCATTTTTGCTACTTCTGCTGCTTTTTCTGACACTTTTTTCGCATATTCCTCTGTACTTAGTTCTTTCAGTTGTTCTTCTTTCTTCTTTTTCTCTACGTTTAACTCATTGAGTTTCTTTGTGTGTCTGTCATATTCTAGTTTCTTTTCGTTTTCACTTATTTGCTTCTGTATGTCTATGTTTGACTTTTTGACATCTGTTATTTGATTTTTGAGTGAACTCAAATTCATTTGACTTTGAGGGTTATAGGCTGTTCCGTCTGCAGCTCCACCATAGCCTGCCATTTTCGCTAAAAGTGCCGCTCTTAAACCTCCACTCTGTGCACCAACAACTCGGTTTAAAAGCATAGGATTGCTTGACATTTGTTGCAACATAGTGGGGTCATTCATCATTTGTTGTTGCAACTGTTGTTGTGGTGTCAGTTTTACTTTTGGATGTTTCAATGCTCCCTTCCTCTTACGTATATTCTTACGTAGCTTACGTGGCATTTTAAGTGAAGTTAAAAAGCGGTTTTTGACAGATGTTTTATTGTGACTTCTTCGTAAAGACTTTGTTGAGACTTCTTCGTAAATGACCCAAAAATATATTTTAGGGTAGAAGGGTATATCTAACCTCTTTTCTAACCTCTTTTCTACCCTCTTGAATTTTCATGAATTTCTTCGTAAATGTTTTGTCAAGACTTCTTCGTAAAGACTTTGTTGAGACTTCTTCGTAAAGACTTTGTTGAGACTTCTTCGTAAATGACCCAAAAATATATTTTAGGTAGAAGGGTATATCTAACCTCTTTTCTAACCTCTTTTCTACCCTCTTGAATTTTCATGAATTTCTTCGTAAAGACTTTGTTAAGACTTCTTCGTAAAGACTTTGTTGAGACTTCTTCGTAAAGACTTTGTTGAGACTTCTTCGTAAAGACTTTGTCAAGACTTCATCGTAAAGACTTTGTTGAGATTTCTTCGTAAATGACCCTAGTAGTATATTTTGGTGTAAATTTCATGAAAATTCAAGAGGGTAGAAAAGAGGTTAGAAAAGAGGTTAGATATACCCTTCTACCCTAAAATATATTTTTGGTGTAAATTTCATGAAAATTCAAGAGGGTAGAAAAGAGGTTAGAAAAGAGGTTAGATATACCCTTCTACCCTAAAATATATTTTTGGTGTAAATTTCATGAAAATTCAAGAGGGTAGAAAAGAGGTTAGAAAAGAGGTTAGATATACCCTTCTACCCTAAAATATATTTTTGGTGTAAATTTCATGAAAATTCAAGAGGGTAGAAAAGAGGTTAGAAAAGAGGTTAGATATACCCTTCTACCCTAAAATATATTTTTGGTGTAAATTTCATGAAAATTCAAGAGGGTAGAAAAGAGGTTAGAAAAGAGGTTAGATATACCCTTCTACCCTAAAATATATTTTTGGTGTAAATTTCATGAAAATTCAAGAGGGTAGAAAAGAGGTTAGAAAAGAGGTTAGATATACCCTTCTACCCTAAAATATATTTTTGGTGTAAATTTCATGAAAATTCTGAGTAAAATGACAGATGTTTATATGACACTTTCTCCGGTTTATAGGACCTCTCTCATATTCTAAACATCTTCGGGGCTAGAGGGCACGAAGTGCCTGGAAGCCCCACTACCTTTTTTTTTTTTTTTTTTTTTTTTTAATTACATTTCTTAGTCATCAAAATAGTGGTCATGTTGTAAACGAAAACGATAAAAACGGCTTGACAGTAAAGTGACACTTTACATGGCAAAAAATAGAGCCTTACTTTTGAGATACTTGAGATTGAAACTGAATCTTATGAGGCGGTGATCTTGAATCACTACCTCATAAGGTTCAGTTTCATATAAAATTTGTTGCAATTTGTTATTCTTTTGCAATTATTTCTTATAAGATTTTACATCTTTTAGCGGGGAATGTTTGTTATCATGTATATATTATAAATATCTACACGATAACGAACATTCCTCGCTAAATTGCTGAGAAACTTTGAGGAAATGTCGAACAATTTCCTCAAAGTTTCTCAGATTTATATAGATCACTAGAGTCCCCTAGGCACTGATTCTGGTTCAGTACCTAGGAGGCTCTAGTTCTCTAACGAACTGATAAAATGTTTTTAAATTTTTGGATATTGCTACCTGTGAAGCACTGACTTCAAGTCAGTACCTCACAGGTAGCAATTACATTGAAAGATGGGAGAAAATTTGTCCGAATGTTAAACTATTCGGACAAAGTTTCTCCCATTTGTAGTGGAGATGGAAGGCTTTGAGGTATATTATATTAATATATACCCCAAAGCCTTCCATCTCCACTTGAAAGTTCCAAAACTTTGGGTTAATAGTTTGCAATTAACCCAAAGTTTTGGAACTTTCTAGAAGGAATTGCAGGGTAAGAGGTACATATTCATACTATGTACCTCTTACCCTCCAATTCCTTCTTAAAATGGGAGAAACTTTGTCCGAATGTTAAACTATTCGGACAAAGTTTCTCTCATTTGTAGTGGAGATGGAAGGCTTTGAGGTATATTATATTAATATATACCCCAAAGCCTTCCATCTCCACTTGAAAGTTCCAAAACTTTGGGTTAATAGTTTGCAATTAACCCAAAGTTTTGGAACTTTCTAGAAGGAATTGCAGGGTAAGAGGTACATATTCATACTATGTACCTCTTACCCTCCAATTCCTTCCTTAACATAAACAAATTTGGAGTTAATTGTTTGCAATTAACTCCGGGTTTGTTGACCTCCAAATGAAAATGAAAGGGTAAGAGGTATATAGTGACCCTATATGCCTCTTACCCTTTCATTCTCATTAATTATGGGAGAAACTTTGGCCGAATGTTAAATTATTCGACCAAAGTTTCTCCCATTTTTTGAAGGGATTGGAGGCTATGAGATACTGATGCAATGTCAGTACCTCATGGCCTCCAATTCCATCCTGAAACTGATCAAAGTGGACCTTACATGCATTTGAAATTTGCCATGTAAAGTCCACTTTTTGAGAGAGAGGATTTGACTGCGTCAAATTCTCTTTTTCGTTTACGAGAGTCATGTTACTATTCGTTAGGTTAAATTACTTTTAATGCCCATTCAAGGAAGTACATGTCAGTTACAGGGTTTATAGTTTTACTCGAATTGAGTAAACCTCTTGGAAGCAATTACCACAAGAGCCAAGACTTCTCGTTTACAGACTTTGAAAGCCAGGAAGGAGCCAGGTAACAATAATGGGCTCTCTTATGATATTTTGGGATATTTATCAACAATTTGAGTTTCTACCTATTGTCTTCAATGAGGATTTTTTAGGCCAGAAGTACAATACCTGTACAGTCTAACTACTAGGGCAATGTAGTCAAACTGTGCACGTATTGAACTTCTAAGGCTATTATTTATCTGCTATTGACATCATTCTTTTACATTACCGTCCTCTGGTCCTTAGAGGACCATAGATTCTGAAATTACTTGTGCAGAGCAAAGTTCTTCCGAGATCTCTCTATCCTTCGTAGATCTCGGAAAAACTTTGCCTTAAACTACTGCATTAATGTTTCCTAGTATTCAAAGAGCTATGAATTCTATAGTTGATCTTATAAGGTAGAGTTTTTCCTAACTTTCTCATTCGTTGAAAGGTTTTCAACAAAGCTATACCTTAAAAATCTGTGCTTGTTATATCTGATCATTTGTGTGTTAGGGGAGGTAAATTTATTCCACTAGAGCAAATTTTTTCCGAGGTTTCTCATCGAATGAGAAACCTCGGAACAACTCTTCAATAGTGTAATGAATTTGTGGTATTTGTCCTGCAAACAGCGAGAGAACTTGTCTGTAATTCGTTTATGATGAAGTTATCTGGATGTCTCTCAGATGAGGAAGGAAGTCCAGAAAACTTCACCATAAGTTAATACTTGTGTATTTCTATGACTCTCTTCACGTCAGAGAATGTAAATTTACTCGAATAGGGCAAAGTTCTGCTCAAGTTTCTCATTTGATGAGAAACCTCGGAAGAACTTTGCCCTAAGGTAATGTATATGTGATTGTTGGCCCGCAGAGAAACAAGGAATCTGTTTGTATTTCGTTTATGGTGAAGTTCTCGGATGTTCTCTCAAATTATATGGAAAATCAAGATAACTTCACCATAATTTGTTGTAGTTGTGATTCTCTGGCTCTTTGCCGGCCAGAAAACTAGAAAATAGTTTATAGTGGGAGTATGCTCGATGAATACCTACTCACTAAAAATATACGTTATTTTTTGTTTTCCTATGGGAAAATAGTTTTGATTTTTATACTATCGTATGCTTTGTTATTGCATGAATTGTCTATTTTCTTAATAAAAACTCATTTTTCCGTGTGATTCTGAATCAATGCATTCCAAAAAAGCGTTTTCCGCCTTTGAAACGTGAAAACACACATTGCATGAAGAATCAGAGAAGATTTTCTAACTCGAAGAATTCCAAAAAAAACCAATTATAGTTTTTTTATCGTGAAAAATTTACTTTTTAACTACGAAATTTTTAAAACGCGATTTTTTTGGAGATTTTTAGAAAATTCAAATATGATAGGCATGTGTTATTTTATGTGCTCTATGAGTTTATCAGCTTAATTTGGAGTTATTATCAAATTTCAATAAGTCTAAAAAATTGAAAGATAGAAAATCTTCTCTGATTCTTCATGCAATGTGTGTTTTCACGTTTCAAAGGCGGAAAACGCTTTTTTGGAATGCATTGATTCAGAATCACACGGAAAAATGAGTTTTTATTAAGAAAATAGACAATTCATGCAATAACAAAGCATACGATAGTATAAAAATCAAAACTATTTTCCCATAGGAAAACAAAAAATAACGTATATTTTTAGTGAGTAGGTATTCATCGAGCATACTCCCACTATAAACTATTTTCTAGTTTTCTGGCCGGCAAAGAGCCAGAGAATCACAACTACAACAAATTATGGTGAAGTTATCTTGATTTTCCATATAATTTGAGAGAACATCCGAGAACTTCACCATAAACGAAATACAAACAGATTCCTTGTTTCTCTGCGGGCCAACAATCACATATACATTACCTTAGGGCAAAGTTCTTCCGAGGTTTCTCATCAAATGAGAAACTTGAGCAGAACTTTGCCCTATTCGAGTAAATTTACATTCTCTGACGTGAAGAGAGTCATAGAAATACACAAGTATTAACTTATGGTGAAGTTTTCTGGACTTCCTTCCTCATCTGAGAGACATCCAGATAACTTCATCATAAACGAATTACAGACAAGTTCTCTCGCTGTTTGCAGGACAAATACCACAAATTCATTACACTATTGAAGAGTTGTTCCGAGGTTTCTCATTCGATGAGAAACCTCGGAAAAAATTTGCTCTAGTGGAATAAATTTACCTCCCCTAACACACAAATGATCAGATATAACAAGCACAGATTTTTAAGGTATAGCTTTGTTGAAAACCTTTCAAATAAAGAGAAATTTAAGGAGAAATTTGCCCGTTTGATGTATGGTGAGAAGCATATTTGAGAGTTTGGAGAGGCAAAGTGCAATCACCTATCAATATTGCACTTTGCCTGTCAAAAGTTCTTCGCATCTCTTGAGGTGTGAGGAAGTTTCTCGACAGAGGAAACTTTCATATCGAATGTTGCCTCTGTCGAGATGTATGTGACAGGCAAAGTGCAATCACCTATCAATATTGCACTTTGCCTGTCAAAAGTTCTTCGCATCTCTTGAGGTGTGAGGAAGTTTCTCGACAGAGGAAACTTTCATATCGAATGTTGCCTCTGTCGAGATGTATGTGACAGGCAAAGTGCAATCACCTATCAATATTGCACTTTGCCTGTCAAAAGTTCTTCGCATCTCTTGAGGTGTGAGGAAGTTTCTCGACAGAGGAAACTTTCATATCGAATGTTGCCTCTGTCGAGATGTATGTGACAGGCAAAGTGCAATCACCTATCAATATTGCACTTTGCCTGTCAAAAGTTCTTCGCATCTCTTGAGGTGTGAGGAAGTTTCTCGACAGAGGAAACTTTCATATCGAATGTTGCCTCTGTCGAGATGTATTACAAATAAAAAAGAATTCCATCCCAATTACACTCTATAATACAACACTATCAATATGATCAAATCACCTCAATATTAAAAAAATTTTTTCTGCTTTATATAACTTATGGCGTGTACCAAACTCTTTTACAGACTCTCCTGAGCTATCCTCACATATAAACATATGATAATAACGCATACATACTCACTTCATATTCTGATCTCATGACATATTACCGCAAAAACTATAATTATACAACACACCTCATAAAGTCTCATTTTACACGTATCTACACGTTCAAAACCTATTTTTCTTCAAATTGCCAATTCCAAGATAAGGAGATATTTATTATATCTTCCGTTTTCTCTCACAAATATATTTAATTTTCTGAATAATGCGTATAATAAAATGAATATCTCAAAAACTAAAATACAAAATTAATATTGGGTTATGACTTGATATAATCTAAACTTTTGAATTCATTCATTTTTTGAAAAATGTGGATTTTTCAAAAATGATGTTGTTAAGTAATTTGCGTTTAACTTGTTATGTAATGCATATTTTCACGATCTGACAGCAGAAATCGAATCAGCGGAACCTGAAGAATCAGATTACGCGGGAAAAATAGGTTTTGAACGTGTAGATACGTGTAAAATGAGACTTTATGAGGTGTGTTGTATAATTATAGTTTTTGCGGTAATATGTCATGAGATCAGAATATGAAGTGAGTATGTATGCGTTATTATCATATGTTTATATGTGAGGATAGCTCAGGAGAGTCTGTAAAAGAGTTTGGTACACGCCATAAGTTATATAAAGCACAAAAAAAAATTTAAATATTAATTAGGGAAAATTATATTTTAACGATTGAATGCAAAGTTGTTTTCTATAAAGCATAGTATATGACAAATGAGCGTGCATAACACACTCTTGTCGGTCAAAGTTCCGCATTCAAGTTATGAATGCGGAACTTTCTATCATTCTGGGAGACATGCACAGGCAATGTCTCCCGGAATGATATATGCAGAGCGGTAAGAGTGCATAACACACTCTTGTCGGTCAAAGTTCCGCATTCAAGTTATGAATGCGGAACTTTCTATCATTCTGGGAGACATGCACAGGCAATGTCTCCCGGAATGATATATGCAGAGCAGTAAGAGTGCATAACACACTCTTGTCGGTCAAAGTTCCGCATTCAAGTTATGAATGCGGAACTTTCTATCATTCTGGGAGACATGCACAGGCAATGTCTCCCGGAATGATATATGCAGAGCGGTAAGAGTGCATAACACACTCTTGTCGGTCAAAGTTCCGCATTCAAGTTATGAATGCGGAACTTTCTATCATTCTGGGAGACATGCACAGGCAATATCTCCCGGAATGATATATGCAGAGCGGTAAGAGTGCATAACACACTCTTGTCGGTCATAGTTCTCCAATTTTATTCTTTTCACCACACATTTTCTCATTTCATTAGAAATTATCTATCACCCTTTTTCACTATTATACAAAACATCAAATACACATCCAATTTCAAACTACTTATTCTAATTTATTCATTCATTTTATTTATGCCTAACAATATACCATTCACTTACATTTGTACTATAATTCACTCATACAACCAAATATACTTAACAATATTATTCAATATTAATATTTCTTTTATTTTTTTCTATTTCTTTCTATTTCTTCAATTTTATTAAAAAAAATTATTCATTATTAATATAGTAATTCATTGGTAAACTTCCTTCTTATCTTCACTTGTGTTATTTGAAATCAAATATTAACCATATCAATAGCAGACTCAATGTAAAAATTTAGATATATTTTTTTTTTTCATTATTCAAACTTTGATAAATTTTAGTATAATGAATGATTTTGTTTCGTGTATGATACAGAAATGAAAAGCTTAATTAATATTATTTTGCATTTCTTCAAGAATGTTAGAGTATATCTACATTAAAAAATCAGATTCGAACTGCAATACTGCATCAAATTGTTGCACATCTGATAAGGATCTCAAAAGAGTAAAGTTAATTTTTTTGAGTTTTTTTAAGTTTTGAGCCTTAGTAAAACACCATCTCGAGCAATATTTTTGGGACGACGATAGGTCTTATTTGGCCTTACAGTGGACCCTTAAATCATATTAAAAATGTCTTTCGAACTGATAAAAAAATTAGATATACAAATCATTTTATTAAAATATCATTCTAGAGTTGCAAGGAAATTTTCATGTTCTTTGATATATATATCAATTTTTTGAATTGATTCTAATATAAAGTCAGAATACGCAATTCGACTTTCGAAGAAATTCGGAATATTATGTATTATTGTGTAAATCACATACGTCGCTCTAAATATGTCGCGTAGATTGAACTTAACCTGAACAAGTGAAGCGAGATCTTGAATATGGCAATCATGAATTATTATATCATCCACTTTTGGAAGTGGGGCAGGATTCTTTTCTTTTGCCTGGTCGGCCACTTTTGGATTATCAACTTCTGAAATCACAATTTCAGATTTTCCTCCTTTTTTGATTTTGTGGAATTTAAGGGCTGGAGGTGGACTTATCGTTGTATATAAATGGGCACAGTGCTGGCAAGGGATTGTTGTCAAATATTTCTCTTCCCAAATCTTCATTTTGTCTTGGCACTTTTGGCATATCATTGTTTTACAACGATTCTCCTCTTTCATAGACCCATTTTTCTTCTTGTTTTTTCGAAAGAGTTTTAATGCGCATTCATTCTCTGGTTTTCGAAGTTGATTTGCTCTTGCAATTATATAATTTAATGTTTCATTCATTTTACCTGCATATGACTTTACTCTTGACATAACTGCATTGTTATGGGAATGAAAACTTTCCACATGGTTTGAGCACGAAATCCTTGGTTTTCGCAAACAGAGTGCAAGATTTTTCTTCTGAGTTTTTAATTCGAGAAACGCTTCATACTGCGCACTATTGATGGCACCTGAGTTTTTGTAAATCTCAACAATTGGAAGAAATAATTCATACTTATAATCATATTCTTTTATATTCCACGCAAAAACAATTGTACTCGCAATTGCACAAATCCAGGTGCCTGCCCCAATCGATTTAAATAATGTCTCAAGCAATAATACACAATCAAATGGTTGAATGATGTAAACGATTCCAAACCTTTTCCAAAATCGTTTATGAATGGGATTTTTTTGATAATACTTTCATCAACAATTGTCTTAAGTGTATCATAAATCAATTGATAAGATTTTGCCGACTCCGAGGGTCCTATAAATACACCCAACGGGAAACCCATGTTACCATATATAATATGGGGGTATATAGCTATATAATCATCAAGTGGAAATGTCGCGTCGAGTTCGATAGCTTGGGCATTTTCTATGAAAAGTTTCACTTCTGGATGGAGATATAAGAGCCATTGAATATTACTATTATTAAACTTGATTGGCATTTCATCACTAATTGAATGATATTTGACAAATCCAGGGATTAGATCAAAGAGATATGCAATATCATTTGAATTTCTGTGAGGATTAACATCATTTATATATTCATAATATAATGTCTTATCGAGTGCATTGTTTTTGAAGCTTGAATAGAATTCTTTTCCTAGAATTTTATTTACAAATTCAATATTGTCTTGAGATGAGTTTGTAGTTAAAACATGCTTTTTCATTTCAATATTAAAATAAGATCTAACACATGCACATTCTGAGCAAATATAAATTGAAAATGATAAATAGCAATCCTCACTGACCAATTCAAATATTTTATCTTCCTCATTTAAGATCAAAATTTGAATACCACTTTCTGTATGTTTTTGTTTCAACTTTAAAAATGATGGCATATGTTTTACAAAATCAAGAATTTGCTGCAAAGTAAATTGAGAATGCATTTCATTGCCAATATAAATTGAGATGATTTTTTTCTATCGTAATTTATTGTATTTTTGGAAAATTCGATATAAACATTATGTTTATCTAACATAACATCATGAAATTCGGAACTCTGATACTTTTCGGGGATGTCATGGCTTTTTATCCATTTGCATTCTTTCATAATATTTGCTAAACCGTCGTATTTTTTTAAAGCTTTTTCAACATTTTTTGGTGATGCAAGAATTCTGTAAAAAGTGACATTTTGGTGAATGATTGATTCGTATAGTAAGGTTTCAGAATAATTCATAATAAATGATAAATAGAATGAATGTGGCTGATAAATAGATGTTATTCTATAAAGTTTTACAAAAAGTGGAATAATTTTCTGTGGTGTATAATAAAGCACTTCTTCACATACATTGCAATAGAGATATAAATAATTGCCAAGTAAATCAGGTGTAAGCTTTAATATTTTATTCACTTTTTCTCGAATAGCTTGATCTGGACTGATTGAAATCATCGCCCTCTGACAATTAGTTAAATTCCTGAGTTTTGCAATAGTATTTTTAGCTTCAAATAGAATTACAATTTCGTTTATTTTAATTGAATGTTTTTTTTCTTCTCCGATAAAAGTGATATTATATCCCTTATATTTTGGTACATCTAATGAATCGTTGATTAAATTATCATAAAAAGAGTGATCCAGTGGTGGATAAGATGAGAAATATGGTGAGTATATATTAGTTGTATCATTATGTAAATATTGATTAACAGACTGAACAAATGCTTTAGTAAAATCATCACTATCGTTGAATTCTAAAAATAATTCTTGTTTCTGAATTAAGTGTGTTATAACCTTAATGGATTGACGTAAAAATTTTAATCTGCAAAATGCAAATCCAGCGACAAATTTGATTAGCTCTTTGGAATCGATAAAATCGGGAATTTCATTATTTGGTTCCTCATCATTTATTATATCTTTTTCAATTTCATTGAGATACTGAAGAGTGTTTTTGTCTTGATTATTTAAGAAAACATTTGTAAAGAGATGCTGTCGTGCTTCTGTAATATTGTTATTAGAGATCTCTAAAGCATTTCTTACTTGAGTTTCAGTGTAACCTAGAGATGTCAAAGACAAAAAGAGTTTCTGATTTATTTCCATTTGAAAAAAATTAAAACGTGACATTTTTCGCAGAGGAATGAGTTTCGAAATCAGTCAAATTTATGGAGAGTCAAACAGAAGTAAGAATTGTAAAGTGAAAATACCTATAAGAATCGCAGAAAAAATTAATCATTGTCCAATGAATGCTCAAGAAATTCAAACATTTGCTTCTAGTAATATGTTTGAGCAACTTAATACTTTGGAATTATCTATTCAATTATATAAGAAGAATGTAATTGACTTTTTTAATCTGGTTGAACTATTAATTTATTTTTTACCAGATTATCAAGGACAAATTAGAACAGTTTATAAAGATCTTGAAAACATTCAAGAGAAATTACTTAATATGCTTAATTCAAACGAAATTACTCAGTTCCAAATTCAATTACTCTGTAAATTCTTCATAAATTACGCCAAGCAAAAAAAAAATCATGTACAAAAGGCAATTAAATCTTATATTCAAGATAAATTATATAACTCGCCAAAGTGGAGAAATGAAATATTCAAATGAGAATAATATCCGCATTGAAGCTATGATCAAATCAAGTATTTTTGACTAGTGTAATATACGCAACGAATTAGTGTTCAAATTGCCTCTTCCAACTTTAAATATCGATGAAATAATTGAAATTTCAAATAGGAAGAAAATTACGTATTTTGAATGTTGTTTGGAATTACGGAATTCTATTGATGAAATCACCACATTTCAATACTATAAGAATTTTTTCAAATTTAATTTTAAGAGTGAAATGGCATTAGATTTCACAAAAAAAGTATTAAGTATAATTTGGGAGGGATCGGATGGTTCGTATTATATTACAATTGAAAATCTGGAAGAATTATGCGAAAAATTAAATCGAGATGAAGGAGAAAAGGTTTTTTCTCTTATCATAAAATGGTATAATTATATGTATTGCATTAAAAACTATGATTTTGAAGATGAAGAAATGAAAATTACAATCAAAATTGTTAAAAATGCAAAATATGTTATTATAAATGGGGACAGGGAAGAAATAAACTTTATTGATTATCCTCCAATGCCGACATTTATTGAAAAAAAGAAGTTAGAGAAATTAATTAAATTTGAAGAAGTGAAAAAGGTATATGAAGATAATGTTTAATTGAAATGTAATTAGCATTTGGATTAAATGCAAGGTGAGATATAGAATAAGAATCAAACAGGGATTTTGCAAAATGAAAATTTAAAAAATTAAATACAATTTGAAATTTTAATGAAGAATTAAATGAATTTTGTTTAATGGTTAATAAAAATATAAATCGTAATTTTAATTGAATATGAAACTTCCTCACACCTCAAGAGATGCGAAGAACTTTTGACAGGCAAAGTGCAATATTGATAGGTGATTGCACTTTGCCTGTCACATACATCTCGACAGAGGCAACATTCGATATGAAAGTTTCCTCTGTCGAGAAACTTCCTCACACCTCAAGAGATGCGAAGAACTTTTGACAGGCAAAGTGCAATATTGATAGGTGATTGCACTTTGCCTGTCACATACATCTCGACAGAGGCAACATTCGATATGAAAGTTTCCTCTGTCGAGAAACTTCCTCACACCTCAAGAGATGCGAAGAACTTTTGACAGGCAAAGTGCAATATTGATAGGTGATTGCACTTTGCCTGTCACATACATCTCGACAGAGGCAACATTCGATATGAAAGTTTCCTCTGTCGAGAAACTTCCTCACACCTCAAGAGATGCGAAGAACTTTTGACAGGCAAAGTGCAATATTGATAGGTGATTGCACTTTGCCTGTCACATACATCTCGACAGAGGCAACATTCGATATGAAAGTTTCCTCTGTCGAGAAACTTCCTCACACCTCAAGAGATGCGAAGAACTTTTGACAGGCAAAGTGCAATATTGATAGGTGATTGCACTTTGCCTGTCACATACATCTCGACAGAGGCAACATTCGATATGAAAGTTTCCTCTGTCGAGAAACTTCCTCGAAACTCCAATTTTTCTTTAGAACTACAATATCTTAAACAATTAGCTCATCAAAACACAACCTATAAACTTTAATTTTTACTTTTGTTTTTTTCAATATATGAACTAAATTTTTTTTTTCAAATTACTCCCACACTGGGAAAAGTATTTTAACTCAGATGTTGCCAGCCTCTTCATCATTGCATTAACAAGTGCTTTGACTCAGAGGTTGCCAGCCTCTTCATCATTGCATTAACAAGTGCTTTGACTCAGAGGTTGCCAGCCTCTTCATCATTGCATTAACAAGTGCTTTGACTCAGAGGTTGCCAGCCTCTTCATCATTGCATTAACAAGTGCTTTGACTCAGAGGTTGCCAGCCTCTTCATCATTGCATTAACAAGTGCTTTGACTCAGAGGTTGCCAGCCTCTTCATCATTGTAAAAATGTATTACCGCTTTTTTTTTTAATTCAATCGTAACATCTCAATTATCCCGCCAAAAATTATTGGGTCTAAATTGGTTTTTATTATTATTATTTTCAGAAACAAACTAACTTGTTTTTTACGAATTTATCATTCATAAAGTCTTTATGATATATTTTCAACTTATAATGAATATGAAATTATAATTGTTATTTTGAAAAAAAATTATTCATGATCAATTCATGATTTAACCAGTTCCTTCAAATTAGGAGAGCATATTCAAATATAATCGCTCATTAAAATCAATTTTTATGTTTTTTTTTAAATCGAAATTATCTCATCATAAACCACGCAAACTGACTATTTGTTCTTATCACCATGTTACCAATATCAGAATTGTCTTTACAGCCAAAATTTCGCTCGATAAAAGTCCATCCAATAGTGAGATAATTGAGCAACTAACATTTTTCCATATCACAAAAACCTCCGCCATTTTTACGGTTTTTATTCTTACGTTTTTGAATAAATCAAGATTTAAAAATTTTCAGAATCGTAAGAAATTTTCACTAAACCCATACATAATGAAATAAAAAAAAATAAAAAAAATAAAAAAATAAACTTTAAAAATTCATGTCTTACATTTTTTGAATAATTTATTTTTTTAATTCGTATGAAAATGAGTGAATCAAAATTCGTGACTGTGAATCAATTAATGAATAAACTTTCACCAATTCTCACCCATGTTAAACAAGTAGACGTTTATTTTGATGATTGCATAGAAAGTTTATTTTATAAAGGTAAGTTTAATATTAAACCTATTGCTTTTGCATTTGATGGTAAATTAATCGAAAATTCAAAAATTTGGGAATTAATTCCGGATATTGAATTTATAACAAATATTAAGGATAAGTGGTTTAAACAACAAAACCTTTTCACTAAAGTTCTTTGTAGATTAATGATTAAAACTGAGGAAAAAGAATTTAACGGATTTAAATATCATCCATGTAAAATTTTAGAACTTGGTAACGAAAAACTTCAGAAAAAATTAAACGAAAGACTATCAAAAGATAAAGTTGAAAGAGTAAATAAACTCACTAAAGGTAATGATGATGAAGATGAATTTGATGAGTTCAACATTGAACTTTAAGAAACTAATGATTATTTGAATTTATGAAATCAATTATTTGATTCATTCTTTCTTCAATCTCTTCTATTCTTTTTGTTAAATCATCTATTTTCATTAATGAGGTGATTCTTGATTGAGGAATAGATTTTAAACTAACAACACCTTTTATTTTTGAAATTTTGAATCCATGACCCTCCGGGTCTTGGACTCTGTCCTCAACTTTAAACATTTTATTCAATTTACACGTTGTCAATTCTTCAAATAATTTTTTATTATTAGCATAATAATCATTAAATTCTTCAACAGATGAAAAAATTTTTATTTCAGTAATTGGTTTAACAACGTTTATTTTTTGTTGAACATTTTCACTTTCATTTATTTCTTCCTCCTCTGTTTCATTTATTTTTAAAATCGGTTTCATTTATCATTAAATAAAAATTAGAATATAAGTGATGAAATATATTTTTTAATTAATATTAAATCAGAGATGGCGGCAGGATTCTTTAAAAAATTATGGGATAAAGTAAAAAGAGGAGCGCATAAAGTTTGGGAAGGGATTAAGAAAGGAGCAAATTGGATATTTAAGAATAAAGAAGCAATTAGTGACGTTGCTGAACAAATAGCACCTAATGTTCCGGTAAGGGAAGTATTAAATAAAGGAGATAAGGTTTATCGTCGACTACAACCGATATTGAGATAAAAATAATATTTATTTTTCCACTACTTTCCTCCTATTTTATTAAGTATTCCTTCAGCAATTCCACCAACTGCGTTACCTGCTTGTGCTCCCATCGCTGGATTACCTGCTTTAGCACCTAATACTCCTCCTATGATAGTTCCTGCCGTTTTCGCTACTGGTGCCAAAAAGTTTGCAACGGGTTTAATAATCTTTTGATGAACCCAACTTGCAGCTTTCTTAATTCCTTCCCATAATTTTTTAAAGAATCCTGCCGCCATCTCTGATTTAATATTAATTAAAAAATATATTTCATCACTTATATTCTAATTTTTATTTAATGATAAATGAAACCGATTTTAAAAATAAATGAAACAGAGGAGGAAGAAATAAATGAAAGTGAAAATGTTCAACAAAAAAAAACGTTGTTAAACCAATTACTGAAATAAAAATTTTTTCATCTGTTGAAGAATTTAATGATTATTATGCTAATAATAAAAAATTATTTGAAGAATTGACAACGTGTAAATTGAATAAAATGTTTAAAGTTGAGGACAGAGTCCAAGACCCGGAGGGTCATGGATTCAAAATTTCAAAAATAAAAGGTGTTGTTAGTTTAAAATCTATTCCTCAATCAAGAATCACCTCATTAATGAAAATAGATGATTTAACAAAAAGAATAGAAGAGATTGAAGAAAGAATGAATCAAATAATTGATTTCATAAATTCAAATAATCATTAGTTTCTTAAAGTTCAATGTTGAACTCATCAAATTCATCTTCATCATCATTACCTTTAGTGAGTTTATTTACTCTTTCAACTTTATCTTTTGATAGTCTTTCGTTTAATTTTTTCTGAAGTTTTTCGTTACCAAGTTCTAAAATTTTACATGGATGATATTTAAATCCGTTAAATTCTTTTTCCTCAGTTTTAATCATTAATCTACAAAGAACTTTAGTGAAAAGGTTTTGTTGTTTAAACCACTTATCCTTAATATTTGTTATAAATTCAATATCCGGAATTAATTCCCAAATTTTTGAATTTTCGATTAATTTACCATCAAATGCAAAAGCAATAGGTTTAATATTAAACTTACCTTTATAAAATAAACTTTCTATGCATCATCAAAATAAACGTCTACTTGTTTAACATGGGTGAGAATTGGTGAAAGTTTATTCATTAATTGATTCACAGTCACGAATTTTGATTCACTCATTTTCATACGAATTAAAAAAATAAATTATTCAAAAAATGTAAGACATGAATTTTTAAAGTTTATTTTTTTATTTTTTTTATTTTTTTTTATTTCATTATGTATGGGTTTAGTGAAAATTTCTTACGATTCTGAAAATTTTTAAATCTTGATTTATTCAAAAACGTAAGAATAAAAACCGTAAAAATCATACATTTTTTACTTCATATGTAAAAAAAAATGATACAAAATCGCTCAAAAATGTATGAATTCTTACGTTTACAAAAAAAGTCACAAAACCCTTCAACATATACTACTTTGATTTTCGACTACATTTTTTCATAAAGATCTTGCATTTTGTATTACAGATGGGATCAATATTCAAATGGGTTGCTGAAATCTCGTGATCATTATGAGGATAAATTTGAATGTAATTCGGTCAAACATTTCTCAAAAAATATTGTACTATCTCTCAAATTTTGTGAGAGATTTGTCAAAATCAAACTTTCTGAGAGATATTGATTGTAAATTTTGGATACTTTAATTTTGGTAGAATAATAATGTCCGGCATTTTATCCGGATTTATTGGAAAACATAAAAAATTTTGGCAGATTTTCTGAAAAGTTTCAACCCAATTCCATAAAAATAATCCAAAAAAATAATGTGATTCCAAAATTGAACCATTGATTGTTGTTTATCTGTAAAATTCATTCAATTTTCGGTCAACATTTGAACCTTTACTTACGAAAAGATGTCTGAGATAATGCATGATCCGAATAATTAAGAACAAATCCTAATCTCCCAGTAAGGATGTCAATTCGGAAAATTGTTTTCATTTTAGGAGAATATAATTTTCCTTTTCGAAAATTTAAAAAGTGAGACGCGCAGGATTCGAACTTTTTTAAAAGTTGATTTAAATATATTCTAGTGTGGATTCTGTAATAAACAGAAATTCATCAAAAGTGACAGCTCTCAATTTTTTGACATTTGTAAATTCTAAATTGAATGAGAAAAATGAAATAATACTAAGCATAATACAATATTCTAGATTTAATTATAATTAGGAAAAAGTTAGTTTTGAGAGTACTTTTCATAGGCATATAGAATGAAATCTTCTGAAAAATAATATCACATAAACTCGTATTATTTTCTAATATATAACTATTTTATATAAAAATCAAATTCAATGATCTGAAAAGCGAAGGATAAACCTCAAAATTTACGAATATAATGAGTGGGAATAGGCGTAAAGCAAAAATTGATATTTCATATGGTTTTATGATAGATAAGCATTATATTCCCACTCATTATATTCGTAAATTTTGAGGTTTATCATTCGCTTTTAAGATCATTGAATTTGATTTTTATATAAAATAGTTATATATTAGAAAATAATATGAGTTTATGTGATATTATTTTTCAGAAGATTTTGTGTTCTTCTTCAAAATTTTATTTTTTTATTAAAAAGAATCTTTACAAAATATACATTTACTTTAATTAATATTTAAAAACGTGCTCTATCAAAAGTTCCAAAAATTCAATATTTTAGCTTTTCTGAGGTGTCACTTTTGATGAATTTCTGTTTACAACAATTCTAAGGATAATATAATATTTAAAATAAGAATATACTAGTTTAGGTGGTATAATTTTTTTCGATAAATTTGAGAGCATGTACGTTTAGGGCATCAAAAGTGTCAATTCGCTCAGCGAAAGCTGAGCTAGCTTCGTTCTCGAAAGAATAGGGAAGGAGTGAAAGAGAGTGATACAGATGTTGACACATTCATATCATTTCAACAAATTTTGATCAAATTGAAATGCAATGAAATTCAATTCACTTCATATCCTTCAGTCAGTACATTGACATCCTTCTACATCACAATGATAACTCGTGCATCAATAGTTCTGCAACTAACTCAGAAAAAACAAGATTTTTCCTTCCAGCTTACAGCTTTTAAAAAGTTTCGATGATAAAAATCACTCTACTCTTGTTTATCGATATGTTGTGATAGTAGGTAAACGTATTCTTATCGATATTAATAAAAATATTTTTACGAAAATCTGAACCAATTACAGAGTTATTCATAAAGTTTATGATAACTGTAATTACTTCATCTTTGTTTTATATTTGAATAAACAATTTAATTTAATTTGCATAATTTTTTTTAGTTGAAAGACAGGAAACTTAGTTGAGTTTGTATTATTTTTATCGTTCAATTCATTGTATATGTGAGTGATCCAGATATTTAAGATATTTAGAAAAAATTTATTAATTTGATTAACAAATTTTAATCAAAATAGCAAAAATCTATTTGATAGCTGTAAGCAAATAATAATTTCTATTTCAATCAAAATCACTTATTTTCATCTAAACGTATAAAATTGTCAATTTTATGAGAATAAATTTAAAATCTCATGAAATATAAAGGAGAGTAATATTTTTCAATTTTCTTTTTTTCTTTCTCTCAAATATTTTCTATTGGGAATTTTCTTGTTATCAAAAAATAATTTTAATATTTGTTTATTTCATTACATACAATAAAATTTTAAAAGCTCTATTTCTTCACAAGAAAATTTTTTTCCTTCATATGAAGAAACATTTTGTTCTCCATTTGATGCTGAGTCTAAATCTCGATTTTTGAATTTTCTTCTTTCCAAATTTCTTTTTTCCAAATTAGAAGTTTAATTCAAATTTTCAATAGTTTATATATTTTCTCAAACCGTCTTAGATTTTCTCACTTTTTAGGGATTTTCTCTCAAAATATACAAAAATAGTAATACCAATACATGTGTCTAATATACTTTAAAACCATCGTGATAAAATTCAAAAACGAAGAGTTCTTCTCTCCAAATTTTTTTCAAAATCAAAAAAATGAGATAAAAAAATACAAAGGTAGTCTCACGAAAATACGTTATTTTCCCGATGCCTTGGAAGCAGCTTTGCAGGTTACCCGTAAGGTAACCAGTAGAAGGTTAAAGAGCCTTTTTATTGCAAACGCTATATTTGTAAGTGTCTTTGTAGAACTTCTCATAAATTCAAAGATTTCCAAAAACGAATTTTTCGATTTTGATATAATAAATGATATTTAAACAAATTATAGATGTGTTTGCAATTAAAAAAATCCGAGTTAACTACAATATCTTCAATTTTTGGCGTTCACTTTTTCATGTCATACTGATAGCAAGAATACTCACCCAATTTGGTTACACTTCATGATAGTTTGAAGTAAAAAAATGCCACAGTTTTTTTTATTTGATATCGTTATCTAAATTTTGTACAGAAATGAAATAAATTATAATATGAAACGTGTGTTATTATGCTTGTTGGGAAACAATCCAATACTTATGTCTGAATGAAATGATTATTTCTACGAGATTTTTCATATTCAGCTAATAATGCTATCAAAATCAAATAACAATAAAAAGTTATTTTGTACATAATGTAACTTAATCTTTAATACTATATAGAACTTCGAAATACGACTAAACGGTGCGAGTTACGCGATTAAATACCTTTTTTTCGATCGAAACTTGAAAGTGAGGATAACTCAATGGGTAGGGGTATGGGTTCGACTTTTTCTATTGGGCAACTATTTTTTTCTTTCATTGTTTCAGCATTTTTTTATGCGATTATGCATAATTATTTGATTTCCTATATATTCAATAATAAATTTGTTCCGAACTCTTAACAAATAAATAAATTTTTAGAATATTTAAATTTATAGCTCCCTACATTAATATAAAGTGTTCGAATAGTTCATATATAGTTTCTTTAAAATAATTTGTTTCATTTTAAATTGGTTTGGCACAATGCTTGACATAACATGCACAAAGCTATGCCATTTTAAAATATGTATATCAATCAAGCCGATTAAGTCCATCCTAAACGAAAATCATCGATACTCATGAATTTATGATAGTCGTTCTTGATATAATTGCGCGTTTTAAAAAATGCTTACTTTTGAACACAGAACTTATCTATCCATATTTATCAATGAAAGTTTATAAGATGCATTAATGACAAAACCTTACTTTATCAATTATAATCTTATCGTAAATTTCAAACTACAATACTGTGGGGCAAATATTAAATAACCACTATGTTGCGGATTTTATGTAAGTCTGCAAACTGTAAAATGTAATTAAACACAAATAAAAAAAAAATGTAAATTTTAATCGAGAAATTTAGCAATCTTGAAAGCCTTGATCGGCATCTTTTACAAGATGTCAGTAATGCATATTCAATAACTATGAAAATCTAGCCAAGCATGGATTTTTTTCGAAAAAAAATTGTATTAAATTTCATTTTTCATTCTTTATACAAGTTTTAACCTTTGGTGCAATTATATCCTATCGCAAATGCATTATTGACGTTATTACTTGGATACTTCTTCATAACGCTAAATCTTCAAATTAGTTATGTGTTTTTACTAAAGTTGGAAAGGTATTAAAAAGGAAATGTTAATAAATATACATGTTTAATTAAAAAACAAACAAGAATAAATTAAATAATTTTATTTCTTAGGAAAGTCTAAGTTTTGTAATAGATAAATTGCTTTTTGTGTCTCTTCTTCATCAATTTCTGGATGTTGATTCTCAGGTGGCGGACTAATTAAAACATCATGGGCAATATCAAACCATTGTTTTAGTTCGTTGGCAGAAGGAAAATGATCTTCTTGTATTGGCGTTATTAATGATTGAAAATCATCAGTTGATTCTGCATTTTGGGAATTTTCCAAATTTTCATTTGGAAAATTTAAATTTTGAGATATTGTTGAAGCACTCAGATCTCATTTTTAAAATATCTGCACCAAATTCTTACATCTGATAATTTTCATGTGTAACCAATGTTTCCCAATCCCTTTGCCATACCCTACTAATCGCAAATTCATTCCCTTTAATTTTGTATTAAATTTAAATTCCAATCTTAATTTCTACATTATTTATGCTAACCCTTTAAATTTTGTTCTTATTTATTCACCCTCAGATACAAATTTATTTAGAATGTATTCCTCTGAGGTCTATATTTGTATTCGAAAATAAAATCTTTAAAACTCTCTAAGTTATCATTTTCTCTTCAGATATCTAATATTTTTCTAATGACATAACTACTTTGGACGCATATCCAAATTCCAAAAAAAATATGGAAAAAATAAAAATGAAATTGAAAAATACAATTTTTGATATGTAAAAAGAGATTTTGAAAAAAATTGGGAAAAAGAGTATCTAATAAAATTGTTTGAGATCTATGTAGACATAGTTTTTACATTAAAAAATCAATAATATTGAAATTGATCTGAATATATCTTTTTTTTAAGTTTGAATGCATTAATCTCAAAGCATTTGATAAAATACTGGTTTTATTTCAAAATTCTAAATAATTTGTAATTAGATCTTTATGATGTAATTTAATTTTAAACAAGTACAGATAAAGAGAATCATAATAAAGGTGATCTATATTGCTTAAGTAAAATTGAGTATAATAGATCGATCTTAA